>NW_022196900.1:54369429-54449221 GCF_008632895.1 Mastomys coucha | reverse complement strand
GGGGGTGGGGGGGTGGGGGGATGAGGGGGAAAGGGGAACCTGATCTGGTACAGGGTGAGGGAAAAGGACTGAAGCTCTGAGGGCTAGCAGAAAGAATGGAAACAGGCAACCTCAGGAGATAGGAGGTTGGGGGACCCTCCAGAATGCACCAGAGACCTGGGAGTTAAGAGACTCTCAGGAATCAAAGGGAGGGACCTTAGATAAAATGCAGTAGGGAGAGGTAACTTATAGAGTCTACCTCCAGCATGAAGACACAGCATCAAGTGAGGGAGAGGGTGGCCATCCCACAGTCACAATTCTGACCCATAATTGTTCCTGTCTGGAAGAATCACAGAGATGGAAATGGAGACGAGCCTGAGGAAAAGAAGGTCCAGCTATAGGCCCAAAGTGGGATCCAGCTCAAGGAGAGGCCCCAAGGCCTGACACTATTTCTGAGTCTATGGAGCGCTTGCAAAAAGGGACCTAGCATGGCTGCCCTCTGAAAGACCCAACAAGTAGCTGAAAGAGTCAGAGGCAGATATGTGCACCCAACCAATGGGCTGAAGCAGCTGACCCCTGTGGTTGAATTAGAGAAGGCTGAAAGAAGCTGAGAAGGGCGATCCTGTAGAAGGACCAGCAGGCTCAATTAATCTGGACCCCCGAGATCTCTCAAACTCTGGACCACCAAACAGGCAGCATACACCAGCTGATATGAGGCCCCCAACACACATACAGTAGAAGACTGCTGGGTCTGTGTTCATTCAGAGACGATGCACCTAACCCTCAAGAGACTGGAGGCCCCAGGGAGTTTAGAGGTCAGATGGGGTGGGGAGTGGAATCATACACATGGAGACAGGGGAGTGGGGAGGAGGTATGGGATGTGGAACAGTCTCAGAGGGTGGATAGGGGGGTGGGGGATAAAATATGGAGTGTAAATAAATCAATTTTAAAAATATACTGAAAATCTTATCCACTCTGCTTTCCCAACCCTGACTTTTGGCATCTAACTGGAAACTTCAAATGGAAAAGCCGACCTTGAAATGATCAGAACATTTATGTGACAAACATCGAGGAGTGCTTCTGTTTGCATTGCCAGACAGCCTACAGTCTATGTCCCATAGCTCTGGCCACAAGGATTAAAACAGCTAGTACCATTAAGTACCTACTATGTGCAAGGTGCTTAATGTAGAGTGTGTTAAAGTGTGAGGCTTACTGAAACTTGTATACAAAGAAAGAAGCCCCTGTGCTTGCTAAGGAGGTGGCCCCGCATCAAGCCACTACTGGCTGCACCCCTCGCGCATCTCCTCTCAGATGTGCGTCTCCTCGCACAGCTCCTCTCAGCCTCTGGGCACCAGGATATCCTACTTTGTAGCTATTTGGCATTTACACAAGTCACATAACCTCTCCATGCCTCGATTTCCCCCTAGTGAAACAATACTAATAAGACCTCTCTCATAGTGTAATTGCAGAATTAAATAAACAGGTGGGTGGAAAGAGTTAAGACAGTGCTGGCCAATGGTTTCCACCCTGGGCACATAGCTTGTGAACCTGGCAGACACCACAGTTCACCCTGTCTCACCACCACCCAGTGTCTGAAGAAAGTGCACCTGGCACGGTCATCCGGTTCTTAATTGGTCTGAGAGTCCTACTTAGACCTGCCTAACAATAACAAGCGAAACAGAACACTTCATTAATTAATTGTTTTTTAAACGGCCTAGGCTTTATAGATATGTATGCATTCAGTTTTCAAAACAATTATATGAGGTAAGTGTTGCCAACCCCCAATTTAAGGCTTCAGAAACTAAGGCTGAGGGAAATTAAGTCATGTTCTCAAGACCATAGAATTGGTGACTGTCCTACAGAGGCTGAAAAGCAGGCAGGCCCTATCTCACTCCCTCGGTCTGGGGATAAGCCTGTTACTCTGGGCTACACTGTATTTAGCCAGCTAAGAGCAGGGGCATTCCCCACCACCACCACCACCCACTCACTCACCCTACCCCCAACACACACACACACACACACACACACACACACACACACACACACACACCCATGCTACCACTGAGGACTGAGAGGAGGGAGCAGGCAGGTTCCCACAGACGGAACTTTCTAGAGAGGGTCTGTTACTCATAGCACTGAGCCTCAGCTCTTCTCCTTACTCAGAGTCCTCAGTTCCTTGTCCTCCCACCCCACCCTCACCGGGGCACCAAAGGACCTGAGAAGAGAGTCTGAAATCTCAGTGCTTCTCTCCTCCTGCTCAACCTCTCAGTGGATGTGACCGGGGCCTCAGGTTGGGCAACGGTGCCCAGGGCATCAAGTATAGTTACGGAGTGGACGAGCGTGTAGATACTGCCAGGATTGTCTTTGCTGTCTCCTATTTTCAGCCAAAGTAATTCTGAGTTCTATAGTCTTCGTGACTATTTGTAATAAGCTTGTATATTTGTAACTTGAGAACCAGACTGTCTCGGGAGCATCAGCCTGTAGCTTACACTGTGGCTCAATTCTCATTTGACACACCCACGGCAGTTCAGAGGGTCCAACTCTTAATCGTCGAGGACCACTTCTGCAATGTCCTTGATAACGCGCAAGGCAGAAGAATGGCTTGAACTCCGTAACCATACTCATGAATGGCCAGAAGTTTGAGGCCAGCGGGAACTTGGTAGCAGTGCAGGATCCGGGTCACAGAGCCAGACTCTGGCTCTACCTCCAGCGTACCTGGCACGGAGAGCTAGACCTGTGGGGACCTGCCACTGAAAGCCCTGGCTTTGTTTACATACAGAGGGAAGGGTGGAAGCTGGCCTTGTATGGATGAAACGCTGTAGGGCCACTGAGGGAGGCAAAAAGCAGCAGCCTGATAAGGATCTGCGAGTAAGTAAGTGAAAGAATGCACTGAAACTCCCTACCGGGATCACAGAAACCCGACCGAAATTCGACCTTAGGGACCCGCCCTCATGCCCCATCCTGCTGGCTAGACAAGCAACCCGAGGCTAAAATGGCTCTTGAATTATCTCCAGGCCAAGCCACCTGCCTCTCACAACCTTCTGTCTTAGCTCTGCCTGTGGGCGGGACTGACTGTAGGGCAGGGAGTGCCGGCAAGTTAGAAGGGGGAACCTCGTTTTATTGAGCACCTACTACTACTAATGTGGCTACTGCGGCTCTGTTATCTCATTGATTCATTCGTTTTGCCATCTGGAAAAGCGCGGTGCCAGATAGGCTAAGTCTCTTGCCCAAGAATACAAAAGCCAGGCGTATGGAAGTGCAACTCAGACTTTTCCCCCACCCAGTCAATGGCTATGCTCAGAGAGGCGCTGGGAGCAGTGTCTTTGGACTCCGCCGCCCACCCCCTCACTCCCTCTCCACACACCCCGCCGCAGGATCATTCACCTGGCCATCCACTAGCCCACAACTTACTGGCCCCACCCTCTCGCCCGATTTAGCAACCGGAAGTTGCGCCCCAGTGTCTGCTGATCCAGAAACACTGGTCCTGTCCTACCCCTGACGAATGTCGTTCAGAAGGATTTACAGGTGCGCTCCCGGGCGCAATTCTCTAGTCTCCTCCCGGATCGCAGTCCTGCATCCGGTCCGGAAGCAATGGAAACTGGTCTTGCCGCAGAGTTCCTGGCAGTGCCCAGCCCACGCCCACCTTACTGCAGCCCCAAACAGGTTTCTTCACTTTCCCTGGGTCGACTCTTGCCCCAGGCAGGGAAAGGAAGCAGATTACTCTGGTTCCCAAGGGAACTAGCCACCAGCCAGTCAGCCAGGTGGACTCTTACAAAGCAAGATACTAGGACTTCTGCTACTAGGACCACGAAGGAAATCGTTGAGGGTCCGTCCGCCTCATGTGACTTCCATGCTCTGTACTCAATTTTAAGTCCCATGAAGAAAGTGGACTGGATGTTAGGGGCCACAGCAGTCGCTGAGATCTACCAGGGTGTAAAACGTGCCAGAGGCCAATATTGGCTTGTCAAGGCAACCCATCACTGGACCAGCGTCAGTCACCCTATGCAACTACACTAGAAGAGCAGACTTTTCTGGAAGCCGCGGCTACTTTGTTTCAGTGGGCTTGGCCTGAAGAAAACCCAAGCACGCAGTGGAATTCATTTATTCCTCAGTATTTGAGACACTGCTCTATGTCACCAGGGATACCAGCTTGACCCAAACATACCCTTCCCCTTAGAAGTCCCAGCCTAAAGAGTCTGAGAGGTTGCTGGTCATTTTAATAGGAAGTGATGTATACAGACACAGCACCTAGCACCCACCCCCACCCTAATATGAGCTACAAATACTGTTTAAAGCCAGCATGTATGTCTAAGACTCATCATATCTAGTATGACTTCTACACTTGAGATGTTAGCAGGTGGAAAACTGGTTCTGAGAAATGTAGTGTTAAGCCCAATATTCTATCTAGGCTCTCAAATCCAAGTCGACCTCTGCCTGAGAAAGGCAGTTCCCGCCAAAGTTTCCTGCCTACAGCTCTAAAGCTAATGCTCCTGTCTGTACACACAAGTCACCCAGAGGCCCTCCGATGAGATGCAAATGGCACTCCACAACTTCCAAGAGTCCTCTGGGTTTGACCCAGATGTCAATCAACACTGGCGTTATTCCCTGACCATTCTTCTCCCCTCGACTCATAGAATCTGCACGTGCTCCAGCCTGGGAAAGAGCATGGTCTGTGAGACCACCCCTGTTCCAGTGAGTGACCGCCCCCCCCCTTCAGAGAACCAGGCAGGTAGGGACAGATCCGGCTATCCACAAATGTCTTAACAAACAAAACGGTTTGGCAATTACACATACCCTCTGCTGGAGCGCCCACAATCTTCCTGGACTCCAAGCAACTGCTACACACTCTAGGGTGACCACTAAGAGCTGCCTAAAGGCACTTACAGTGATGTATTTACCTAAGCAGTCTTTTAGCCCCTTAATGTGCCTGCCAGTACACTCCAAGCTCCTGCTGCTCTCTCTGAGGCCTTGGAAGTTCTTCAGCCACCTGCCATGAAGAGGTAGATTCCTTGGAACAATAGCATACTAGCCTGGAAGTACCAAGGCAGGCACCACAACGTGGTAACTGCTGGGCATGGTGGGCCTCACACATGATGGGTCTCGCTAAATGTGTGTTCTGTTGGTTAGTTTTGTAAGCTTGACCCGAGAGTCACGTGGGAGGAGGGAAGGAACCTCACTTGAAAAATAGGGTTCATTAGACTGGCCTGTGGGCATTATCTGTGAGGACATTTTCTTGATTTCTCATTAATATGGGAGGGTCCAACCCATTGTGGGTAGTACCATCCCTTGGGCAGGTAGGCCAGGACTGTATAAAAAGTGTAGCTAAGCATCTAGAGGTAGCAAGTTCGTAAGAAGCGCTCCGCCATGGTCTCTGCGTCAGTTCCTGCCTTGCGTCCCTGCCCTGACATCCTTTGATAATAGACTGTAACCTCTAAGTGAAATAACCCCTCTCCTCCTCTCCGTTGATTTCAGTCACGGTGTTTATCACAGTAACTAGGACGTGCGTCCAACACTGGATACCTAATTATCAAATAAGCCATTCATTTCCAACAGACTGCTTCAAGTCCCCCAATTAGACAAAAGAGTCAGGATTTTAAGAATCAAAAAAGACAATCTAGGAAGGAAAAAAAAAAGTAGAAAAAGAAAGTCTTCTCCCACTTCCTCCTTTTCTACAGAGAGAGCTCCAGCCCCGAGAGAAGGTGGAGTCAATTCCTGGCCACTGCTTTTGCCTACGTGCTGTCCCGAGTAGGGCCCTGCCCTAAACCATCAACACATTTTCATTTCATTCCCAAGTCAGCGCCTGGATTCCGATCACAAGGAGGGCAGTAATTCTCTTGTCAGATGGTTGGAGAGAAAGTAGAGGCTGTGAGAAGCAGAGTGGAGCGGCCTGCCATGCTCACACAGAGGGTCCTCAATCTCTCTACCACAGGCCATGCTGGGAGCTCCAGTTCAGTCCAGTCCTGGGCCAAACACTGTCTCTTACAGACTTAAGGGGTCAGGTGTGTGCCGCAGAGCTTTTAGCATTTAGTCCCCGACATCTCCCACCCCTTCCCATCCCACTCATGTGCCCAGGGCCGTCCTCACACACAGGGACGCTTCATTTGCAGTTGTTCATTTGAGAGATAGCGTTCATCAGCCTGGCCTGAGGGCATGTCTGTGAGGACATTTTCTGATGCACTCCTGTGGCTTGAACATTTTTCTGTACATAGGTTAAACTCAAAAAAAAAAAAAAAAAAAAAAGAATCCCAAATATAATTTTCAAACCTCTAGAAAGACATGTTCCTCAACAGGCTTTCTCTACTTTTTATTTTAATATTCAGGTCCAGGGATATCACTTTCCTCTCTAGGTCTCTCTGTGGCTCCCTAGTGCAACCTGGATGGTAATACAGCATCTGCTTTTCACAGATCCCCATTCTACCTCTGTGTCTGCAGGCTCACTACCCTCTGTGCCATCATCCTTCCCAGCATTCTTCTGCTTTATGGCCTGGCTGGTTCCTATCCTCTCAGTCCTGAAGCCTCAGGGGAGACAAAAATACCTCCTCCAAGAAGCCCGCTGACGCCCTCCCCTCAAATCCACTCTCAAGACTCTTCTTCCAAGGTTCATCTCCCGGGGCTTCAGGGTCAACCTCCACAACCTCCACCCCTCCTACTGGCAGGCCTATTCTTCAGTTTCTCTCAGGAGCCCATGAATTATTTGAAGGCAGAGATGAGATTTTTGTCATTTCTGCTTCCCAGCAAGGCCTCTGTGGATGAATCCCGACTAAAATTTACTGAATAATCTCTCTACCCAAGGCCATAAGGGTTTGTCTCCCTCTTGCTTGGAACACTGATTGCTAAACTGTGTTGGCCCCATTCTCAGATAAGAAGTTCCTGGAAGGCACTGTGGTAAGTTCAACAATACAGCCAGGTCCTAAGCTCCAGTCCTTATGAAGGCAGCCTAATTTGGAAGCGGGGTCTCTGTAGAAGTAAGTAAGGGTTTCTACATGAGATCGTTTGAGGTTCACCAACAAACTTTCTACTCCGCGATGTGTCCTCATCAGACAAAGGAGAGGGAGATTTGGGTCACAGTGAAGACACTGAAGTTATGCTACTGCAAGGGAAGCAACTCTCAAAAGGGAAGAGGTTGCCAGGTGGTGGTGGCGCACACCTTTAATCCCAGCACTTGGGAGGCAGAGGCAGGCAGATTTCTGAGTTCGAGGCCACCCTGGTCTACAGAGTGAGTTCCAGGACAGCCAGGGCTACAAAGAGAAACCCTGTCTCAAAAAAACCAAAAAAATAAAAGGGAAGAGGCTGTCAAGGAACTCAGTCCTGATCACTAACACCTTAGTTTTAGATGTTCTGGCATCTAGAATGGTGAGAAAAATAAGTTTTTACTGTTTAAGCTCCCAAGCTTATAATTATTTGTTATAGGAGTCACAGGGCACAAAAGCCAGGAGGAACTGTGCTTTTCATGTGTTAATGCCACCACCCTGCTCCTGAAACTATTGTGTACACGGTAGGACTTCCATAGAAGCCTGTATGAAGCATTGACTTCATAAGGCCTGGCCATCTGCTCAGTGAGCCATATAAGTATGGAATTGCGTAAAGCATCCTGTAGGCCCCTCCCTACTATTTCATAAGTGGTCACACACATTCAAACCACAGTGTGTTTTGTCTAAGCACCTACTATGTGTCATTGTCTGCAGAAGGCTCATACAACCTGTTTTTATACACTCACAAGCTACCTAAGGGAGAGAGACAATTAAGAATAAATGAACTGGGGCTGGCGAGATGGCTCAGTGGGTAAGAGTACTGACTGCTCTTCTGAAGGTCCTGAGTTTGGATCCTAGCAACCACATGGCGGCTCACAACCACCTGTAATGAGATCTGATGCCCTCTTCTGGTGAGTCTGAAGACAGCTACAGTGAATTATGCTGGAGCGAGCAGGGCCAGCAGAGGTCCTGAGTTCAATTCCCAGCAGCCACACACATGATGGCTCATGGCCATCTCTGTACAGCTACTTATACACATAAAAAATGAATAAAATAAATCTTTTAAAAAAAGAATAAATGAAACACATCGACTTAGCACGTATGAGAATGTGGCTTCAATCTCTGTCACTGAAAACAGAATGAATGAATAAATTCATACTGTATCACTTACAAGCGAGAAGAGGGAAAGTGAAATGGAGGGGGTTGGGAGCAATTGTGGCATTATTTTGCAAAAGCCATGGGGGGGGGGGTTGTTCTGAGGAGGCAGCCTATAAACTGAGGCCTGAAGAAGTAAGAGTGCCAGTCAGTACATCCACAGAAGGAAGAGAGAACTGAAGGTGTAAAGCCCTAAACCAAGAAAATTCTGGAAAGTTCCTGTCACAGACAGGAGCTCTTAGTGACTGGGGCACCCAGAGTGCTGGGGATGCTGTGAGAGGCACAGATTTGAATCTATATCTAGGTCCTTATGTCCTATGACAAAGAATTGGACATAGGTCACATGATTAGGAATAGAAATAGGGACAGTCAATCAAGTAAAAGAGAGGCCAGGAGTGGTGGCACATGCCTTTAATCCCAGCATGTAAGAGGTAGAGGCAGGAAATCTCTGTTCAAGGCCATCCTGGACTACATAGCAAGTTCCAGGACAGCCAAGGCCACACAGAGAAACCCTGTCTCAAAAAACCAAAAAAATAACAAAAACAAGACACAAGAGAGCAGGAGAGGGTGAGAGAGAAAAGAGAACAGAGAAAGAGGAGTAGGGGGTTGGTAGTGAGCGTATGCTCCAAGAGAGCTAGGGCATGAGCAGCACAATTCTTTACCTCACAGCACCTGCCTTGCCCATGTTTGTATACCAGGCACATGTATGGAAACCCATTTCTTGCACGTGCTCCATTTGTTATCTGAAGCTCAGGTAGAGAAGCACATTTGGTCTTTTTCTGTTTACTGGCTTCCTTCTTGTGTTAGTTTTGATGTCACCTTTTCTGTCACTACTGTTCTGCCATAGTAAAGTCAGAGTTTTCCAGAACACTCACACAGCCAATAGGCCAGTGTAGTGGCAGTAGTAGCCTGTGCTGGAAGCAGCCCTTGGTGACAAGATCTGCCCAGGGTTGTGGAAGGAGGGGCTGAGGGAGGCAAAGCTAGGGAGAGAGCTGAACATCCAGGACCAGGTGTTGGTCCAGAGAAACTCAGTCATAGCAGAGCTGACCTGGAGGAAAAGACAGGGGAGTATAGGAAAGAAAAGAAAGGAATGGGAAAGAGGGGTGTGGCAGTGGAGATCGAAATGTATGTTTTACACATCAAGTAGAAATTTGATCACCTATTGTTGAATGTAACACTCTAAGATGGAGACTAGACTTTCGGAGAAGCAAGCTTTGTGAGCCACCTCCTATGCTCTAACCATTTGCCACACAAGCCTTTGTAGGTCTCACCTTATCACAACGCAATCATTTCAAGGAGGAGTAACAAATCTCTTTTCCTTAGGTATGAAATCTGAGGCTCAGAAATGTTAGGTAATTTCTCCAAGGCTGCACAGCCAATTGGGGAATATTGGATCCAGAACGGCAGGACTATCTTAAGTCCAAAGGCTGCTTAGCTCAAACCTCATTCTGGCTGAGGGTAGGGCAGTATATAAATATAGTTCCTGCCCCCAGGAACCTCCTAGCCTGTAGGAGTGCCATCAAGTCAGGACTGTTATTATCCCTATTTTTAGAAGTGAGAAAATCAGTGCCCAGAGAGGTGGAGTGACTTGTCCAAGGCATAGCAGTTAATAAAGAAGAAACCAAGATAAACTCTGGTCTACCTCCAAATATCTTTACCTCCCTATATCATTATACAATGTATTAAGATTAGTAAACAGAGCTCAAATCTCATTCATAGAAATATGGTGGGTGTGTTCATCAGCTTTCTGCTTTAAGAAGGGTGCTGGTAAGTCAGTTTGAAGGAGAGCTCACAGTTTTGGGGGTGGGGGTTCTGTCTTGGGCTGATTGGCTTTCTTGTCTTGTGCCTGTGACACAGAACAAACAGCATGATGGAAGTGCTTATCAAAAGAAACATAATCACTTTATGAACAAGACAGAGAAACGTACTAGTGTCCCCTGTCTCCTTCTAGAGCGTGCCTCACTATACCTCACCTATTAAAGGACCTTCTAGTAGCATCAAGCTAAGGGCCACATCTTTAACATATGGCTTTTAGTGAACACTCAAATCTGAACTCTGGCAGGAGGCAAGACAGGAACCTGGTCATTTACCCATCACTACTCTAAGACTTCTGGAAGCATACACACACACACACACACACTCACACACACACACACACACACACTCACACTCACACACACACACACTCACACACACACACTCACACACACACACACACTCACACACACACTCACACACACACACACTCACACACACACACACTCATTGACATATATACCCACACATACGATATGGGCACACCCATAAAGTACATGAATGCACAGCATTCCAAAGCCAGTGACTTCCCAAATTACCCTCTGCTTTCTGTGGAAGTTAAGCCACTTACTCAATTATGATGAATTACCAAAGCCACCCTGTCTCTGTTCAACAAGTATGCAGAAGGAGTCTTCAAACAGAAAACACTGTGGCTTACATCTGACTTAATTGTTATTTAATACACTTACAAGCAAGTTCTCTGGGAATCTCAGGAAAGAAGGTAGAGCAGGTGGGAATCTCAAGCAGTCATCATTTATGGATAGGGAACATCACAAAACACACTTCCTGGCGCCTTGCCTGACCCTGCCAATGCATACTCAGCTTCACTTAAGTGTCAGAAAGAGCAGTGTCCTGGTGAGGGGTGCTATGGCGTTGGCACTAAGTAGGACTTCGGATGGTCCCTGCTTTCAGCCTGTCTCCTCTCCCTGATAGCTCTTGGACCCCAAGCAGCTGACCGGGTTCTCTCAAACAGAATGAGGGTAAGAGAGCACCTGCTTCTAGAGAACCAGGAGATTACAATAGGAACCTTCATCGTTCCTCTCTGCTTCCAGTAAGGAGTCTGATGAAGAGCAAAGTTCACAGTCTTGACCTTTCCCCTATATGGTAGAGAGCAACTAGCTTCCAACCAATTCAACCTGTAATTACTGTCTTGGGCCATCACAGGAAGGAGTTGAAAAAAAAGAAGAAGAAGAAGAAGAAGTCAGATGTTTTCAGCATAAAGGCAGGCCCAGGCATCATTACCGTGCTCCTGGGTGTTGTTAAGCCACCCACCTAGCCTCAGAGTGGGCAGCAATTAATGTAATTAGCACAGTGATGAGTGTCCTCCACAATGATAAACAGCTCAGCCCTGTAGAACTTGACAGACCTGTTGTTCTCACGAGGCTCCTGACCCGGAGCATCTACCTGGGGAGTGGTGGAGTGCAGTTGAGTAGAGAGTCACGTGGAACCAGATGTAAATCCCGCCTTTGCTAAGTCCTACCTGTATAGCAGAGGGAGTTACCTCACCTCTGTGAGGCTTAGTTGCTTTATCTGTAAAGTGGGGATAATAATATTCTCATAGGATATCGTTGTTCTCTTTATCATCAATGCCATCACTACCACCTCCACCACCATCACCCTTGTCCCAGCCTAAACCAGGCTGCTGTTGAAACTACAAAGAGCCAAGAGCTGGGGCAACCAAGTCTCTTTTTCTCTGGCTGAGTGAGAAGCTGAGTGCTAACATGAGTGAGTAGCTTTAAGAAAAATGTCTGAGGGCTGGAGAGATGGCTCAGCCGTTAAAGGCTAGGCTCACAACCAAAAATATAAGAAAAATGTCTGAGCTTCTAAACTCAGAAATATACAGAAGAAATACTCTTTGATCTGATATAACTATAAACATTTGCCTTAGTATTCCAACTGACACAAACCCAAGTACCACAGCAGTTGCAGGTCAGTAAGACTGGGATACCTGCTTAGAACCTAGTTTAGTAAAACCATGTTGAGATGGAGGAGCCTCACAAAAGACATCAGGTTATCCACAGTCAATGTGGATGAGGATGAGATTACTGACAAACACTGTGTGTTTCCAGATCCACACACCAAGAAGATGAGTGAGGAAGACCTTTACGGTGGAGAGACACAGGCACAGCTAGAGCTCATTGAAATGAAAGCTCTGAGGTCGGTAAGAGGAGAACACTGTATCCCCAGCTGATAGTTGTCCCTTTACCCTTTTCATCATGGGGTAAGGGCCAAACTATTAATATTAAAAGATAACATTGAACCCACTCAAATTTGTTTAACAGAACAGGATTTCGAAGCTTACAGTGGTTGTGAGCACCAGTGATCTGCCCAAGGTTCTGTGATGAAGAGGCTGAGAGGCGAACTGGCCTTACTACCCGCCACTCTGGCATCTACTTCTTGCTCAATCGGTATGAATGTCATCTACAAACAAGAAGGCAAATGAGATGAAGTACCCAAGGCTTTAAGAATCTGACACCAGACACCTAACTTAGACTTAGGGATGAGGACCACAGTACTTAGAAATGATTGCTTATTACGTTTCTTTGATTGGCTCAGATATAATCAACACAACAAATAAACCACCAACACCACTACCACTACCAACAAAAATATCGAATAGCTCCAAGGATTTAGTGTCATATAGAGTACAGTGGGTATGGCAGAAGGGAAGATCCCCAAAATGTCTTGTGTGGAGTTCTGAGTCTTCCAGATATGGAAGGGCCCAGTGTCCATGGAACAATGTCCCCAAAATCCAACCGTCTCCATTCAGTGACATAGAAACAAGTAGTGAGGAACAAACTGTACAGTATTGTTGAAGTATAGACTCTGTAGGGGAAAGTGCTCAGCATATTGTCACTGATGGGGGCTCTTTCTTGCCTGGGATTGTCACTATTTCCACCCCGGCTTACACTATCTCTTGCCAGTCTGTTTTATTCATTATATTAGAACCTTTCTTCGATGCTTCCTTTTCAGATGCTCCTCATTGTTCACCTTCAGGACCAGATGGGTATACAGAAATCTTTTGGATTTATAGGTACAATCACTCCCAGCTCCCATCAGACGCTGTTTACATATTCACCTAGGTCAACAATCACATCATAAGTACTTCCAGGTCAGAGGTCAGAGGTACTTCCCACCCAGGCCTTAATACCCATAGCACTTGTCAAATATTTTGATTTATGTTAATTCGCTGATTTCTTATTTCTACATAGCAACTATACTACCAGCAATTATACAGCATATTTATTAGGTATTTACTATGTCAGAAACTATTAATATGGACATAGAAACTCATTAAACATTCACAATGTGAAATAAATTCTACCATGAGCTACATTTTATAGATAAGGGATTAATACACAGAGAGGCACTGAGTCAAGTCTGCATACCAAGTGGAAAATATAGCCAGAAATTAATTCCCAACAATCCAGAAACAGAAGCTAAGCACATAACCTATAGGAATATGAAATCATCATGCCTACTGTATATCACTTCATTCTTAGGACTATGTCAAATCCTGACATGGAACAACGTTTAGTGGGCAGTTGTTGGGAGGCAAATAGAAAGGTACAGAGGGATGGGGGAAGAAGGGCTGGGAAGCAGATGTGTATTTGACTCTCTTAGGTAAAGAAAGATGAAGACCCAATGCTCCATACTAGAGAGCAACGGGGTTGCAAGAGATAAAGTGGAGTCATACATGGTCCCTAAGGAGCCTTCAGTCCTCAGTTTGTGTTGCCTGCTGGTGAATCCTTGTGCTACCATCAGAAGTTCAACTGCAATGCAACAGTTCTGTTCCAGAAACTGACCCTATGTTGCAATCTTAGAGCACAAAAATGAACATCAGGAACCTGTCTCAAGGAGCCCACAGGCCATTAAAAGCCTAAAGCCAAGGAGACAGATGACAGAACCTCATCAGTCCGAGAAGGACAGGAGGACAGACATATCTCTTACTGAATATTACCTATGGCATTGAATGCTTATCCTGATAATGAAGCCCGGAAATCTGTGGCAGCCTCAAACAGTTGCCTGTGTGGCCCACACTGCTCTAATGCACAATCCTGTGACCCACAATATAGCAAGGCAGAGTTACCGAAAGTCTGCTGGCTAGTAGGATGATAGCAGTGTAAGAGTTTTGTTTTGTTTCGTTCTCTCTCCCCCGCCCCATCAAGATGATGGATATTGGAGAACCTTACTGAATGGTACCCGCTTGTCTTTGAGTGTGTTCTCTCTCTGGCTTGACTCAGCAGCCTCATTCTTTCTCAGCCTTCTGTCAAGCAACCCATGGCAGCCTTCACAGTAAAGTCCTCTATTAGCTGTTAGCGGGTAAGTATGGGTGTATTTCCTCATTCAAATTTCTTTCAGTTTGTGCTTCTTTCAGTTTTATTCTTTTTTTAAATTTTATTTATTTATTTATTTATTTATTTATTTATTTGGTTTTTTTTGAGACAGGGTTTCTCTGTATAGCCCTGGCTGTCCTAGAACTCACTCTGTAGACCAGGCTGACCTCAAACTCAGAAATCTGCCTGCCTCTGCCTCCCAAGCGCTGGGATTAAAGGCGTGCGCCACCACTGCCCGGCTTCAGTTTTATCTTAACACTGTGGCCAGGGTATTCTAACAGCTTGTATGGTCTGCCTCAAACTGGGCTTTGCAAAAGACCAGTTGTTTTCTAATGTTCAACTCTGAGGAACTATTATTTTAGGAATCCACGTATAAATACACATACGCTAAATAATATATCTATATATGTATATATAATGTATATGTATATATAATGTATATAATATAATGTGTGTATATATAAACACAAATACATGCACACACACACGCACGCACGCATGCACGCACGCACATGCACACACACAGAGAAATCGTTACCGGTTCAGCAATGACTTTTCCATTAAGTAGTTAGCAGTTCCATTTAAATTCTCTGAGGTAAAATATAAGTCGCCACAATATCTGTTCACGTGAGGAAAGTGAAGCTGAGTTGGTAAGTGAAGAAGGCCTTGAGTCCATTTTTCAGCTCCAGCTCTTCATTCCTCACATCACCCGAGGCACTTGGTACACTTCTAGTGCATGGTCAGCAATGGACTGACAAGCTATCCTAGAAAAAGTTAATACTATCCCTAGCATCTATTTAACGATACAGTTCACACTGTTTGAAAAGTAAAGCAAGAAACAAGCATCAGGAGAAAGAAGGAAATTAAGGTATTTTCAAGTTTGTACTACTAGCTAGGAATGTCACTGATATTTTTTTGAGCACCTACAGGTATGAGATAGCTTTTATTTTGTAGTTTTATATATGCAAAATTGATGTGCAGCCACTGAAGAAAATATCAAGGATTAAATAAATTACTAGGCGGTCAGTACATTTATAATTTTTTTAAACTTTTTTGGAGGGGGAATTTAAAAAAAAAATCACAGGAGTGCTTAATTTACATCTTTTTTTTTCCTCTTTTCTCTCCATCAAACTCCTCCCATGTCACCCTCCTCAATCCCTCTCAATTCACAATCTTCTTAATTATTATTTTATACCCCACACACACCCTCCACACACCTACCCCATTGACTGTTTAGTGTTGCTTGTATATATGTACATGTGTTTAGGGCTGGCCACTTGAGGCCTGAGGTTTGTTTGGTTCTTTTTTTGTTTGTGTGGTTTTTTTTGTTTTTTGGGGGGGGGGTTGGTTTTTGGTTTTTTCGAGACAGGGTTTCTCTGTATAGCTCTGGCTGTCCTGGAACTCACTCTGTAGACCAGACTGGCCTTGAACTCAGAAATCTGCCTGCCTCTGCCTCCCAAGCGCTAGGATTAAAGGCGTGCGCCACCACCCCCCAGCAAGGCCTAAGTTTTAATTTGAACCTAAGTCACCCTGATTCCAAAGTTCATAATTTCCCACCTTATCAACAGAGAATCACTAGTACTTTTAAAATAAAAGACAATGTTCAATGATACATGAACAAATCTACTTAATAGCTTTATATCTATATTCACACTTGCCTGAAGGCTTGAGCAAACAATTACTTGTTATCAAGGGACTGCGGTTCCCAACACAGTCCAGTCACATCTATGGATCATTTCCATGAACAGTTCTGAGTTTTGAAAAGGCAAGACATGTAAAGAGAAGAATCAAATGGATTTTAGATATGCAAGTGGACACATAAAATGGAAAGGCTCGGGGTGAGTGACTGAAAATTGAGAAATACAGCTTTTAATCCTAGCAAATCACTGACTAAGACATTTGTGTTGGGAGTGTATGATTGATTCTCATAAGCTATATTGAGCCATACTTTCTAAATTACTTGGAAGAGTATGCAAATTAGAACATGCCTGATTTCCTGGCCAACATTTTAAGGAAATTAATCTCTCTCTTTCTTCCTCTCTCTCTTCCTCCCTCCCTCCTGTCTCCCCCTTCTCTCTCCTTCCATCTCTCCTTGAATTCTCTCTTCTCTCTCCCTTCCCCACCACTGTGCCAGATTTAGATTTGTCCAAAACTACCACATACATACCCCACGGCTGTGGAAGTCAGAAGGTGTCAGAACCCCCAGAACTGGAGTTACAGAAGGCTGTGAGCTGGGAACCAAACCTGAGTCCTTTGGAGAGCAGCAGTTGCTCTTAACTGCTGAGTAACCTCTCCTGCTCTTCTCTTTAATGTTTTGGATCACTGGGTATCTTGATTCAGGGTTCCCATGTGGTTGCTTTAAGAAGGACTTGGTTGTCCTTGGGTTGAGGAAGATGTAAAAGATGCTGCTGCTGTTTTTAACAACTTTTCAGAGTCTAGTGAATATCCCCCAACTGACCCGCATACTGGATGGCTGGGTTTATACCAAGAAACAAAGACTCTGGGTCCACCCATGACACCTGGCTTTCCATTCCATTTTTGGCCACTAAGTTATTGTGTCATTCAGTTAATCACAGCTGGGCATTTAAGTAGCAAATCATTTTTCAGAAGTGTAGACAAACCTTTCCCAGAATGACCATTTTGGCCAAAGCAACGTCTCTGTAAGTTAGGAGACACCTGCTTAACATAGCTTGCTGTGTGCCCACTTACCATGTTCTGTGCCCTGAAAGAGTATCCCCCATAGAGGCCACCTCTCTAGCAGAGTTCCGGGATGAGACACATTAGGAAGCCCCGAGTTTGACCCCAAGTCCAACTTCTCCAGCTTGCAAATAACATGTGCATACAATGCTGCATCAGGGCAGCGATTCCAGGAAAAGTCATCGTGACTTAGAAAACCACGGGGGTGATTGGGAGGCACAGCAGACAGCAGAAATGACTGAATGGAGTCTGGGGAAGGCTAAGCCACTTCAACTGACTATAGGCCAATGAGCAGAAAATAAAGTGCTCAGTGCAGGATGAGGCTTAGAGCTTGTGGTGTTTGTTTCCTGATAATTGCTGGGTAGTTTGCCCATTTTGCCCAACACAAACTTAAAGAAATCATCTCAGTTTTAAAGAACAATCCCCCAGGCCCAACCCTGCTTAGCTTCCGAGATCAGACAAGAACGGGCACATTCAAGGTGGTTGTAGATGCAATCTCTCCTCCTCTCTAATTCAAGTGGCAAATGACCATTTTGTGTAAGCTATTTCCTCCTCTGGTTTTTCCAGGATTAAACGAGCAAATATATGTTTAAAACAAAAACAGAAAACACTTAATGTTGTCCATAACCCATGAGGCATTTTTATTAGTAATCTCATACCAGTACATTCATGGACCTTTGTAGACTCATAGACTTGGTTTAGTGTAGTTTTGCTGTTGTTATTTGTTTGGAAACACTTTAAATTCACTGCGTAGGCCAGGCAGGCCTCAAACTTGCAGCAATCCTTCTGTCTCAGCCTCCTGAGTTTGGAAATTACAGTATGTACCAGCATGCCCGGTTTATGGCTTTCTCAATTTGTGAAAAATAAAACTACGTTTACATGGTCTCCGTTATGCTGTAGCTTGCTTTGCTCATTTAAATCCATCAATAGACTCCTCCAGGTCAGCTTGTATTTTCAAGACAACTCATCTTCTGATGTGGTTACATGATATTCCATGGCTTGACTTATAATATTCAAACTATATAATTAGTTTGTTTGTTTGTTTGTTTTACCTATTTTCATTCTCTAGATAGAGAATCTAAAATTCATAAATAACACCTGACCTACGTATTGATCCCATGTTCTTCTGTGTCAGGGTCAAGCTTTAGCCCATGGATGATGAACGGCAGTGATCTCTAGACAAAGCTTTTAGAGTTACTCAGTGGTACAACTTCCATCTCTTCTGGGGCACACACTGGCAGTATCTCAGGCAGGGCTCACCCAGGCTAAGTCTCGAGAGTAAGAATTTTGGCCTAAATAAAGTCAGAAATGGGCAAGCACAGAAAATAAACTCAGGTTGATCTAGTCTCTGGGGCTGCTGATCATTGATCCAACAGGATAGAAAATGCTGATCTAGTGCGTCCAGACCTCCAAGCATTTGGGTGTTCACTGGAAGCATCCCCATGGTTTAGCCATGGGCCAGAATGCTGAAGAAAGGTATGGGTTGCAAGAATTACTGGTAACAGCAGCCTTCCTGACATTTTACAACATTATTGCTTGCTTCCTCTCTAACTGCCAAATCCGTAAGAATGGGTACACAGAGTCATAGGACAGATATGTCTCTGCAGCAGAGTGGACCGAGAACCATCCTCTGTGTGGAGAAGGTTGTTAAGTAGAGGAATATCACAGAGTCTGTGTCCTGATTTCTCCAAGTTGCACCTCCACACATACAAGCACACAACAAGGTACTTCCTGAATTAGCAAAACCACAGTTGGTTTTTTTTTTTGTTTTTTTGTTTGTTTGTTTGTTTTAAATTAAAAAAAAAGCTACAGGGAAGGCAAATGCCATGTAGAGGTGAAGGGGATAAAAGAGGGTAGCCCAAAGTTTAAAGCTACCTTCACTGTGAATCATCTCTGGACCTCAGCTCTCCCTGAGGACTTCTTTCAAAGCCCTTCAAAGGCCAAATGATAGGATCACAGCTAATAAGATGGAAAACATGTTGGGTTTGTTTGTTTGTTTGTTTGCAACTGTAAAGCATGTTCGCTGTAGAAAACTCTGAAACAAAGAGGATAACACAGTTAATAGTATAAAAACTGCACAAATACCACAACTGTCTATATCTTGATGGCTATGGCACATCTACTCCTAGGAAAATAGACACACTTTACATGTGACACTTTACCATATTACAAAGCCTACCAAGGCATTTAAGCATGTGCATAGATATATCTATTTCCAGTCCCTCCTTTACGGCTCCAAATATGCCCTGGTCTATACCATCTAAACCTTCACGAATGTACCCCCTCTTCCTCGAATAGTTCCTCTCTGAGGCCTCCTCTTCTTCTAGCTATTTCCACCTACTTTGGAAGGTTCTGCTTATTAACTAGTTTCTGTAAAGCACTTTCTTCAACCTCTGTCCTTACCAGAGAGGACCTTCCACACAGGAATCCTGTAACTCAGAGCATTATCATGCTGACTTATCCTGTCTTCTCTCTTATCTATTTTCCTCAATATACCTCAACCAATGGGCATGCCCAGCAGCTCTTGTTTAGCAGTGATTACCATTTGCTAAAATGCAATAAACACTCAAAAATATTGAATATATTAATAAAATGTTTCACAATATGTGCTATTTGCATTCTGAAACTCAACTGAAAAGCACCTGGCATTTCAATAAACACCCACTCAAAGATGAGAAACTGAAAAAGGCAAAGACATACCTAACATACCTCATGAAGCTTACACGTTCAGTAGGAACATAGCAGTCTATAATCTTCTTTCTTTTCAAGCTGGGAAAGCCAGAACAAAAGCCTCAACTTTGACCCATCGTTTCTTCTTATGAAGGGCACCCTGCAACACCAAGTGGAATAAGAAGATATTACCATCTTTACTCCAAAATCCCAGTGGTCCGCATAAGGATGTTGATTTCTCGTTCAAAGTCCAGCAGAAGCACTTCTCTGATCAGTGAGTCATTCAGAGATCAAGGGCTCTGTTCTTCTCTACATCCTTGAAGCCCCTTGGATTACCAGGTGATATGAGAAGATGACTTTCTGAAGCAAGCCTGTAAATGAACATGCATCACAACCATCCTCTTCGTGCTGGCTAAAACTCAGACAACATCTATTCACAAAGGAGTCCACAAACACATACTAGCTTCAGACAGGTGGAAAAGGAGAAGGCCCAGTTCGTACCAGGATGCTTTCTTGGGGCAAACTTGGGGCAAACTTAGTCTTCTTCAGTGATCCTTATGGATACTAAAAGTAATTCCTTTGATATGATGGTCATCTAATAGGAAAACAGCATCCCAGATTTATAAGCTGTGAGTTAAAAAAAAAAGGGGTCAAATATAGACCCACAGAGGTTGGATAGATTCTAAACAAGACTATGTGATAGGGCTTCTGTGAACTGTGGCAGTGGGTGATGGTTGCTGTAATTAGGATGGGCTCCACAGAGATCAATAAAGGAGTCTGAAAGAGCATCTTACACATAGACAACAAACGTGTCTAGTGGCAGAACTTCACCTCTATAATGCACAGCAACTGTTCTACTGGGAAACTACTCCAGAAGTTGCTGCTTGAACACAGTCAGAGCCTTTCCATCAACTTCTAACCATTACCCTAGCTTTGATCTCAAAAACCCTGAGCAAGTCAATTCTACAAGGCTATTTCCCCACTATCTGACAGCCTTTCTAAGGGCTCAATCTTCCCACCTCCCTCCTGCCTAATTAAAGCCAGCATCTTCTCCTCTCCTTGGGAAACAGTTTCAGGCCCTCAGCATGCACTCATCTTCTCCTTGGAGTTTTACTGATCAGCCGCAGAGGCGTCTAGCTTTTCCATCCACCTTTTCAGCAGCAATTGCTCAGTGTGTCCCTTCTCTCTGCTCTGGCCATCACATCCTATACTTCAAGACCAGAGGCACTTAAACATGAAAATGCTACCTGTACTGGGAGGTCAGACCTTGGAAGATGATGTCTGGGACTTGGGATACTTAGTGGGTATGTAGATTTTTTAGATATTCTGTGCGGACTGCCATTACCATAAAGGCAATGGTGACTGCCAGTCATACAGACCTCCTTGTCCCAAACCAATAGATCCATAAGGCATCACAGGAGCACCGAGGAATCACCAAGATCTACTTAAGACTCTGTGCCCAGCATCATGCTAGCTGCTCAATGTACTACAGGCACCAAAGGCACTGTTTCCCTCTGCCTTCCTTAATGCATGGCTGCTGCTGGGTTAGGTTAAAGAGATCTCAAAAGAAAAATTAGAAATGCACAATTAATCATACAAAGAGATACCAAATAACAAATTCCACCGCTAAGAGGAAGTCACCATCAACACGGCCTTAGCTTTCCACTTGAGGATACCCAGTATAGATCTTTTTTGTCATCTCTCAATGCATAATCACTCCTCATGGGCAGGAGAGTGACCTACCAAAATGGCTGAGTACAGAAGGACCCAAGCATACGTATCTGTAGTTTTTTTCTCCCTTCCAAGGCAGCTCATGCAAGACTAGCCTGTCCCTAGGAATCTCTGTGTACCTACCTAACCAGGCACAAGTTAGGGTGGTAAAGCACCAAGAAAACGGATGTGGCTTTGTGCCTAACCTGACCTCCAGCAGAGATCTCTTTCCAACCCTATCCGATTCCTGGGTCTTACTTTCATCTGGCTCTGAACTCAGAAAACAAAGAAAGGAGAGGACATTATAGGGACTTTTGAAGAGTATGTAACAGTGAGTAGGATCTGAGGATGGTTCAGGTGGGAGATGAGTACATTAGAGGAGCCATGGAATGCTTTGTCATCTTAACAAAGATCCAAAGGAAAAAAGAAATCACTTGAGGGCCAGAAAATCAGGATATCATATAAAGTCTTAGGGGAAACAAACATCTTTTCACGTTTGGGGAACCCAAGACCAGTGAGGGAATCATTATGGTTGGTCACAAATATTACAAGTGCTTTGCTTTCCTGCTCCCCTCTGGCTGAATGGGCCAGGAGGCTTGTTTCAGCCGATCAACCTGTGAGATGTGACATGTAACATTTTAAAGCAAAGGCATGTTATTGTCCAGACGAGAGTCTTCAAATCTCTTGTTCCCTCTACAGAAAGTATTTAGGTTCTTGGAAGTGAGCAGTCCAGCAGCTTGGGTCCCAGAGGAAGGTGACATTATCAGAGACCCTGCCAACCTTGATGAACATGAAGCAAGAATAAGAAATCAACCTTCTCTCACAAGTCACTTAAGTTTAGAAACCGCTTATAAACTGCAGTGTAACTGATTCAGCAGTGGACAGTGTGGCTAGAGAAAAACAGGTTCAAGAGAAAGGTATGAGGCCCGAGGGAGGTAAAGTGTAGCAGTGTAGAGAGTGGGACAAATGGGGGGTGGGCTACTGGGCAAATGCAAAGAAGTGAGGGAGAGAGGCCCAGGCTTAGCAGTCCAAGTAGGGAATTTGCCATGATCCAGTATTACTAATTTTTTTTTTTTTTTGGTTTTTCTAGACAGGGTTTCTCTGTGTAGCCCTGGCTGCCCTGGAACTCACTCTGTAGACCAGACTGTCCTGGAACTCAGAAATCTGCCTGCCTCTGCCTCCTAAGTGCTGGGATTAAAGGCGTGAGCCACCAACGCCCGGCCCATCCCACTTCTGACACCAATATTACTAGTTAATTGTAGGTAATATTTCGGCTTCAGTTTTGAAATGCTCCATAATTCCACAAGAAACAGCAATTAAAAATTTTTTCATCAACATGTTTTTGCCAAGCATCCTTTATCCTTCCATGTGCCAGGTACTTATTAAGCACTGGAGCTACAAAATAGGAATGACAGCACTTCTGAGTTTTGAGGCAGCAATTGAAGAAGACAGAAGAGAGCGATAGGCATTCTCTCTTCCAGGCATGTACCCACTGTGATGAACGCCAAAGAAGATAAGACTATTTGAGAGTAGGCTGGGACACTGGTAGGGAAAGCTTCCTGGGGAGTGATTGATCTGAGTCTTAAAGAAGGAACAACTTACATAAAATCACATTATTATTATTATTATTATTATTATTATTATTATTATTATTTTATTATTATTATTTACTCTGTGTGTGTGTGTAAGTCAGATGACAACTTGGAAGAGTCAGTTCTTTCTTTCTAGCATTTGGGTCCCAGTGATTGCACCCACGTTATCAGGCTTAGTGGCAAGGGCCTTTAGTCACTGAGCTATCTCTTAAGGCAGTTCACACTTTGATTAAGAATAAAAATATATTAAAGGAGGGATATAAAGTGTTTGGAGTGGCTGAGACTCTGAGGAATGGAAGGAACGTAGATTGTAGGGTGTGGCAGATGGCATCTCTATTTACAAATACATGCTTCCCTTCCTGTGACGTCAGGCTTGACCACGTGGACTGCTCTCAGTAGAAGCTTTAATATCTGTGTACTCCATGCTCTCAGCAATGTTTAGAAGAATGAGGATGCTGTTGGCCAGGGTCCAAGAACGAACATGTGTGTGCAAGTATGGACAGAGCTGACTTCTGCAGACATGGTATAGCACATGAGTGGGAAGTAACTCTGCAGCTATAATCCAGGAGGATTTGTGGATGGTTTCCACAGCAATAACCTCACCTAGACAGAAGTGGGCACTTGGAGCTCCTGACTTCCAAGCATACACGGTGGGACCGCATGTCCCTGTACCCTTTAAGCCATAAGTCATGTGACTCATATCAGTCACTAATCTATGAATTCAATGATGTGTATCACGCCTGGAAAGGCTCTTAAAGCTGGCATGAATTCATGATGCTTTCTTCCTCCACCAAGGTGTTTATGATTCTGGAAAGACAATTCAAGATGAAACCGGCTCCAGACTAGTTAAAAACACATTAAGCAGAGCCCTTCTGACTCCCAGCATATACAATGAGCAAGAAGTAAATTTCTATATAAGCTACTGAGTTGTTTAGGGCTCTTTGTTATAGCAGTATAACTGCCCTTGACCTGACTCACTTAAAACATGATGTGGGATAACATGATAAGACTAATAGACATCCAAACATTCATCTAGACTGGACAATAGCTAAGAACACAGGCTGAAAGGATAGTGATCTATTTGGCAAACCTCCCCTGTCAAAACTTAGGAGACAGATCGTGATCCTGTCAGAAGAATCTCCCAACGGCCCCTCCCCTGGTGGGAGGTAGGGAAGTGGTGGTGGGAGGGACTAGGCAGCATCTAACTCCAACCTCTAAGGTTCCACCAACAAGTCAACATTTGCTTCTACCAAATTTCATCAGGAAAACCAATGAGCTCATTGGGCTTCCTTATAGACCATGAGCAGGAGAAGGATGGTTATAGGAAGGATGAGGGGACTCTAGAGCAAGGGAGCTGAAGGTCTACACCCAGCATAGGTGATAGCTCCCCCATGGATGTTCAGAGAAAGGCTCTTTCCCCAAGTCTTCCCCAGCCTATCCACACCCTAAGGCCACATTCAGTTAAGGCAGAGTAGCATACAAGTGGCAGAAAGAAGTGCCTGGACACTCTGGTGAGGGTCCAGTGACACTCTCGACCCCTCCTTTAAAGCAGAGAGTGTCAACAGTTCACACACCCAACTGTGGTGATCTTCCCCAAGTAGGCAGAACTGATCTGAAGACGGACAGCACCTCACAATGGAACCTAATGAGAGAAAGCAAGAGACTGTAGGTCAGGAACATTCCAAGGTGGCTACTGAAATGAGCTCAAGGTAGATGTGGCCAAATTGTAAGTGGGAACAAAAGGAAATAGAAAATCCAAAAATGAGAGTTGAATAGAAACAATACCAAGAGAAGAAAAGAAAAGGGAAGGGAAGGGAAGGAAAAGGGAGGGAAGGGGAGGGAAGGGAAGGAAAGGGGAGGGAAGGGAAGGGGAGAAGGGCCTGAAGAGGTCAGACTTGAAGCAAGGCTCAGCTCAGGGGGGTAAGGAGCTATTGTTAAAACCTCAAGATACACAGAACAGATACAGATGGTGAGCACTGTAATCTCAGTGCTTGGGAGGCTAAAGCAGGTTCAGGACCAGCTTGGGCTGTATAATAAGACCATATCTCAAGTTTACCAAACCTAACCCTTGGGATACATTATGACGGCAGCTAGTCCATTCATTCAGCTCTAGAGAGGAAAAGAATGGGATAAGTTTGCACCTCACAATCCTAAAACACCCAAAAGCAAACAGGATGAAATGAGCAGAGAAGGAGGCAGAAGAGTAAGAAAGCATAGAAATGGGGCAAACCGCTGGGATGGGACCAGAAAGAACAGTTGCTGTGGCTACTTGGTATACCTGGTAGCCTACAAGAAACTACATGGCGTGGGGATTACAATAAACTGGCATGACCATCTTCAAGACTTAAACAATAGGCCCCTTACATTTATTAAAGACCAAACGAGGTTTTTTGGTAAGTCTTTGGAAGACTGAGGCAAACCCAGAGAGTCACGGAAAGCAACCACCAAGCAGAACCAGGCCTTACTTGCGGAAGTGGAGGGCAGGGGAGGTCCTGAAAACACTCAAGGGCTATCATGTACACCTTCTGTTCCTTCCCTCTCCAAGCAGAACCTCTGTCCTCCGCGCTGTTATACATACTGAATGGGGTGGAGGGTAGCTAGCTCTCCCTCAGAGGAAGACACACATCTGGGCCTGATGTGGTTTCTATTCACTACCTCTCAAAGCCTGGATGTGAACTTTATGCTGTAACTGAAGGGTGTTTTCAGCTGATTCCTCTGAAGAAGGAAAGAATGCAGGAAGGAGCCCCTTCAGACCCACACTCTCAGGCATGGCCAAGACATGGGCTTTGGACAGTGGTGTGAGAAACAAAGGGTGCCACTTCCAGGTCAATACACTAAGTGCCAGTCAGTGTTTTGCTGAGTTCCCCCTTCAGTCAAAACTGAGGAGAAGCAGCACAGTACACGGAGCTGGAGCTGTCCCTGCATAGCCACAGTGGGCAAGTAATTGGGGGAAGCAAGAAACAATCATTCATTGACTTCAGCCTCTAGGATGTTGGATTCTTCTTTAGGGTGGCATAGCCCAGCCCTTCCCAACTGAGCTTCCAGCACGATATGGCTAAAAGGAGCAAAAGCTGGATTGTGAAAAAAAAACCTTCTCCCAGGCAAAGAGGAAGTCAATGATCCAAGCAGCGGCATTAATAAGAGCAGGGATCTGTTTGGCCTCAGATGAAACTGCAATTTCTTAACCTAAGTAGAAAATCAGCCTCTTAAGCCACAGGAGGCAGAAGATGCACAGAACCCTTGGGCAAAAGATACATAATTACACGAAGTCTTAGATCTGGAAGTTTCTAAATACAGGAACAAGAAAACAAAGTCTAAGCCATCAGCACCACTTCCCAAGCAAATAATTAAGACTTTAAGGGAAAGTTTGCCAGAGTAGAGAAAATACAAAGGAATGTAACACAGACCTGAGATCACTTTCCGGCTGTCTGTATACCCCAAGCAAGACTCCTGGACTTTCTGGGACCATTTCCTCCTATGTAAAGTCTAGGTAAAAATGTATGCCTCTTAAGATAGCTGTGGGAAAAACAAAACAAAACAAAACAGCATACTTAAACTGCTTGGACTAACTGGCAGATAGGTGGTGTTTAGTGGACAAAACTTACTTTTATTACTGTTATCATAAATCACGTAGAATATGAACTCCTTGCCCCCCCCCCCAAAAAAATAGGGCTGCAGAGGAACTCGGTCTCCCTTTGGGGGAAGTAAATGGCTCTAGACTTCACAGAAACCCTGCTCTACCCTGCCCCCACCAAGGTCAGCGCTTGGCTGGCAGCAGCCAGTTTACCCTCTGCAGCCAGGAGTGAAAAAGAGCTGGCGGGTTTCCCACCGATACCAGCTGCCATTGGGTTCTGAATACTCAAAAGGCAAAATATCTTAAGGCTTCTGGGTACAAACCCTGAGCTGAGTTCTGAGGCAGCTTAGTCCAAATTAGAACCTAGGAACTTCAGGTCCAACTTCAAGTCCTAGGCTGAAGGGAGCCTTAGGGAAGAGCTGGCTCCGGGTCCTTTTCCTATCTCTCTTAGGAAAATACACCGGCTCCTGCCAAATCCCAGCCCGGTATCCTTCAAATCACCCCACCCCCACCCCTCCGAAGGCCCAGGGTAACTCCGAAGATGGTAGGGAAGGAGGAGCCTATTGATCACCTTCTAGTCTCAGAGTCAAGACTGCCTGGCAGCCCGGTGTAGTGGACCTCATCCGCTCTACTTCTAGATGAGACCACTAAAAGCTCAGAGAAGTTCTTAGATTTGCACTTATGCCCTGGGAGAAGCAAGCTGGCCACCTCTTCAGTCCTGAGGGGTGGAGGGTTGAGGGCCGACAGCAGAACCCTAGAAGAGAAACAACTTACTTGTGTCTAGCGCTTCCTAGAGGCTGCTTAGGATAAAGAATCCACCAGTGAGCGAGCGGGGAGGGGAGTTTTCAGCCTGTTTCTACCAGGGACTCCTGCTTAAGCTCCGTGACTTGGGGCGAGTCCGCAGCTCTCAAGACTTGTTTTCCCAGAAGCAAATCAGGGAGGGAGGAAGGGCGGGCGCGAATTGAGTGTGCGCGGGGCCGTGTGTCTGTGCTAGCGCAGGCGATCGCCGGGGTTTCCTGAGTTTCGAACCCTTTATAAGTTGCTTTCGACACCCCAAGGACGCTGGGCTAGCATCTTTCACAGCTAGAGGAAGGGTCCCCCCCAAGGCAAAGCGAGCCCCTCCCGACATGTCCCCAGAGAATAAAGTGTTGTGCCGGGGACCCTGCTGAGTCGGTTCCGAGAACCGCAAATCTCTGGTTTTCGTGTACAGCGCACTGCGGCGCAGAACCTTCGCCGAAACTAAACTTCCACGCGTACTCATCGTGGGAGGGCCACTCTCAAGTCCTCTCCACTTCAGCCCACTCACGCGCTCCCGCACCCGGGGCGCACACAACCATATTAACCCGCATCGCTCTGTCCCCCGGAAGTGCGGGGGTGCGGAGCCAGCTTCAGTCGCCCAAATCATTCAGCCCTTTCACTGTATGTGTGTGTGTGTGTGTGTGTGTGTGTGTGTGTGCGTTCGCGCGCGCGCGCGCGCCTGTGTGCAACCTCCACTCCCACCCAAGCCCTCCGCCCGGCCACTAGTGCGCCCCCCCAGCTTTCAGGATCCCCGCGTCTTGGTCCCGGTCCCCATCTCTGAACTTGAGCCCGCCTCCGACAGACTCCGCAAGGGTCCAGCCGACCCGGCAGCCTCCGTCACTAGACAGCCAAACCAAGACGTCAGCCCACAATGCACCGGGCGGGCCGGGAAAGACGCGCCGGGGAGGGAACCCGGGAACACAAGCCGGAGCAGCGCGCGGGAGGGGGAGGGAGGAGGAGAAAGAAGGGCCCAACTGTAGGAGCGCAGCGGAGCATTACCTCATCCCGTGAGCCTTCGCGGGCCCAGAGAAGAATCTTCTAGGGTGAGGTCTCCATGGCGACGGGTGGGCCCGCCCCCCTAAGAACGACGCAAGCCAATGGGAAAGCCTTGGGGTGACATCATGGGCTATTTTTAGGGGTTGACTGGTAGCAGATAAGTGTTGAGCTCAGGCTGGATAAGGACTCAGAGTTGCACTGAGTGTGGCAGAGACAGCCTGGCAGGAGAGCGCTCAGGCAGACAGACAGACGGACGGACTCGACCAACCCGGTCGGCCGCGGACTCCGGGCTGTTCATCTGTTTGTCTTCATTTTCTCACCAACTGCCTGGATCCAGCGCCCGCGGCTCGTGCATCGGTGTTTTGGGGAGCATTTGGAGAGTCCCTTCTCCCGCCTTCCCCGGAGAAGAAGCTCACAAGTCCAAGGCGCTGCTGACAGCATCCAGAGCGGCTCCCAACCGCGCGAGGAAATAGGCGAGCGGCTACCGGCCAGCAACTTTCCAGACCCAGAGGACCGGTAACAAGTGGCCCGGAGCGAACTTTTGCAAACCTCTTCTGCGCCTAAGGGCTGCCACCGAGACTGTAAAGAAAAGGGAGAAGAGGAACCTGTACTCGTACCAGCTCTCACCGGCGGCTGAAGTTGGGGCGAGCGCTAGCCGCGGCTGCCTAGCGTCCCCCTCCCCCTCACAGCGGAGGAGGGGACAGTTGTTGGAGGCCGGGCGGCGGAGCCCGATCGCGGGCTTCCACCGAGAATTCCGTGCCGCCCGCTCCGCACCGCCGGAGAGCCGCTGTTGCCGGGGCTGCTCCGCGGGCTCCGAGGAACCGCTGCTCCCCGAGAGCGTTCCGTGAGTGACTGCGACTTTTCAAAGCTCGGCAGCGCGCGGGAGCCGACCAACGTGAGTGCCAGCGGTGTGTTAACCCTGCGCTCCCTGGAGCGAGCTGGGGAGGAGGGCTCCCAGGGGGGAAGCACTGCGGTTTGGAGCGCACGCTCCTAAACAAACTTTGTTCCAGAAGCAGGGACGCGCGGGTATCCCCCGCTTCCCGGCGCGCTGTTGCGGCCCCGAAACTTCTGCGCACAGCCCAGGCCAACCCCGCGTGAAGTGACCGACCGTTCTATGACTGCAAAGATGGAAACGACCTTCTACGACGATGCCCTCAACGCTTCGTTCCTCCAGTCCGAGAGCGGCGCCTACGGCTACAGTAACCCTAAGATCCTAAAGCAGAGCATGACCTTGAACCTGGCCGACCCGGTGGGCAATCTGAAGCCTCACCTCCGCGCCAAGAACTCGGACCTTCTCACGTCGCCCGACGTCGGGCTGCTCAAGCTGGCGTCGCCCGAGCTCGAGCGCCTGATCATCCAGTCCAGCAATGGGCACATCACTACCACACCGACCCCCACCCAGTTCTTGTGCCCCAAGAACGTGACCGACGAGCAGGAGGGCTTCGCCGAGGGCTTCGTGCGCGCCCTGGCTGAACTGCATAGCCAGAACACGCTGCCCAGTGTCACCACCGCGGCACAGCCGGTCAGCGGGGCGGGCATGGTGGCTCCCGCGGTGGCCTCCGTAGCAGGAGCTGGCGGCGGCGGCGGCTACAGCGCCAGCCTGCACAGTGAGCCTCCGGTCTACGCCAACCTCAGCAACTTCAACCCGGGTGCACTGAGCAGCGGCGGTGGGGCGCCCTCGTATGGCGCGGCCGGGCTGGCCTTTCCATCGCAGCCCCAGCAGCAGCAGCAGCAGCAGCCGCCTCAGCCGCCGCACCACTTGCCCCAACAGATCCCGGTGCAGCACCCGCGGCTGCAGGCCTTGAAGGAAGAGCCGCAGACGGTGCCGGAGATGCCGGGAGAGACCCCGCCCCTGTCCCCCATCGACATGGAGTCCCAGGAGCGGATCAAGGCGGAGAGGAAGCGCATGAGGAACCGCATCGCTGCCTCCAAGTGCCGGAAAAGGAAGCTGGAGCGGATCGCCCGGCTAGAGGAAAAAGTGAAAACCTTGAAAGCGCAGAACTCCGAGCTGGCGTCCACGGCCAACATGCTCAGGGAACAGGTGGCACAGCTTAAACAGAAAGTCATGAACCACGTTAACAGTGGGTGCCAACTTATGCTAACGCAGCAGTTGCAAACGTTTTGAGGACAGACTGTCAGGGCTGAGGGGCAACGGAGGAAAAAAAAAATAACAGAGACAAACTTGAGAACTTGACTGGTTGCGACAGAGGGAAAAAAAAGTGTCCGAGTACTGAAGCCAAGGGTACACAAGATGGACTGGGTTGCGACCTGACGGCGCCCCCAGTGTGCTGGAGTGGGAAGGACGTGGCGCGCCTGGCTTTGGCGTGGAGCCAGAGAGCAGCGGCCTATTGGCCGCCAGGCTTTGCGAACGGGCTGTGCCCGCGCGACCAGAACCGTGGACTTTTCGTTAACATTGACCAAGAACTGCATGGACCTAACATTCGATCTCATTCAGTATTAAAGGGGGGAGGGGGGTTTCAAACTGCAATAGAGACTGTAGATTGCTTCTGTAGTGCTCCGTAAGAACACAGAGTAGGGAGGACTGGGAAGGGGAGGGAGGCTTGTGAGTGCCAGGCTAGATTGCAGATGAACTCCCCTGGCCTGCCTCTCTCAACTGTGTATGTACATATATATTTTTTTTTAATTTGATGAAAGCTGATTACTGTCAATAAACAGCTTCCTGCCTTTGTAAGTTATTCCATGTTTGTTTGTTTGGGTGTCCTACCCAGTGTTTGTAAATAAGAGATTTGAAGCATTCTGAGTTTACCATTTGTAATAAAGTATATAATTTTTTTATGTTTTGTTTCTGAAAATTTCCAGAAAGGATATTTAAGAAAATACAATAAACTATTGAAAAGTAGCCCCCAACCTCTTTGCTGCATTATCCATAGATAATGATAGCCAGATGAAGTGACAGCTGCGTGTCCAATATACTAGGGTGAAAGCTGTGTCCCCTGCCTGATTGTAGGAATAGATACCCTGCATGCTACCATTGGCTCATACTCTCTTCCCTAGCAACGCACAAGGCCAGACTGTCCGCCCAGAAGATGGTGTGGTGTTTCTTAAGGCTGGAAGAAGGGATGCTGCAAGGGGAGGGGGAGGCACAGCTCACTGAGAAAGCAGATCCTGAGAGCTGTATCAAGTGGCATGTGTGTGATCATTTATAATCATAGTAAAGACTTAGTAATTAGATGTTTATTCTCAAAGCCAGGGACCATGGAAGTTTTTTAACAGGTGTCTCCTTCCAACGTGGAATCTGACAACTCCTAGAAAAAGATGACCTTTGCTTGTGCATATTTATAACAACGTTCGTATCACAATAAATGGATTCAAATAATGGTTCTAAAAATCTTGAATTCCTTTCCCTTGGCTAATCTTTGCTTCCTAAGCCTTTCACTGAGGGTGTTCCAAGTTTCTGGGGTTAGTGCTGTTGCATTCTGCACTTAGCCACTTAGAAGCAAAGCGTTTAGGAAGAGTCGAAGCTGGGGCCTGGGTGAACTCGTCTTCCAACCAACCCCGCTCCCAGTTCCCACTGGCCACTCTCCTCACTCCCACCCCTCCCTGCTACCAAGGAAGGGACCAGCATAGCAAGTCCATGTTTATTTCTTAATTTGTTTCAAAATAATCAATCTGGCTTAATGATTGAGGCAACCTGGGAAGGTCCTATTATAAATAGTAATGGGGGTAGAGTCACAAGAGAAATGGGCCCAACACTGATTATATAACACTATCTGTAATCCAAACCTCAGCTCTGGGGAGACTGAAAACTTGAACTGTGTCTACAGATACAGCCGAGGCTATCAACAGGTTTGTTTTCAACAAGGGAGTAATTTTTGCTTCTTCCCTGCTCATCCCCATGAGCTGCTGTGATTATCAAGCAGCAAGAGCAATTTGATATCCAGAAACACTTCACAAACCACTAATTGAAGCCTGGCTGTTAGCTCATTAGCACTGTTCCAGTGCTCAACAGGTCGAGGAGTGCCTGTGGTGGTAAATCCACAGATGCAGTTCCTCAGGAGTGTATCTAGGTCTGCAGGGGCCTGGACAGCCTTGTGGGTTATCAGACACACTCCATTGTAATCATACTCCTTGAAGGAAGAGTTACTGGGAGCCAAGGCACTTTGCCAAACAGTGAATTTGCTGATGTCAGCAATCTGGAAGGTGAGTTGATTTTGACCATATGTAGGAATAGCAGAGGGACAGTAAAGCACTTGAGGGTGGGGCTCTGTGGAAGCTAAACAAGTGCAAAGTAGAAAACACACACAGGCTGGGGAATGAATAACCAGCATTGCTAGACTAAGCCTAGACAACAGCACAATGGAGAAATGCTACAGCACTCCCCAGCTGGCTAAAAAAGAAAAAGAAAAGAAAAAAGAAAAGGTTCAAAGGTTCTCAAGCTTATCCTTACACTTGTTCCTTTCAGCTAGTACTTCATGTTCCTGAAATTCCGACTATTCTAACCTAAAGAGGCAGAAAAATAATGGCAAAAGAGGAAATTCAATAATGGTAAACTGTAAAAGCAGAAAATCAGCTAATTACTGTAGACACAATGACTAAATCTATTATGGACTTTGAGTGTGTCATACTTTAGGTAGCACTTAGGATGAAGCCAATGGCATATTAAGCCATCAATCCTGTCTTAATTATGTACATAAGTATATGTACATATGTATAATTAATTCATAGACTATTAACTCTCTATTAGGACAGACGGTTTATGTAATCAATAGAATTGCCCACATGGAAATATTGTTATCTTTTCTTTTACCTCCAAAGAGCTCAGTGTCAAAATGACCTGAATCAGATGAAACAGGTTCAGCATCAGAAGCATCCGTGTATGAATCTAGGCCTCTGGGCCTTTTAAAGCCCCAAGCTTCTGCTCGTATTATCCTACTCTTCCCTCTGGCCAGACTTGCATTCTGGTTCAAATGATCGCTCTCACCTGTTCTCAGCATTCACTTGCTATCCTAGTCTGAATTCACACTTTGATTTCTTTCAACAATGGATTACAACCTGCAAGTGTGGGCCAAAATAAATCGCTTCCCTCCCCAAGTTGCTTATGGCTGGAGCACTTTATCACAGTACCAGGAGAGTAACTAGAGCACTTTACTTAAGTGGTACCCTCTCTGTGAAATTTTCCTAGATTGTTCCATGATCATGGGGAATGAATGATTTCCCCCCTGGAGAATCATTACACTTACCAAAATGTGAAAATGTGAACATCTATGAATGTCTGTGTGTCAGGGATAACACTCTATTCTGTCAATCAGAGGATCCTTGAATTCCTAGTACAATACCTGACACATAGTGGATGTTCATAAAATAATATTTTGGTAACTGGGTAAACATGTTTTCTAGCGGAATATATTTCATCCATGCCCTAGTGCATGATACAAAGTAGATCAGCGATAGCCCCCAGAAAACTAAGCTCAGCCTACATCAGAGTTCTGAAGTCCACCTCTCAGTTAGTGTTCCTTAAAGAATTATGCTGTTGGCTTAGTCCTACCTCCAGTCATGCAGAGTAACCCTTCCTACCATCACTAATGCAAGTGGTCATCTTGGAGAAGATGAATCTACCTGAAAACTTAGGCTTGGCAGTAGAGGTGGAGAAGGATCAAGCAAGCACAGAAAGTAGCTCCAGATGTGACTTTACTAGAAGCAACTAACTTCATTGGTAGTGACAGGGAGACTTTCTGTAGTTAGATGCATTGCTGGGGTCTTCAAGTAAATATTCAGTATTTGCTTGCTGAGACAGGAATCACACTAATCAACACGTGTGTCCTTCGTCATTCGAAAAGAACTGTACTGACTGAACAGAGAAAAAGACGTTGCTTCCCCAGCTGCCCTGCCCCTCACCCCCATCACCCACTTTTCAGTCCTCTGAAGAACAAGAGCTTGAGAAGCTGAGAAGGGCACAGAAGTGAAAGTACCCTTATATCATTGGAAAACAGATTCATTTATGTGCTTCTCTAGGGAGACCAGAAACTTGAATTCTGTCTACAGATACAATTGCGCTTATCAACAGATTTGTATTTAATAGGGGAATAATTTTTACCTGGTTCCTTATCATCTCATGAGCTGCTGTGATTATCAAGCAGCAACATCAATTTGATATCCAGAAACACTTCACAAACCACTAATTGAAGCCTGGCTGTTAGCTCATTAGCACTGTTCCAGTGCTCAACAGGTCGAGGAGTGCCTGTGGTGGTTAAATCCACAGACTATGGAGTATATTTAGGTCTGCAGGGGCCTCTCAGACATCCTATATAAGGCCGTTGCTTGGCCCGGGCCTCTTTAAGGCCCTATCAGACTGTGGGGAGGCAAATGTTGAATAGGTTATCATTCTTACTCTCAAGGAACTCGCTCTGGAGAGAGGACACAGGAGAGGAAACGGACTATTCCAGTGGTATGAGGCACATGGTGTAAGCAAGCAATGCCAAGTAGAGGGGAGAAGACGCTATTATAAAGAAAGATTTCACAGAAGTGACATTTGAGCCAACCCAGGCAGAGACATGTAGATTCGAAGCACGAAAGCACCATGTGAAAGTACCACATGATGGGGGTGTGGGATCTGTTTGAAGAGGCTGGAAAGCAAATGGCACAAAGAAGAAAATGGGATGAAATGGGAGTGAGGTAAAGGCCAGCTTATGTACTGGCCTCTAGTCCATCCCTGTGTTTTCAATATTGGGGAACTTTAGAGGGATTTGAAGATGAGTGGGGATATGGTCAACATTGGAAATATTTACACTGCAATGGCTTGGGAGTGGAGAAGAGGAAATAAAGGAAATAAGAAAAAGATTTCATTTAGAATATCTAGGCTGTTTAAAGGAGTCCTAGAGCTAGGGAAGGAATGGGAAGCAGTTGGCTTAGCCTAAGCTATGTCACATACCTTTCTTGTTCTTCAGTCACCGGACAGATCAAATCTAAAAGGTGCTGTCAAGAGGCTATTTATCCATGTTGCTCTTCCCCCACTTGTCTTCCTCTCCAGTGTCAATCTGACTTCTTGAAGAAAAGCCATCTTGCAAAATAAAATGCAAAAAATAAAAATACAAAATAATGGAGTTGCAATGCCTAGGCTAGGCCACTAGGGTGAGAACTCCGTGGATCCTCAAGGCAGCAGGACACAGTGTGAAACTTTTTCTAGCCACCCAGAACTGACCAACACCATACAAACACTTTGCAGTATTAACAAATGCCTTAAATTCACAAAACACTTATTTCTCCCCAACAAGTAATTTGCATGTCTGTTCCGTGTGAGGCACTGAGAAGGTGGTGGAGAGGGAGACTGTCAAGAAGCCCCCTTCATGGAGTTTATAATCTAGTAAGAGAATACATAATAAGAAAAACAGGCAAGTAAATGCATGGCTGGGCATGGACCAATTTGGTGAAGAACTGGGCATTAGCGTCTAGAAAGATGGTCCAACCTTGGGCAAGGAGCAAAGAAGACCTCCATGGGAGAAGTACCCATGCTAAGGCTTCTTAGATATCTGACTTAAAGCTGGGCAGGGGAACCGGGAGGGAGAGTTAGGGAATTCCAAACAGAGGTCAGTCTAAGAGAAAGCGGTAGAAGGACTGCAGCATGCCTCAAGGCTATGCCAGAGCCTAGGTCACTGCAGTGAAATGAGCAACAAACGAGGGGAACGGAGAACAATCATATTTATACTCGGTAAACCCGAACACTTCTATCTCAATACGTTCTCACTTTTCTGGACACTAATAGCAGTTATACTTCATGTGAACAGACTCCAAAGCTCCTAGAGAAGCCTGAGTGCTGCTGTGGAGGCCGAGTGTCTAATCACAAGAGGTGCCATGATTCTATTGTGAGGCATCCACAACCTAGTCGTTCCCTGTTTCCCTGATTTCCTGGGAATCAGAGGCATCAGTGACCTTGAATCTTTCTCTGAGTACACATGCTGACTTGTACATGTAGGACCCCGAGGAGCTGAATAAGTCATCAGAAGGTTCTTTGATGTGTGTAGCATTTGAGCAAAGGTAATCAGATAGTCTCCAGAGAGATTCTGCCCATGTCTCAGCAGTGTCTAATGAACTTTTCTTGCCCTGCTGCAAACCCTCCCTTCCTGGAGGGAGCCAAATGTTCAGTGCTAAGAAGCCCTGGTGGTTTCTTGCTGTATAAACTTCCTTCATGTATGCACAGTAAAACCTTTCCCTGGGAGCTGACTCATTGTTGCTTCAGAAAATTGGGTTATCAGATCATTGATTGAGTTACTGCCTTCATAGGCTCTAGGTGCTTGTGAGACACCTGGATAGAATTTGGATATTTCTCAACTCTCAGAACCATCTGTCTGTCTATCGGCTCCTATTGATGGCTAATCTCCTCCAGGGTGTATTAATTCACTTTAGGAAGAACTTTGTCTGACCTTATCTCAGATCTTGTATGAAGGTGGACAGGCAACTGGGCTGTGATCTAAGTGAACTTTATACACGTTAGGTTGCTTATGGGGAGGGGTCAGGAAACAATACAAAATTTAAATGAGATGTCCAAACATGAAACAGGTCCAGGGAGAGCAAACACAGTACCTTAGAAATGCCCTGGCCTAACTATTTTTGGTATCTTCAGTTGCTTTATTTTACTATTCTCAGTGTACCAGGGAAGTTTCTTGCATAGAGTCAATTTCCCTGTGGCATTTCCTAGCTTCACATGTAAACACAACCATTACCAACAACACGTGATCTTTACTTTCATCTTTCTACTCTCCATAGCCCTTTTCTACCCCAGAGAATTTCCTCTCAGGTCCCATTGGCCAGAAGCAAATCACGTGTCTAAAGGCTCACACCAGACAAAAGAATTAGCCTTTGCCCAGCCATCTCCTTGACCTAAGCGAAAAGCCTTCTGTATTGTGTTAGCCATTAAATTCAAGCCACGGTGATATATATGTTATCCAAGGAGAGCCTTAACAGTGAATATGAGAGGCAACACATTCCTTCTTCCAGTGTTTCAGCAGCTGTGAAAGCACAGAAGTGGGGTAACCATCAATGTAGATCTCTAAATTTGATATTGATATTGATCAGAGTCCCCCATCTCCTTGAAGGCACTTATGGTATATATTTATTAATTGCATAACAGGAAAGCAGAACTGTCTGGTTCTGAATTCTGAGGTTTCAAGGGTGCTTGTGCAGTAGCATCGCTAAGCCTATTCTAAGCCCACTGAGAACCAACCTTCTGAATGAAGCAGTAATCTCTAGTAGGCACCAAAAGGATCTGCCATGGTATTTTATAATAGAATCTGATATCCATATACTATTCATTGTAGACACAGTTTTACAAGTTTCTACTTAGCAGCTAGGACTTACCGGGAGGACTCTAGGGCTTTATTTTATGTATGAGGAAATGAAGATTCACACGCTGCTCAATTTTATGAAATAAGTAATAGGTAGAAACTAGAGCAGATTCTCGAGTTGACGCCAAAGAGCTGCCTTTGTCCATATGTGACATTGCCCCAGAGTACTCTTACTACATAAATGTCTACCTCCGTTGACTTCATGACTTCTCTGTTACACGGATACTTTGCCGTCCTATTTTGTGTATAAAAATATTCAGATTCAAAGAAAAAACAAACTTGCTGAACTTCACAGAGCTGGGAAGACATCAGAACCCCTGTCCCTCCCATGGCCCTTTATTATTCTGCTGGATACACAAAGAACTGAAACATGGTGAGGTAGAGGAGAGAACTGAGGTAGAGCCAGCAGTTTCAGGATTTAGCATTAAGCACTGCTGGATTAGATCTGACCTCTGCTGCTTGTGGCTTGGAGTGTGGGGCAAGTTCTTTAATCTTGCCAAGCCCCAATTCCTTCCTTTGTAAAAAGGAAAGCAACCATAGCATCTACAAAAGGCTGTTGGGAGGATCATTTATAGAAAACACCTGTCTACAGCAGGCAAGTGACCATTAGCCATTTCTCGCTGTGGGCTCTTTACCTCAGGAAGAAAGAAACACACACACACACACACACACACACACACATGATAGCTGGGTTGAAACCATTTCCTATTAAAAATCCAATGAGGTCTCCAAGGGCCTGTGTCTTGGTGTTGTACAAGGGCTGGCAGGTCCTCTCTGCAGGCTGGAGAAAAGTTTTGTTTTGCCAGCTGTACTCAAAGGGGAATATTCTCCGGGCATAGCATTGTGAGCCTGTTTGGTTTGGCTCACAGGGATGTCAGCACATTTAGGAAGTGAAGTCAGAAAGAGGCAGAGTTTCAAACACAACTGGCTGCCTGCATACAAACGCCCAAGCAATCAAATACCAAGCCCAAGAAGGGTGCCTATCAGCCTAGGTTGCCCTCCCTGCCCCCAACCACCCCCACCCCACCCTGATATTGTCAGAGAAGCCTCTGAGAATAGCTGAATGTCTGAAAAGAAAGAATTGCCAGCACCCAGGCATGGGTTTGCATAGCATGTTGTCCAGGATGACACAGTGGTTATCACAGCCAGCCCCCTGCCTCCAGCAGAAGAATGACTAACTTGATGGAGGGACTAGTGTCTCTTCCTTGGATTCTGGAAGTCAAAGTGTAGGAGTATCGAGGAGGAAGATAATGGATTAGCAGTCCTAATTAGAAGGGAAAGAAAGGGCTGAAGACACGGAATTCTGAGAAAAGGACATGATGCCACTGTACTCTGCCTACAAGCCATGCCTAGAGAGTGGTGCAGAGGTCGGAGCTGCATTTCAATACTGAACACTAGCTGGGAGTGGGAAAATGTTTAACTTCTTTGGCTTTCGGTGGCTTTATTTATAAAATGAAGTTAATAATACCTATTTTTCTTGGATTGTTGTAAGGATTAAGAGAGCTGGCAAAGCATAGACATGTCCATTAGAACTTTTTGACTGCACGTGACAGAAAATTCAGTCTCAGCACAGGAATGTTACTGAAAAGCCATTGGTGGAGGTAGCTATGTATCTGGCTATCTGCAGGGCTCAAATGAGATCATCAGGCTTCTTTTTTCCTATATCTCTTGGTACTCCACTTCCTATGGGAACAATCAGCTTCCTCCTCATCTCTAGGTGGCAATGCCCAGCAGACCAGCTTTCTGTCCACGTAAATGACGTAGATGCAACATTTCCTCATGGGCTCCCTAGACTGTGTTTTATTCATGTCATATCCATTTATCAGTTGCCTTAAATATGGGTTATCCACTCACCTCTGAAACCAAGATATTGGGTTTCTGAAAATGATTTGGCCATGTAGGGAAGTTGAAGGAGATCTTCAAAGAAAAATAAAGACCTAGAAGGGAGAAGATAGGGAATTGATCTGGAAGGTCAAACAGAAAATACCTAATACTTGAGCCTATCTATTTGGTGATTGTTGTACTTATCATTAGCAACAGGACAAAGCGGCAGCCACTCCCATCTAATTTTGGGTCAAAATTCACCCTCTTCTATTTGATCTCTTTTAGTTAGTAGCCCATTCTTCTGCGAGGGTAAATACCCAGGAGGGCTGTATTGGATGATATAAGATGCATACAATTTTCAGTAAAGAGAGATGAGTTTGTTTGTTGTCATAGTTACTTCTAATTATCATCTTAACACAATCCAGAACCACCTGGGAAGAGAGGGATTGTCTAGATCAGGATGACCTGTGGACTTGTCTATGGGACATCTTGATTATTTTAATTGAGGTGAGAAGACACTACTACTTTAGATGAGACCATTCCCTAGAGAGAGGGGTCTAAATTCTATGAGCTAAGATAGTGAGCTGAACACTAGCATTCATACATTCATTCTTCACTTTATGCTTTTAGTTATGGATACAGAGTGTCTGCTGCCTTGGCTCCTCACAGTGATAGTGATAGACACAGAAATGGAATTCATACTTAAGTTGCTTATGAACAAGGTATTTTATTACATCAGTGGGGAATAAAGGTAGGAGAGTTGCCAATACTATGCTTACTACTAAAAATGGAATAATTTGGATAAACTGAGGCAAAGAGTTGAATGTTCTTTAAGCAATATTTTGAAAACCTGCCCTGGCTTTATTTTCTTCTATTAACCTTCATGTTTCATGGCGTCAGTATCAATGTCTCTGTAAGTAGTTCCACAACTCAATGACTAAAGCAGTAAAGGCAGAAGAGAGAATGAAACAAACTAGTACCATGACTGAATTATGAGGAGACACTAAAGGTGAGTGTTAGAAGTAGCAAGGAGATCCATAAAGTTAGGACTTAAAACCTCCCTTAGAGGAAGGCTCCATACACAGGGCAGGGATTCCAAAAGTTCAGCCTAATACTCCATGACCAAATTGTCCCCTTCTTGGAATGAGTCAAAGCTCATAACACCAGGAATCTAGGATATGAGAGAAGTACCTAAAAACACCTAGTAATAAAAACTGGCTTTAAGCACATGTGAGTGGTAGTTCCCAGTGTTACAACTATGAGAACACTGCACCAGACTGATCTGTATTGTGTGTACTAAGACAAGTCTGGGCTAAAATAGGGTAAGTAATTTGTGTCACAAATGGCCTTACAATCTTTCCCTGGTAATCTACTGTGATAGCTAATGTTCACTGTCAACTTAACTGCATTTGAAAACACCCAGAAGACACACCTCTGGGTATGTCTTTTGAAGGAGTTTCCAAAGAGGTTAATGTGAGGGAGAGGAAAGATCCAGTCTGAATGTTAACTGCGTCATCTCATGGGTTGAAGTTTCGAGGTGATAAGGAGAAAGGATGAAGTTACATGACAATATCCCTTTGTTGCCCAACTATGGACACAGTGTGACTAAGCAACTCACACTACTGCCACCATGCCTACTTACCCCCATAACAGGCTATATCCCTTCAGACTATAAACCAAAGCAAACTATTATCCCTTTATGTTCCCTTGTGTCAAGTATTTGGCCACAGCAATGAAAGAAGAAAAGTAGACATTAATATGGGTTTGATTTCCCACCACAAGATGGTGTTCATTCTACTCCTTCATCCCATGTTTATTGAATATCACTTCTTCTACAATCAAGAAGTAAACCTGGAGGAGAGAAAGCAAGAAAAGGAGAGAGAGAGAGAGAGAGAGAGAGAGAGAGAGAGAGAGAGAGAGAGAGAGAGAGAGAGAGAGAGAGAGAGAGAGAGAGAGAGGGAGAGAGGGAGAGAGAGAGAGAGAGAACTAACAGCATTAGGTATGTTGACTGCTATCATAGCATTGAATACAGTGGGAACTGAGAAAAAATACCCCTGTAATAGAGTTCATTAACTTCTCCCTAGCTGTAGAAGGTACTTTGACTTGCATCTTAAGGAAATGAATAAAAGTTGGCCATTAAAATGGGAGGATGGTGTTTTGGTAAGAGGCAACATCAGGAACTAGGGTAGATGTGATTCACAGTGCCTGTCAGTCAAACCTCAACTATTTTCAGACCAAGCAGTTGAAGTTGAGTTTGTCAAATAAGGAAAAAGAGCTATTAAACAGATGTGACTCACCGGCCTGATGGAGCTTAGCTCTTTGTAAAGGCCCAGAGCAAGCTGTGTACCACAGGTGTAGTAAAAGCACTACCAGGGCTGTGGGGGGCTGGGCAGAGAGGGGATTTACTCAGCCTAGTCACTAGGAAAGGTTTTCCAGGAAGTGACCTTTCAGCTGACCCTTCAAAGAATTAGTCAGTGATGTCAAGGTGTGGGCCTGTCTTCTGCAAGGATAAGTGTTAAAAGTAGCAAGGGGCCCCTAGAGTCGGGACGTAAGGGTTCCCTCAGGGGAAGTCTCCACATACAGGGCAGGGATTCCACGAGTTCAGCATAATATTCTATGACCAAATTTAGTGCCCAAACCCTCTAGTTTTCAACCACCTCAGAAGTTATATGGCAGTTAACAAAGAACAATCTCTTCCTGAAGGCCACACTACTTCATATTAATGTATAATTGTGGATCCCTGTCTCCGAGAAATGATTGTTTCTTCTGTAGCTCTTGTGATAGGGTTGTTTGCATTTCCTCATGGAAGCATTATAGAATCTGTTCCAGATGAGGGAACCAAGGCAGTGTGATTGTAAGAAAGTCCTGGGACTCCAAGGGACAGGAACAGGATTTGACTTGAAGATCAAGCTCTCGGTCACCTTATCAAGCTACCTCTGCAGATGATGTGGCCACATTTTTCTTATTGATATAACAGATACCTGACAGCAATAACTTAAGAGAGATACTTATTTTGACTCATGGTCTGTCATGACACCTGGGTCAGCTCTTCCCATCATGGCTGCAACATTCATATCTTAGCAGATCAAGAAGCAAAGAACCCAGCTTCTAAAGTCCTAACCACAGTGTAATAGTTTTACATGTCCACTCGCCACAACTCAGAATTGTTGGAGAGAGAATTGTAATAAAAGGATTATCTAAATCAGGTTGGCCTGTGGGCATTTCTATGGGGGATTCTCTTGACTGTTAATTGGTGCAGGGAGACTCACCCCATTGCGAGACTTCTTACTATTTTCCTATGCACAGTCTCGAGGTAGAGAAGACAAGGGAAAGGTGGATGAGAGAAAGCAAGTATGGAAGTGTTTGTTTCACTCTGGTCTTGACTGTGGAGGTGTTGATTTCTCTCTGATCTTGACTGTGGGCATGATATTGCTGGCTGCTTGAGTTTCTGCCTTAACCCCATCCCGCTCAATGATGGGTACACCAAATAAACTTTTCTTCCCTGCAGTGTTTATCAGAGTATTTTATTACAGTAACAGAAAGGAAAATAGGATGCCTATGGATCTACCTCTGCTCGCAGGCCTCCTGCCCCAAAGGTCCTACAACAGCACTACTAGTTGGCAATGAGACTGTAGAAGACTTTCATATTCAAACTGTAATAAGACCAAGAGCCTTGGAAATGCTGTAAGATTCCAACAGCTCAGCAGTTGCTCACGCCTGAGTACCACCTGTGGCATCGTGGGCTTACAGTGAATACCAAGTCCTTTTCCTTATCACAGAGGGAGAATTGGAAAGCCAAGCGGCCACATTTTTTCTCTCTTCTATCTTTCTCTGGGCTTTATGCCCTGTTGTTTGAAGTTTCGTTTCAGATAAAAAAACATCAACAAATAAACCACAGTTTGCTAGGCCACTGAATTTCAAGCAAATCTGATAGAAAGCTAGAAAGAATTGGGATTTTCTCTCTAATATATCAAACATCACAGTTAGCACTCCTCTGAGCAGCTTGGCTGCATTCTGTAAGGAGAACAGATCACATTTGTGGGTGGGAAGTGGGACTCGCTATTCTGACTTGTTCTAGGGTCTTGAGATCTGGATTCATGTCCTGCTTTTGAGCTGGCATGTCTGGTTATCCAAATGTGACTAACCAGTTGTTTCTTGCCCAATGTCTCTTAGAAGCAGCTTCTTTCCCAAGTACCAGGACAAATCAGGAGCACCTCTTTGACAATGTCCTGAGTCTTAGCGAGGATTTGACGCTCACTGTGAAATCATAGTAACAGACTCAAAACTTAATGTGTTTCCTTACATCACAAGTCAGCTAGACCTTCTGTTTGCTCAAGTGCACTGTGGTTTGCCCTGTTCCCTGATGTCTAAACAAAAACAAAATCCATGCTTTTGGATGAGAGAACTGAAGAAGGAAAGTCACGATTGTTGGAATGGGAAAAGTAACACAGAGACGAAAGACTCTTGTTTCTTTAAAGCGAGATAATTAGTTTTGCTAAATGCTCTTTCTTTACCATTTGGCTAGTCTACAGATTAGTAGTATAAATCAAATAAAGGAACAGTAGATATCCAACACATTAAGTAAATACGCCACAACTCTCCTCCACAGCATCACTGAGTTAAAACCGATGCCGGCAGATGGTGCCAGAGGGCAGGCTTCATGCTCCCTGTTCCTCCCACCCACTAACCCTCAATTCAAGACTAGAAGGCCTAGCCAACAAATTCCACTGGGTCAAAAGTATAGCTGTCATTGGTCCTAGAGGATCAAGTATAAACACATTTTTTTTTTTTAACAGTCTGGTAAAGAGAGTGCATCTGAAATGCCCTTGTTCCACCAGCCAGTGGCCAGAAAGCCAGGACAGACTGTATTTATAGGATAATTCCTACGTCAGGAATGAAGAATGAGACTTAGCAGGTAGAAAGGCCTTGGGAACCAAGAATTCAAAGAGCCCAGGAAGAGGACTGGGCTCAGCACATATGTCTTATAATGAGATACAGGAGACTTGCTTTGTCGAGATGATGACTGGGGTACTCTTGTGGTATGCTGGGGAAAAGTTGGAAGAACTATATTGGAATTCTAGGTATGAGACTCTGGGCAGGTCTCTTTCCTTTGATGAATAATAATCTAGTCATACAGCCCACAGATGAAACATTTGTAATGGATGAAAAAGGGGTTGATATATGGAAAAGGCTCCAACACTCCGTATTCTGCAACTTTCCCAATCATAATGCGATAAAGCATTCATATGGATATCAGGACAAAGTGAGCAAAACAGCTTTCACATTTACGATATAAATATAGATATGTGTATATCAATATCATCTATATGCACATACATACACACAATACTAATTCTCCTTGTGCTTATCTTAATATATATAAACAGCTGATGCTCATATATATATAGTATGATATTAATTATATAAAGGTCCAATTCACCTGCAAGAAAAACTAAGGGATATGGAAAGACACACTGATATTCAATGAACACCAATTGTTACCATAGGGAATAAGAATTGAGTCAACTAGGATCAGGTTACTCTGCACAAAAATCCGACAGCCAAACAGAAATGGCCTTAAGGAGTTAGAGATTTGTTTCCCCTTTGTAAAAGGGGTTTTGAGAAAATAGAAGACTAGCTCAGGGACTGTGGTTTAGCTGGCATTTGCATCTTAGGAACTGGAATTTCCCCCGCCCCAAAATCTAGGGGAAATGTAGTTATTTCTGAAGGTTAGGGTTATTCGACACTGTGAATTTATGCTAAGTTGTATGAAAGGCTTCCAAACTAAATTTTCCTTTGCTCCCTTCCAAGCTCTCAGGAACAGAGAAAAGATGAGGAGAACCCAGTGCTATAGAAAGAAATGGGGCCTGAACACCAGATGCTTAGCTGTGTCTTCATAGGAATCTTCAAAGCCCCTAGCATGAGGTCAACGTTTTGTTTCCCAGCTTATAGAGGTAGGACAGTGAAGTCTGAAGATATTAAGTACTTTCCCAAGATCCCACACCAAAGACAGTTAAGATGAGGTCCAAATCCAGGTGAAGAAGTGTATTCCTGAGCCTTTGGGGGGTGTGTGCAATGCTGTCTGTGAAAATATGGGCAATTTCTTGTTAAAGCATCTAGGCCCAGGATGGAGACCCAGAGACAAACATTCCATTGCCTTGAGTCTCTGTGTTCTTAACGATGATATGATAGTGTAGATTTAAATTTTTTCTAAGGGCAGTTCTGCTCTCTGATAGTTTGGGTTTCCACATCTACTTTTATCAAAGGCATGCAACAAAAGAATCAAATAACAGGAAGGGTGAGCCTCTGGCAGGATCCTTCCTGGGGTCAGGCGTCCAGGAAAGGCCAGAGACAGTGCTGCAGGGTAAACAAGCTGAGGTTGGTGCTTATGGCACCCTTGTAGGTTTTCACCACCTCTGCAGGCCCTGACTTTACCATCCAGGCACTCTGACCTGTAATACCCTAACAGTATTAGTCTCTTGCTACTCCTACTTATAAGGGGCCTGATGCCTGCAATTCTGGTTGCTGTCTAGCTGCAGAGAGAGCTCTGGTTTGCAAGGGAGTAGAAGGTGTTCCACCAACATGGATAGAAATGGACTCATACTGGGATACATGACTTGGCAGGAAGAGCATGGGCCAGTTCTTCAGCTCCACTTTTGCCTATAGCCAAATGTTCCTATGTAGTTCATAACTCACACACCTCTTTGTGTCAGTTATGAAATGAGACTGACTGTTAATTTATGTTAGTGAATAGTACTCTATCCATCCATCCATCTATCCATTCATGCATTCATTTATCTATCCATCAATCTATTCATCCATCCATTCATCTACTTACCCATCAATCCATCCATCTATCCATCAATTCATTCATATATCTATCTTTCCAATTAGCTATACCCAAAGGGACCTATAACATATATCCGATCCTTTTCTTTCTACTTCAGGTTGAGCACCTCATACTATTGAATTAGCTTCTTTTCCTCTCCCAGATGAGCGTTGCATCACCTGCTCCCTGGCAAAGGAATCTCATCTTCCTCGGAACTACGGCACCAGCTTTCTAAAAGGCCTCTGTCATCTATTTTGTTCTGCAGTGTTCATTTCCATTCCCCTATACAGAAGGTGTATAAACTAAGCCAGGGGAAGCTAGAAAATTAGAGAACCTCTTCACAGGACAGGATATTCGATCACAATCCTTTCTTTCTCTAAGTCTTGGTGGCTTTTTGTGACTCCAAGAACAGAAATGACAGTCTTTGCTTAGATCTCGTCTACCACTGGGCTCTTGCTGCTCACCAAATTTCTTCTTGCATCACCATTTTTCTGCTCACCTTTCTCCAGTTTTTCCGAGAGTGCCCTAAGCATGTGCTATTCCACTCACAGCACTGGTTCTCTGAGGACTCCTAGTCCTACTTAGGAGAACAGTAAATGCCAGGCATCAAGATTCAGTAGGGTCTTCCCTGATTCCCCCAGAAGCAGTCATCCCTCTTGTAGGTCTTTAGCGCTATCCAAGTAACTAAGGCACGGGCGCCTGTGAGATAATTGGCAATGTTCCTTCCATTCAGAATGGAAGTTGCAAGACGCAGTGCCTGGGCTCGTCACTGGTTTTCTGACTCCTATCATAGTGTCTGGCACATCATCTATACTTGAGAAACTTGTACTGGGTTTCTGTCTTGGACAAATTAAGATCTAGTTAAAGTTCCCACTTGAGAATCCCCTAAGTGACCTGTAAGTCTTGTGGTACAAGAAGGAAAAGAAGAAAAAAAAGCACAGAAAATTGAAAGTTGATGAAATATTACCTCATGGCTGGTTAACTCAGACTCCACCTTCTATGAGGCAGAAAATATGGGGGAAAAGCTAAGTGTTCCAGGTCCAGGTTTCTTTACAAAGTGATTCCTATTGGGAGTCAGAGATGAGAGAAACTCTGTAAGTTCAAGCTTGGCCTGTCTATTTAGTGAGTTTCAGAACAGCGAGGGCAACACAAACAGACCCTGCCTCAAAATGATGATGATGGTGATGATGATAGTGGTGGTGATGATGACGGTGGTAGTGATGATGATGATAATTAATAATAATAAGCCATCTCTAATATACACAGACTCTATAAATAATCTCCCCATCCCCTAAATATGCAAGACATTTCATCCTCCCTTCTCTGACTCTTTGACATTGATTAAATCTGCTTAGCTATATGTCTCACCTTGTTGCAATGTTCTACAATTGCCTAATTTATCTTTATTCATGGCTTGTTCCTCTATCCTCCTATATCTAGCATAGTGGATCTCATAAGAGGTACTCCATTAAGACTTGGTAAATGGATAAATAAATGGATGAATGGGTGATAAATTGTATTTGTATTAATATCTTCTATCTCATGGATTCTGTTTGTTACTTTGAATATATTTTATGTGTCTATAATATTTCCAAAAAGGCTAGAAGGGGGAGTTGGAATATTTCCAGTTATCTGTCATTAATTGCTAGATGCCGTGGCTTTGCTTCCCTTTGCCCAGTGAGATAGTGGATCAGGTCAGCAGCCAGACTAGGGTAGGCACTGGATGTGGGACCAAGGTTAGACCCTGGAGAAGGACATAAGAGATATGCCAGGGTGGAGAGACTGGATGTAATGCAGAAGGAAACTATATGCATAATGCTTTTTTTTTTTAATTTAAATACATAAAAAAGACAGAAAAACCTGGTTCAATGACAGATGTTCAAATTATTATATAAAGCTATAAAGATTGCAACAGTTTGGAACTGGAAAATATCAACTGACAACTCAGCTGAAGAGAATAAACAGTAAATTAGAAGTTTCATAAAATTTGGATATATGAGTACTTAATTCACTTTTACTATTAATGTGAGAACTTTCCTAAAAAATAATAGTAACTTTTGTATGACCCTCAATAAGTTCTACATATTATAGGCTTAAGAGATGACTTAGTTTTGAGGGTACATGCTGTTATTGCAAAGGACTGGAGCTTTTTTTTTTTTAAAAAAAATCTACTTTTCATGATTCGCAAGCTTCTGTAACTCCAGTTCCAGTAGCTATGACAACCTTTTCTACTGACATCTACATGCATGGTGTACATGTGCATACGTACACTCAGGCACTCACACATACACATAAAAAGAAAACAAATCTTTAAATTTTTTAAATAAATACATAGAGTTAATTTTTTAAAATGTTCTTTTTTATTACATTTCACCTACATATAAGCAGAGACACATGTGACATACAAGTGCCATGGTGTACATATGGAGGTCATAGGAAAATCTGAAGGAATTGGTTTTCCTCTTCTATCATGTGAATCCCAGGAATTGAACTCCAATTGTGAGGCTGATGAAAATCATCTTTATTGATAATCATTTCACCATCCCAAAATGTTCTTATGGCATAGAAAAACTGGGAAGGTATCTGACAAAGAAGAAAAGAATGAAAGAATGCACGCTTACTGCACAAGTGCTTTGTAGTGGTGCCCTGGGCATCTGCCCTGGCTATTAGTTTTTTTTTTTGAATAATCATTGATGTATAAATGCAAGTTACAACACAACCAGATCAATTCTATTAGTCACAAGTAGCCTGTAAGAATTTCATCCATTGATAAGAGAGATCAAGATAGACAATTCACTCCAGAATCTTACTGTGCATAGTTCATAATCTGTTCTGTGCTATTGGGCTTAAGCTGGCCTCATAGTAAACCACAATGGGAAGGGAAATGTAATTTTATCCAGAATGAAGATGATACTTTTAAGGGACCTAACTCTCAGCAGTTTTCTCTGGCTGACAGCATCACCCAGCCTCGCTAAAACTTCCTTTATTGTCTATAAATGAAACAATATTTTAATGAACCTTTTCTACAGCAAAGAGAGATTGTTCATGTAAAGCAGGATCCCTAGTAGAAAAGTAATCAGATAGCATCTGTTACAGGCTAAGGATTATTGATAAATTGTAGGACTAGTATGCACACCATTAGCCTCCTTTGCAGAATCAAGCATAGGACAGGTCCTTGCTGACAACTGCTTTAGAAGTGACCACCATTTTTTTTTGTTCTAACATGTGCAAAGAATAGCTGGACAGTTCTGGCCCAGTGTGGAATATCAAGACAACACTGACTTCCAGGTGGGGAAACTCTTTGGACTTTATTTCCTTGTTGAGGAAGAACATGGTGATGCTGCTGCTATGATCACTTGATCATTCCTGCCTCTCCAGCCTCAGAGGGAAACCTGACCCTAAAATTTCATCACAGAGTTGACTCATCCATCTCCTGAGACCACCCAGAAATGTTCAAAGATCTTTTCAGTCCTGGCTATAGGGCATCACATCAAGAATGTCTAGACAACTGACCAAAGACTCAGGATAGATCTCATAACTACTTCCATGAACTAGATTCCCTAGAGGGTCCAGTTATCTTATGGGTTTTCTGCCAACAAACCAGGCTCAATATCCTACATAAATAAAACATTTATGTGGTGTTTTCCTTTTTCTGGACCTAACAACAATTAATCTGCTGTACTTCAGCAAATTGCATCTACACAATATTCTCATCACAGTATATACAGAAATTCAGAAACTTGGGCGCTCACAAATATCACAGTCACTAATCTAAGACTGTCTTTATAATGATGTTAGTCACGTGCCACCTCTCTAGGAAATATTTTGCAGGTAATTTGAAAAGAGTAAAGTGGTCTGTCCAAGGTCACTCAGCTAGTCAGTACCACAGCTGACAGTATAATGCATATTCAATCAGGGTCTAAGCCATGGACTTCCCTTGATACCATGGTGCCTTCCACCATTATCTTACTACTAGTTGTACCTAAGTATCCCTCCCCTGAGCCTAGGGCCAGATATTCTCCAAGGCCTTTTGGTTGATGGTCTGGATCCATATATCCAACTCTTTCCATTTCTTTTCTTTGGCAATGAGGATCCAAAGTCTTTTGTTGCTGGTAGAACGCCTGCTGGAGATGAATAGAGCCTCTCCAAAGGTAATAGATAACACTCCCTTTATTCCAGAGACTGAGGAGAGTTCTGGCCATTTGTATTTTAGCATGAGAATGTGGTCAAGCCATCCCTTTAAGGGTTGCAATATTTCTATGGTGCCCTGCTCCTGGAGGGGTTTGCGAGAGGCTAAGAGATGGTTCACCATTCTGTATTCCCCAACCTTCACCCATCTGTTCACTCTGGAATAACCAGTATGAACAATGCCTTGTCTCCACGCCTGATCCTTGACAATTGTATGCCGTCACTTCTTATTATATTTTTGCATTGTAAAAGCAGCGTGCTCATTGTGTGTTCTCCCACTGCTATGACAAATCTGTCCTTTCCATGGCAAAAGCATAAAGGGAACTGAGTGGTCGATGGAGCACTATAGCTCGTAATAAGTACAAATGACACCCCACTAAGGTGCTCAACAAATGTTACTACCAGCTTAGTTTTTGATAAAGATCTCTCTCCAGCCAAGGGATTTGAAAGAGGGGGCTAAGAAACAGGATATTTAAACACTTCAAATGATTTCCGCAGAAGGCCTTTCTGCATCTCATTGAAGGAGCGAGTCATCTTCCTGTGCGGAGTGTTCTACAGCTACTGAGTAATGAGAAGGGTATTCAGGTCTGGCTGCTGTCCCTGTGTACTTGGTGAGGTCTGTGGCACTGCAACTTCCTTCTCAGAAAGCAGAGGTGCTGCTACATGCCCCATAACACAGATTCTTCTCCGGGCTGCAGAACAACTGGAGTTGCTGACGGCTCTCTAGCTTTCCAGCCAGTGCATCTGTGGCTACTGTGGCTTACCCTGAGGCTGGGCAGGGAAGTTCCTCTTCCAGGAATGCATCCATCTTTGCAGCATACCCCATTGAGTGAAATAGTGAAAGGTCAGTGGTGGTAGCAGGCAGCAATTATGTGTTTGAGACAAACTAGGCCTTAGCTTCGGCTCTAGCATTAGAAAGTGCAAAAGACATAAGCCAATGTAAACCCATTTGTGTCAGGAACAAGAGTGATCAGCTTCAGTCTTCTGGGAAGCATATAAAGAAAGTCTGGTGAGGAGTGCACACTGTATCCGAAGAAGACTACTCACTACCTAAGCTGAGCAAGAGACCACTTCAAAAGAGTTATCAAAAGAGAAGGACCCCATACTTTAGGCCTTCAAATGACCCTGCCCTATAGGGACAGCCTGGCAGGGAGCTCTTGGGGGTAGAATTTCTTCCAACCTACACAGCAGAAGCTGAAGTTTCACAAAAAGTGTCTACAGATCACCTCCATGGTTGGAAGCCCAGGGGGATTTGAACTCATATATTAGACTCTGAAGCCCAGAGACTCCTTAGATTCTTAATATTTCATTTTTTCCCACTGCATTTTGTCACTTTCACCTGTGTCCAATACCCTTAGGGAACACTGAACGAAAGAAATGAAAGGAGAGAAGGAAGTCACCTTAGACTTGTTATTTTCTGACACGCAACCCTCAGCAAGCAAGCTACATCAACTTCCTTGCCTATAAATGCTCAGTTAGAGCATCATTGATGAGCTCGTTAATGGAAGCTCTTCTGTAACCTTTCTGTTATCTGCTGTCAAAAAGTACAGTATCCAGTCATCACTCACTAATGTCATCACCCTAAAACATCTGTACTGACTGATGCTTCGATGAGAGGCATTGAGGCAGAGGGGTAAATATGTGCGTTTCCCCACATCAAAACAGTTGTATTTTGATGGGGAAGACAGAAAGACTCCAAAAAAAATTGTCACCTGGAAGGATGCCACACACTCCTTGCCTTTCTGGCACAGAAATAATTGCAGAGGTGCAGAAAACCACAGCAGGGCAGCACTGGTTTCAGGACCAGGGGAGAACTGAGGAATGGGAGCTTCAACCTCCGTGTTTTATTGGGAAGCCATAGCAACTTTCTGGAATTGACCATCACAGACTTTGGGCCTTTTTAGTTCCCCAACATTGTTGAATAATTTGTCACAGAATCAAGAGCTTGAGAACTCTGATAACATCCTAATTCCAAGCCCTTATTCTATGAGTGGAAACTGAGGGCCCGGAGGGGTGAGGAGGGGAATAAATGGTCTGTGTGTCATACCTCTGCACCTCTCTGTATCTTGCTGACTTCCACCAGGTGTGAGTTACCCTGCTTTTCTTTCTAGCTGTATTCCACCACACACGCTCAGCCTTTCAAGTCTCATTCAGCTATCAGAATGCAAGAACACCAGGGCACTACAAACTTCATTGTTGGACTTGTATCCAGAATTCCCCAAAGCAGGGATTGCATTTATCTAGTTGGCATATAATATCTCAGCCATGGTTGAAATATGCTGTGTAGGGCTCTTTTATAAGATGTAGTTGCTATGGTTTGAAAGTTTCCTACAAAATCCTTGTGTTAAATGTTTGGTCTCTAATGGGGCAGTGTTGGGAGATGGTGTCTAATAAGAAGGGTTTAGGCTACAGGGTCATTGTCTTAGGGATGGATTAATGCCATTATCTTGGGAGTGGGTTCATTATTTAAGCTGAATTCATCATACAAGGACAAGTTTGGCCCCATCTTGTTCTCTGTCAACCTCTCGTTGGCTTTCTACCATGAGACAATGCAAAAGCAAAGTCCATGCCAGATATGACCTTCTCTGTCTTGGACTTCTTAGTCCTTCGGATGGTGAACTAATGGATTTTTGCCTATTATAAACTGCCAGTCAATGATACCCTGTTGTGACAGTACATCAAGAACCAAGACAGAAGTCTGTGAACAGCTCCTGAACTGGAATTTAGAAGACTCAGATTCTAATCAGTTTTACCAATAAGTCACTTTGAGTCACTTTTGGCCAACAATTAGCTTCTCTCTCATGTCCTCGGTGAGTCCCTTCAACTCCTAAATGAGACAGTTGGATCCAATGTAAGCTCCATGAAGGCAAGGGCTTTTGTTCACTGCCATCTACTCAGGGCCTAGAGCCAGGCACCCACACCAGGAAGAACTCAACATACTTGTTTAACACATGAAATGACTTCAAAGTGACTAACAGCAAACAGGAGTTGATTCGATCAGCTCCAAAAATCTCAAGTTTTCTCTTCCCTTTCATTAGCAGGATGAGTAAATCCCCAGCTCATCTGGCTCTTAGCAACCAGTGCTCAGAAGCTGTTTTGGTTGGGTGACCTGCCAGCTGAGCGTTCTTCTGTGTGCTCTAATATTATCACGTCAGTATCACTCCCTCATTGCTGTCACCCACCGGGCCTCTTGCTCAGATCCACCCGCTCAGCTCTGCTCACTTGTTGCTGAAAACACGCAATCCCTCCTACGTCCACTCAGCTTGCTTATGCAAGGTACGGGGGAGACTGCACATCCCCCAGAAAAGTCGAGAGCCCTAAGAGGAGTCCAAGTCTGCAGGAAGCAAGGTTAGATGGTCATCCTCATAAATCCCAAACCGGAGACTTGTAACCATTTTCTAGAGTCTTCTATGGGTCATTTCGTTGTGCAACGGATGAAGCAAAATGGAGACTAATCACTACACTTGATTAATCAGCCAGTGTTCAAAAGGTTAACATAATCCTCATCTTCCCCACGGCCCTCTAGGCAGCTACTCATTTTACCAATGAGAAAAGTGAGACTCAGAGTGTTGGTGAACTTCCCAAGGTGATACAGTTGCAAGCAAGATTCCATGGGGCTTCCAATGGGATTGCAACATTGCAATTTTCAAAGCCTAAAATGTCTCAAAGTCCCACTAAAACCGACCCAGTGAGTAGAAAGCAGAGTGGCCATCGCAGGCCATCCAGTTCTTTCTCCGCTCTATGTCTACCCCTAAAATTGAAATGACCTCTTTTTCTCTTGCTCCAATACAGAACGCTGGCAGCAAGGCTGGGTAATGAGGAAATGTTTGGCAATTACTGGGTGAGATGGAGGTCAATGGCAATGGACCTTTCAGTTTGTTCAGTCCAGCCTTCATATTATGGATGGCAAGCTGAAGCACAGATATCTTCAGAAGGTCACCCCGCTACTCCATAAGAGAAAGATTCGACCTTATCTACTACAAAGTTCTATGCTTTTCCAAAAGAAAGAAAGAAAGAAACAAAGAAAAAGGCAGACAATAACACCTGTTTCTATGTCCCTGGCTATGAAGATTAAAGGAGATGGTAACTTTATGGTGCTCACTCTGACATGTCATAGGCTCTACACATGTAAGATGCTGCTGACGCTGACGCTGACCTTCACCCCCATTCCACAAACCTCAGTCTTTATCTAAGTAGACTTGGCGATGGTTCTTGCCTTATGTAAATATTAAGAAAACCAAACAAGTTCTTGGATGTGGCCAAGCTTTTTGCTGTCCACTGCAAACATTATCTTTAATTTTCTGAGGTGGTCGGGTGTGTCACTTCAGGTGTCCCCAGGTGATTTTTCCAGGTGAACAGTGTGTGAGTGAAGTCTAGAGCTTCTTCTGGTCCTGGCTTCTCATCATTACAGAGATAAGAAACAGGAGAAAGAAGAAACATAATGGACAGAGCGATTACAGGGAAAAGTTCACATCTGTGTGTTTTGAAACTGTTTTAACTTCCTTAATTTCTTTTATTCCAGGCACTTTTGGACCTTGCTGAAGCTACAGACTCCTCTGTATCCCAAGGAAGGTTATTGATTGGAAGGCCACAGAGGTATTGTGACCCCAGCTAGACTGACCCCAGCTAGACTAGGCTCTGTCAGAAGACTAATGCTTGCAGGTAAAAAGGCTCGTGATCTGGGAGGGGACAGCATGCCCAGTGTCTGGAGCCCGAAGAACTGGGGACTATGCACAATATAGCACATACTTGGATCACATATTAAATGATATCCACTTAAAGGAACCATGGAGGCTCCATGTCTGAGTCACCGGAGTCTCACCAGTGGGAGGACTAGCACTTCCCAGCTATATATTTTTCAGGATGGAAACTAATCTTGCCCTTTATTCCTTCTTCCAGACTCCACGTTTCAACATACTTTTAAAAGGTTTTACTATCACATCAGGAGAATCGAGTAGGAGGTGAGGAGGAAGTAGAAACAGGTTGCATAGACACATCTGTGGGAAGCTTTCTTGTGAAGAGAGAGAGGGAGAAAGGGAGAGAGAGAGAGAGGCATGGAGAGATGGAGACAGGGAGAGGAAGGAGGAGGAGGAGGAGGAAAAGGAGAAGAAGAAGAAGAAGAAGAAGAAGAAGAAGAAGAAGAAGAAGAAGAAGAAGAAGAAGAAGAAGAAGAAGAAGAAGAAGGGAGATGTAGAGATGTAATTCAAGGTTTTTCTCTTACTTTTTCAAAAAGAGACAAGATGATGTATGTTTTAAGGTAGAACAGACCAGAGTCTATTTAAATGCTTTCAGGCAGAGGTCTATATAAAGGAAAAGGTCAAATAGTAAAAGCTGAATCAATAGCCTCGAGTCCCTAACAAGGCAAGGAAAGATGGATCCAGTGGTCATAGGAGAGAGACCTCTATTCTGTCATGACAGGAGGAGAGAGAATAAGCAAGGGAAGAAGGGGAGAGCCATCTTTCCAAATATGGACACCCTCAGTGCACCTACACACATATACTGAATATTTGTGGCTGTCTCCAGCACTCTACAGTACTTCCCTGAATTTGAATTCTCAACCCATCCTGTAAAATAAGCTTTTGAGTCTCCATTTTATTGGTGTGTCCACAAAATCCAAAAGCTATTTGAAATTGCTCTGGTTATGTAACTAGTTGTATTAATAACATAGTACTGACATATCTACAGTGCTAACTAGGAACCAGACTGTATTCTAAGACCTTTATATCATTTATTCTTCTTAACCCTAACAGGGACTAACACTACCCTGGATTTGTTATTCAAAAACACAAAAACATTGCAAGCCTGGATTATTGGCCCAAGATCCAACAGCTTCAATGCAGAGCCAGCCTTTGATCTCAGAAGTGAGACTCCAAGAGATGAGCCACCTCTTATAGGAAACAAAATGACGAAAGTTAAATCCAGACTCTCAGTATATCAAGGTATGAGTCTGGATAAAGGTAAACTTCTTTTGTGTTAACTTCTCTGTACTAAAACTGAGGAAGAACGTCTGAGGCAAGTAAGAGAAGCCCAGGTATGCCCTTAATAGACTTCTTGTCTCACTGATCTCAACTCTATAACAGGCTCTCGCAACTACTACAGTTCAGATGCCTCCCTAATGAGAACTTGCAAGACGAATTCCAGTTAAGAATGGTTCAACTTAACTGTTAATGACCCATTAAGGGCAATAGGCATTTTACCTATGTTTCCATCCCATTAAGTAAATCAATTACTGATCATCAGTTCTGCCAGGCACAAGGCATAGAGAAGTGAAAGCTTATAGTCTTGTGCTTGCATGAAAATATGCATAATCAGACAAGTGTTGTGACATGAACCTACGCCATGTAGTAGGTGTCTTCAAAGGGTGAAGGAAACAGAGAAGAGTGCCAGAGACTGTCCAGGGGAGGGTTGGGTGACAGGCTCTACCAAGGACTCATCATTTTCTTTCTTTTTTTTTTTTTTTACTTCTTTTATTTATTTTATCATATTCTTTAAAATTTATAAAATATTGTAACAATAAAAATGAGTATTATAAAAGTTATTTGATATAAAACAACAATCAATTGAACAGCCTTATATAGAAGCAATATTGAAAATATATACTTTGTTTAGTGTATTTGGTGTTTTGATTATTATGTGACAGAAGGAATTTCTTTTCTGGTCCAGTCTATTTGGAGTTCTGTAGGCTTCTTGTATGTTCAAGGGAAGTTTTCTTCTATAATTTTGTTGAAGATATTTACTGACCCTATAAGTTGGGATTCTTCACTCTCTTCTATATCTATTATCCTTATTGGTCTTCTCATTGTGTCCTGGATTTCCTCGATGTTTTGGGTTAGGAGCTTTTTGCTTTTTGCATTTTCTTTGACTGTTGTGTCAGTGTTTTCTATGGTATCTTCTGCCCCTGAGATCCTCTCTTCTATCTCATGTATTCTGTTGGGGATGCTTGCATCAATGACTCCTGATCTCTTTACTAAGTTTTCTAACTCCAGGGTTGTTTCCCTTTGTGATTTCTTTATTGTTTCTATTTCCAGTTTTAGATCCTGGATGGTTTTGTTCATTTTCTTTACCTGTTTGATTGTGTTTTCCTGTAATTCTTTAAGGGATTTTTGTGTTTCCTCTTTAAGGGTTTCTAGCTGTTTACCTGTGTTCTCCTGTATTTCTTTGAAGGTGCTATTTATATCTTTCTTAAAGTCCTGTATCATCATCATGAGAAGTGATTTTAGATCTGAAACTTGCTTTTCTGGTGTGATGGTGTGTTCAGGACTTGCTATGGTGGGAGTATTGGGTTCTGATGATACCAAGTAATCTTGGTTTCTGTTGCTTATGTTCTTACTCTTGCCTCTCGCCATCTAGCTATCTCTAGTGCTACCTGCCCTGGCTATATCTCACTGGACCATGTCCTTCCTGTGATCCTTGTTGTGTCAGAACTCCTCAGAGTCAAGATGTCTCTGTGATCTTGTGATTCTGGGATCCTGTGATCCTGAGATCCTGGGTGCGTCCAAACTCCTGGGAGTCAAGCTGCCTCTGGGACCCTGAGGTCCTGGTGTGACCAAGCTCCTAAGATCCTGTGATCCTGTGATCCTGGGCATGTTAGAGCACCTGGGAGTAGAGCTTCTGGGTATTGTGGGACTCACTTCAGAGTTTGTGCCCAAGGTCTGCTCAGGGCACTGGCCAAGACAGACCGGAAGGAACCCATGCCACTGGTCTGGAGGAGTTCCTGCATGCCTGGGTCCCTCTGGTCCCAGTTACTCCCAGTGTTGGGACAGATTTTGTGTCCTCCTCATCTCTGATCCTATGAACCTGGGTGTGTTAGAGCACCTGGGAGTGGAGCTTCCTCTGGGTGTTGCGGGACTTGCTATGGAGTTTGCGCCCAAGATCTGCTCAGGACACTAGCCAACTGATCATTTTCAAGAAGAAAAAAAGGTTTGCCTGATGGGCAAAGCAAGTAAGTGGGGCAAACAATTCAGGCAGAGGGGCCAATATTATGCAAAGTGAAGGAGCAAAGAAACGGATCCAGTCTGAGAGACTGCTCCTTGCTCAGTTGGGCATCAGTAGAAGTGCCAGCTTCAAAGATGCAAGATGGCCCAAGAGTGCTTAGGTCATGCTCCAACAAGGACATGTAAGCAGGTAGGGATCTAATATCCACCCTGGGAAGCTGTTCTATTACCAGTTTCATTTTACACAATGGATGCCCACCACAGGATAAGTGGATGGAGAATAGGCAGTGAACTCACAGCAGAATCCTATTCAGTTCCAGAAAGTGTGAACAGAGGCGGGGGAGGAAGAGGAGGAGAAGGAGGAGGGAAAGGAGGAGGAGGAGGAGGAAGAAGAGGAGGAGGAGGAGGAGGAGGAGGAGGAGGAGAAGGAAGAGGAAAAGGAAGAAGAAGAAGAAGAAGAAGAAGAGGAAGAGGAAGAGGAAGAGGAAGAGGAAGAGGAGGAGGAAGAAGAAGTTAGTAGAGTTAGAGAGAACAAAAAGTAGGGACAGCTAAGGAGAGGTAGCCAGTGAGTAGTGAGTTACAGTGATATAAGAGAAAGTAGAGTGACCACTGTGAATTAAAATATATGTTTTAGAATGTATAGAAGACATGGGGCCTACACGGGTCTGTACCATGTCCTTTTTATATATATTATGATTTCCCATGTGGTGCTTTTATAAGATTCCTGAGTGTGCAACAAATGGGTCTCTGCTTCGTTTGTTTTCTCTTGGGCTCTTTCCTTTCTGTTTTGCTTTGTTTTGTTTTTGGTCCAATTCCAATGTGTTTATTTTTTATATCATATATCATATCATATATCATATTATATCACTATCCCTTAGAGGCCTCTTTGTTCTCTAATGAGAAAGAGGTGGGTCTGGATGGGAGGGGAGGTGGGGAGAGACTGGGAGGAGTAGAGGGAGGGAAAATGATAATCAGGATACATTATGTGAGAAAAAAAATCTACTTTTAATAAAAAGAAAAAATTAGAACAACAAAACATGTAGAAAACGGGGTGGGGGAGATTTCACATGTTCTCACCAAAGAAATAGTAAGTGCTGGAAATGATGGGAAGGCTTGTGACCTTAGTTTGGTAATTACACAGTGAACACATGTATTTGAAATATCACATTGCACCTTATAAATAGGTGCAATTATTTACCAGTTAAAGCTAAAGCCAAAGTTGCCCAGGATGGAAATGTGTGCATGTGGTCCCAGCTACTCAGGAACAACAGTGGGGGTGTTTCTAGGGCCTAGGGATTTGGAGCCAACCAGGGAAACTTCATGAGACTTCACTGAAAGTCAATCAACCAATCAGTCAATAAACAAATAATCAAAAGTTCAGAAGAACTAAAGCTCTCCTACCCGTAGCAGTTGGAAACAGAGCATTTATTTGAACCCAAGTCACCCTGATGCCAATGCCCACAGTCCTCCCTGCACTGTAACAACTGCTTCTCTGGCACTGGTTGTCAAGAGATCATGCCCTGCTATGTAACAAGGAGACGAAAGCATCTATGTGCATGGTGTTAAGAGGAGTGTCATTCCAGAAACTTTGTTTTCTTCACAAATGAGGTTTAGATGCATCTCCCTCCTGCTCATTATAAAGATTCATTTGCTTCCCAAATAAATAATGAGGTTATAGCTGTCTGCATTCAGCCATAGGAAGACACATAATTGTATTTCTTCCATGATGGAAGAACCAGCTGTGACACTAATAAAAAGGACTGCTTTTCAATTATTTCAACAGAGTAAATAAACCTCCCTCGTGATTAACAGAAAATTGGTTTCCTACAGAGTTGACAGATCTCAGGGACCTCGTGGTGGTGGTGGGAGGTTGGGGGAGTAGAAGTGGAGGGTGGTGCTGAAGATACACGGGAGTGAGAACTGAGTTGTTCCTCTTCTACCAGTGCCTCCGAGGATGTGCTCTGAAGGTGCCTTGGATATGAAAGACATTTTCAGTTCCTTTCAGGAGATCACCAGGTGTGCATCAGCTCTTCCCTTCTCCAGCATTCACCCTTCTGGTGATAGTAAAGTCGTTGTGAGATCTACAGCAGTCTTTACGGCTATCAGCTCACCCATGCTTTCCCATTCATTTATTCATTTATCTCACAAATATTTTTAAAACTAGTTCTTTTTTCCCCACAAGCACTTGCTGTGTGTCATCTGCACGCTAGACTCAAGGGTGGGCTTTGGGGATACATTTTAAAGCATCAGCTCGTGCTTCAAGGTGTGAATAGTTTGACAGGGATATAGACCCGTTCATCACTTTTTATGGGTCTTTCAAAAAGATCCCAATCCCAGTGGGAAAAGTAGTAGTAGAGTTTTCAAAGCCTTGGTAAATAGGATAAAAACCTTTTTGCCTCTGGCCTTTAGCTAGAGTTACAATCCAAAGCAGCAAAAGATCATTCAAAAATGAAGATGATGTAGATTTCTAATGCTAACAATGAGAAATGTGATTTTACTTACAGAATCTTAGTGGACATGAGCAGTAATAGGAAGCAGATGACACACCTAAATTGAATAATTCAAAGACCGTTTCTTTACAAAAATGTGTGAGTGTGGGGAGGGGGAAACTAAGACGATGTTGGTGGAAGAGACTTCACCAGGAATATGGGAGAACCCAGGGCTAACAGCATCCAGAGCTGTTACCCCTTCTAGGTTCAAAAGGATAGGGGAGTGACTTGGCAAAGAAAGCTGGACTGGAGAGGGAAGCAGTTGCGTAACAGATCACCCTGAAAGGAGTAGTGAGGAGTCCCAGCCTGACCAGGGTGACTGGACAATGGAGGTGTGAAGAAAGCAACTATTTTAATCACTGTTCCATTACCGTGAAGAGATGCTACGACCACAGTAACTTTTTCTTATAAAGGAAAGCATTTAACTGGGGGCTTGCTTACAGTTCAGAGGTTTAGTCCATTGTTATCGTGGCAAAAATCATGATGACATGTAGGCAGACAAGGAGCTGGAGAGTAGTTGAGAGTTCTACATCAGGATCTGATCTACAGGTGGCAGGCAGAGAGAGAGAGAGAGAAAGAGAGAGAGAGAGGGAGAGAGACAGAAAGAAGAAGAAGAAGAAGAAGAAGAAGAAGAAGAAGAAGAAGAAGAAGAAGAAGAAGAAGAAGAAGAAGAAGAAGAAGAAGAAGAAGAGAAGAAGAAGGAGGAGGAGGAGGAAGAGGAGAGGATTGGAGAGGAGAGAGAGGAGAGGAGAGAACGAAGAGAGAAGAGAGAGAGAGAGAGAGAGAGAGAGAGAGAGAGAGAGAGATACTGGGCCCAGCTTGAGCATTTAATACCTCAAAGCCCACCCCCAGTGACACTTCCTTTAACAAGGCCTCACCCACTCCAAGGTCATACTTCCTAACCCTTGTCAAGAAGCACCACTCCCTAATGACCAAGTGTTCAAATCTATAAGCCTATGGGGGAGGTGTGTCATTGTTATTTAAACCACTACACAACTAATTTCTCTTATTTGTCTACAAATGTTCTTCCTCCCTTCACATCTAAGGTGGCTTCTGCCTAGAATCCAACCACGAATCAGAATCTGTTAGGTGATTAAGAAAATTAGAATAGATTAAAAAGAGAGAGAAAAGGAACACAAAAGGAGGGGTAAAAACAGATCCTAAGAGATTTATGTGTCATGAATAAAAGCTTGAGTATTGTAACCAAGCCCTTGGAAAGCCATTGGATGATTCTAGAATTTATGTGTGTGTGTGTGTGTGTGTGTGTGTGTGTGTGAATATATATATATATATATATATGAATGTATATATACATATATATATGTATATATATGTGTGTGTATGTGTGTGTGTACTCAAGTACATACACTCACAGGTTCATATGCATGTGTATATGCAAGCAGGCCAGAGGTAAAGCTAGGTGTCTTCCTCTATACCTCACCACCTCATTTTTTATTTAAAATTGCACTTATTTATTATTCATTCATTCATTCATTGTATGAATGCCTCTGTGTGTGCATGTGTTTGTATGTATGTGTTCGTGTGTGTGTGTGTGTGTGTGTTCGTGTGTGTGTGTGTATGTGTGTGTGTGCATATGTCTTCCAGAGAACAATTTTTTTGTTTTGGTTTGGTTTTTGTTTTTGGAGACAGGGTTTCTCTGTATAGCCCTGGCTGTCCTGGAACTCACTCTGTAGACCAGGCTGGCCTTGAACTCAGAAATCCACCTGCTCCTGCCTCCCAAGTGCTGGGATTAAAGAAAGGCATGCGCCACCACTGCCTGGTGAGAGCAAGTTTTGAGAGTCAATTCTCTCCTTCCACCATGTGCATTCCAGAGATTGAACTCAAATCAGCAGGCTTGGTGGCAAACACCTTTACTCACTGGGCCACTGTCACTGAACCTGGAGCTCACTGATTGGCTGGTCTGGATGTTCAGTTAGCCCCAAGAATCCTCTTGCCTCCACCTTTCAGAACTGTGATTCCAAGTAACTAATATGGGGATCTTTTAAAATTTAACTGTATGGGTATTTTACCTGCCTGTATATCTATGTACCACATGTGTGTCTGGCATCCTCAAGAGACAGAAGAAAACATCCAGTTCTCTGTATCTGGAGTTAGAGATGATTTGTGCCACTCCATAGGAGCTGGTAACAAAACCCTGGTCTTCTGGAGGAATAGCAAATGCTCTCAACAATCTCTGGTGCACAGCTTTTAATATGAGGGCTGGGGATTCAAACTCAGGACTCCTTCACCCCCAGTGAATGATTTTAAACCAAGTGACTAATATAATCAATCATATTAATAGAAGATTTCTTTGTCTTAAAGAATGGATTGGAGGTCCGTGAATATAGAAGAGAAAGACTAAAGCAATAAATAGAGGATAAAAGTGAGAACCTCGATACAGGCTACAGTCATGGAGAAGGCATGGCTTAGGATTAACTGGCTCATGAGATGAAAGAGATTTGAGAGAAGGGCAGCCTTCAGGGTGGTTCCCAGGGTTCTGGCAGGAACGACAGTGCATAGCCCTACTATCTGGAACTAGAAGAGAGAGAATAAGATCAGGGAGAAGACAAGTCAGGGTGGCCTGAGCCATACTGAATTTGGTTTCCCTGCAAAACAAGTCAAGTAGAGTTATTTTGATTCGAATCTCAAGAGTTCAGGAGTGGAAGACAGAGATGGGCTAAAATAGAGTCACATGACATGGGAGAACAGTGGTAACATGGCCAGAATGGTTCACTAAGGGAGGTAGGAGAGAGGGTTTAGGCTAGGTGTGGTTCTCACGCCCTCTCCCGTGAGTTGTGTCAAAGTGCTTTGCGAGTAGCAGATACCCACAGATGTTTTCAGATATAGAGAAAAGGTACAAATGCTAAGAAAGTTGATTATCTACTGAGACAGAATGAGCAGGAGCTGCTTTGTGATTAATGAGTACTACAATATTGCCTCTGCATTTCATTCCCTACAGATCTGTCTCCTGTTGATCTACATACTGTCAGGGGAGAGGAACCTATCCTACAATGGAAGGGGGCTTGCACTCTCCCAAAGCCCTCAGCATCTAACAGATAATCCTAAATGTAATACTGTGACTCACAGAAGACTCTAAACTGGATATAAAACCCAGTGCTTCTCTGTAACTGACAAACCCTTGGTGTCCTGTCCATTCTCTGCTTCTCTGTAACTGACAAACTCTTGGTGTCCTGTCCATTCTCACTGGAGCATGCTGACTAATGTCTTTCCTCCTTGCATTCTAGGACAGATGAAGTCAAATCCTTTGGAGACATTTGAATAAGAACTGGGTTGTATTGTTGTTTTGTTTTAATTAATTTAAAAACCATCAATACTGCTCAAATGGCAACTGACTCATCAAAGGTGGATGTTTAGAAGTGATAAGTGGAAAAGTCTGATGATTTTCTCATTAATTAATTTGGTTCTGGAAATAAGCACTGGTCCACATTCCCAGTGAAATAAAAACAGACTAAAGAGTAGCCAAGAGTTTGGGCCTGAGGTAGAGTTATTTAAACTCTACCCTGAACAACCATATAACTGTGTGTGTGTGTGTGTGTGTGTGTGTGTGTGTGTGTGTGTGTGTGTGTATTTATGTGTATATTTACATACATACATATATATATATATATATATATATATGATTTCCCCTAAGATTTCTATGAGTCCTTGCTCTTTTATGATAAAAAGTTAATATTAAAGACATTGAACACATGTGTTATATAAAATTACTATATTATTTATTGTAATTATTATAATAATAAATATATTACAAGAGATTGTTTTCACTATTTTATGACTACCTTATTAATATTTCATAATGTTATTTACTCCTTTATCTGACACCTAATAAATCAGGAATCTTTAGCTGCTGGCAACAGAAATTACAACTAGCTAATATAGAACAGAATCTGCTGGGGAAGCACAGAGGTTTCACAAATTTCAAAGAAAAGCAGGGAACAGGACTTAGCAAAGTAAGAAACAGCAGCCAAGGACTAGAGAGATGGCCCAGTGGTTAAGAGCGTTGTCTTCTCTTACAGAGGACCTGGGTTCTGTCCCAGCATACTCACAAATGATTTGTAATTCTAGTTGTAGAGGCATCAGGCACAACAGTATATACACATATATGCAAGCACAATACCCACACACATAAAATAAAATGGTATAAATGAATGCAGAAGGATACCAGAGGGGTGGTGGGTGCACTTCTTCAGTGGGCACCACCTGCCCTTCACAGAAAGATCTGGTCAGGCCAGTGAAGGTCAAGTTTCTTATGAGGGCACCTTGCTATTTGTCTGTCCTGGATGTATTTGGCAACCATTACATTTCTTTTGGAATTAAGGTTAACATCATGAGCAACCATTACCACCACCTTATCAGAGTATCTTATTTTTATGTTGCTGCGACAAATCACCATGACAATGGAAATTTATACAAGTATTTAATTGGGCTTATGGTTCCAGAGTTTTAGAGTCCAGGATGGCAGTGGAAATAGCCAATATCTTTATCTTCAAGTAGAAAGCAGAGGGAGGGAGGAAAGGAGAGAAACACATTCACACACACACACATACACACACACACACACACACAGAGAGAAAGAGAGAGAGAGAGAGAGAGAGAGAGAGAGAGAGAGAGAGAGAGAGAGAAAGAGAGAGAGAGAGAGAGGGAGAAAGAGAGAGAGGGAGAGAGAGAGAGAGAGAAAGAGAGAGAGAGAACTGGGCATGGCACTAGTTATTTAAACCTCAAAGCCTGTCCCCAACAACCCACATCACATAACACTTCCCAGATGGTTCCATAAAATGGAGACCAAACAAATGAGCCTAGGGAATGATTCTTATTCAAACCACCACATTCTACTACCTACCTCCAGTGGCTCATAACAATGAAAAATGCATTCCGTCCAACTTTGAAAGTCTCCATAGTCTTTTATAGTCTCAGTATTATTTTAAAGTCCAAAGGCAAGTCTCTTGTGAGATTCAAGGCAATCTCTTTAACTGTAACTCTCTGGAAAATTATTAAGAAAATTATTTATTCCCAACATACAATGACACAAAATGCACATTACAAAATGGAGGAATTGGGCTTAGTGGAGACTGAAGCAAAATCAAAACCCACACGGCCATCTTTAAATCCTGTAGCTTTATGTATGATGTCAGGGAGCTTGATTGGTCTTCCATTTCAGTTTTGCTGACTGAAACACACTTCTGTCTATTGGGATAGTACCACGCCCTGCATGCAGCTCTCCTTGGCAAATGTCTCATGGCACTGGCATACCCAACATCTTAGGGTCACCAACACAATCCAGGCTTCACTTTTACAGTTTTACAAAATGGGCTCTCAGGACCTCCACACAGGGACTTTCCTGACTCATGCCTGCCCTCAGGAGCTCCCCTGAACTGTGAAGGAAGGTTCTAAAACTCCTTTATTCATGCAGACCTTTGTGATGCTAAAGATAGAACCACATAGATAACATAGCCAAATTTGACTACCAATTAGGGTGAATCCCAGCACTCTAGAATCACATCTGCATCAATCTTGACTTCTACTATATTTTTAGGAACAGAAAATTCCTTAAGCCTTTTCCTTTCACAAGTTGGACACTTTAGCTGGGTGCGGTCTTACCTTGAAGGCACCCCTCTATTTATTCCATTTTAGATCAGACCTCTCCTTAATTTCCTTTTTACAGCACAAGCCTTGGCTGCAGAATTAAATTTCCTGGTGCTCCTCTTTGCTTTATACTTCATTTTGTATTTCCTTCTATCCCACTTGCTCTTTTTCCTTGTGGACCTGCATAAGAGAAATTACAAATGACTACATGATAGAATCAATATTAAGATGCCTCCAAATCTCCAACAAAGAAATTAGTTCATTACTTTTCAGTTTAGTCTCAGAAAAGTTCTTAAGACAAGGAAAGAAAGCAGCAATATTCTCTGCCAAAATGTCATAGGAATGGCATCTAGCCTTCTTACTAATATTGTTCCCCTCTGAAACCTCCACAATCTACATAGCTCTCAGTATTACTATCTCCCAAGGTCCTACTTGGATGGCCCATTAAGTTCGACTTACCGCATTCAGATACTTTCCTAGTCTAATGTCTCAAAGTATTGCGCATTCCTCCAAAGAATTGCGTGGTCAGGCCTGTCACAGCAATAGGCTAATTCCTGGTACCAACTTCTATCTTGAGTGCTTTTCGATTGCTGTTATAAGACACCATAACCAAAGAAACTAAGAAAAGAAAGTGTTTAATTGGGCTTCCAGTTTCAGAGGGTTAGAGACCCCAATGGCAGAGCAAACAACCAGCAGCTAAAACAGCCGAGAGCTCATATCTTGATTCATAAGTAAGAGGCAGAGAGAAAGAGCACTGAGAACGGCACTAGTCTGTTTAAACCTCAAAGCCTGCTACCAGTGACACACCTTATCTAGCAACACACACCTCCTAATCCTTCCCAAATAGTTCCACCAACAAGGGGGGGGAGCAGGGGTATATATTCAAATACATATAAGTCTGTGGAACCATTCTCATTCAAATCACCACACAGAGAATATTTTTTATTTACAATTTTCAAAGTATAATTCATATGCATATATATGTATGTATATACATATATATATATATGTATATATATATATATATGTTAAAGTAGTCTCTAGCTCCATATCTGTCTTTCTCTGATATTGAATCCACTTGCTTTCTCTAGATCAAAATAGGAGTCAGGATCATGGTATGACTAGAAATCAGATTGGCTGAGAAACTGATGTGGGAATAGCTTGAAGAGAAGGAGACTTGGTGAACTGACTTCCATGGCTATGCTCCCAAAGAGCTTGTGTCCATATTCAGAAGAAAAAGAAATGTGCTTTATTTCTGGTAACTGTGGTTAAGACCAGCAAGTAGAGGTTCAAGGGAAGCAGGTGTCATTTACAAACATAACTTCCTAGTGGTCAGAACTTCTCTACTCTAGATAGTTGGAAAGGCCAAGGGAGTTCCAGACTAGGAGGCTATGGTGCTTTAAATGAGAATGACCCAAGAGTATTTGCTTAAAGACTGAAGCTAAAGTTAAAAGTCAAAAGTGTCTAATTCTATAGGTGGTTGCTTCAGAATTCCAGAGCAATTTTCACTCACACAAACTAATATAGAGTCTACTGGACAGAATATAAGGACTGATATGGGTCTTCCTTTTCTCTGGGGTTGTTGGCCACAGGCCCATGATAACAAAGGGAGCAGAGTTGACTAACAGGGTTTCAGACAGGCCCCCTGAGTATGAACAGTAATAACAGTAATAAGTCCAGCTTCAGGAAGACAGATCAACTTCACTTGGAGTGATTCAAGGGTTATATAGTTCGGGGTTAAGGGAGTAGGAATATCCACAGTGGGCAAAGGTCATTGGCTGAAGGCTAAGGTACAGAGGTACCTCATTACTAATGGGGAGGCACTTCAGGAATCTCAGGTGCTTGCTCTTCGGCTTCTTATCCAAAGAAAGGAAGCTGAAGCTGAAACATTCCATAGGTAGAAAGAGGTGCTGTGTGTGGGTGGAGGGGGAGGGATGTTTAACTCCCCAAACAAGGTCGGAGAAGGGGAAGCCCTAGTGACAAAGGAAGACTGCCATTTTGCACAGAACAACAATGGTAGACTTCGACCTTAGCAGGGCAACAGACTGGTACAGGACAGGCACTCAATAGATCCTAGTTCTCTTCTAACCATCAGTCTTGTGACTTTAACCTAAACACACCAGTGAGCTAGTACTCTCCTTCCAGTGTTGGGCCCTGGGATACCCTCATCCTCAGCTGGTCACAGTGGGCTAACAACTGCTCTCATGATGAAGTTCTTAGGGATTCTTAGGAATAAAATATTGTCTTCAAAGACTCCTCTTATAGCTTATCTAATAGAGTTGGGCCAGAGTCTCATCCCTAAACTCATCAATGGTAAAAGATCAAGCAACTGGATAAAAGAAGGAAAAGGAAACGGGGAACTGGGGAAAAAAAAAAAGGAAAAAAAAAGATAATGAGTGCTGCACAGGTGAAAGCTGTGTTCTCTAGGCCCATGGTTTTCTATAAACAAACCAAGGCTTAGAAGGATTTAATTAATATGCCAGAGTCAAGGGTAGGAGTATGGACATCACAGGAAGTGTGGCCAGCATAGGAAAAGTGGTTCACAAGCGGAGAGTCGGGGCCAAGTCAGAGCAGGGTTAAGGACAGTGGTTCTAGCCTGTGTGGCACTCTGGAGTCATTTTCAACAGGACTGACTACATTAACTTCCTAAAATTCTAGTCCCTAGAGATTGGGAAACCACGAATATCAAAAAGGTTGGTTTGGTTTTGTTTTGAATTCTCCAGATGTTTTAATGTAGCACTAAGATCAGAATCACTGGTTTAGGAAGACAATGTTTGACATGTACAGAGTTGATACTAAAAGCACAGCATTGACAGGGAGACATGGAGCCTGCCCCTTCTGCTTCCTCCCAAGTAACTGCTACTTCTTGAGGATGACCAGGTTCTAGAAACACATGTGTCCCCGCCTCTGACACCTGGTCAGGCTGTTAAGGATGAAATGAATTGCTGATGATAGACTCACAGAACACCATTTTTATACCACTCCTACAAAGTAATCATGCTTCCTTTGTACATATGAGCAAATCGAGACCCTGATATTCTTCATGAGCTATCGGCCAAAGAAATTGGGAGACTGAGAAATCAAATTACAACTTAGAGAACTGCAGCCACCAAGAGTCGGGTCCTGTGGCAGATGACTTTCCCCCCTTTTCTCCACTCCCCCACCCCCTCTTTCTACCCCCAAGCCTCACATCTTACTGATTCTGTTCTCCTGGCCTCTCTCATTCTCCTTGGAACCCCAGCTTGATGGAAAAGAGGAAGAAAGGACTGGAGGTACCGACTAAGGCATATCTAGGGGTCAGGACCAGCCCCTGTGCCTGAGAAATTGCAGCAGTGGGAATTGACCATGGCCATCCATACTGGGAGGCCCGGGAGCTGAGCACAGCACCTCATCCATGGTGTGACCCTGAGTAAACTCCTTACTTCTCAACTCCCACATCATCATGAAGGGTTTGCACCAGAACATTTGGGTCCAGTTCTGAGGTCCAGGTAGATACAGGGGGATAAATGGGGACCGGTGAGCAGACCAGTATGTGCCTGGTTGAATAATGGTGGGAATTAAATGAGTTCCAGAAGCAGTGGCCTTAAGGACTGGTGGACTTGGCATTGTGAGGACTTTGGGCTTATTTTTTAAGGATTGGTATTAAATCTATATTTTTATGTGTAATCTTGTGGTTAATCTATTCACCCAGTAATAACAATAGTAATAAACGTGTGTGACAGCTGGGCAGTGGTGGCGCATGCCTTTAATCCCAGCACTTGGGAGGCAGAGGCAGGCGGATTTCTGAGTTCGAGGCCAGCCTGGCCTACAGAGTGAGTTCCAGGACAGCCAGGGCTACACAGAGAAATCCTGTCTCGAAAAACAAAACAAAAAACAAACAAACAAAAAAAACAAAAACAAACAAGCAAAAACCCATGTGAGTAACAAAATAACAAAAGAATACGATACCAGATTGAGCTTGGCCTCATCTGTGAGACCTCTGTACTAAATTGTCTAAAGGGCCCTTGCAGGACGCAGAAGTTAGCATATTGGCATTAACTGGAACTTTTATCCAGGAAGTAAAATTAAAATGGCACCATCCTTATCACTAACTCTTAGTACTTCGGTATGCACTCATTTACTGGATTGAGGGAGAAACACCACCTTCACGAAAGATCTCGGTCTGGGTTTAAAAGATAGGCTAACCACTTCCTAGAGAAACAGTGACCTCTGGTGGAAGAGGGCAGCAGAGCAATGCCACGGTGCTGAGATAATTTAATGCTTAGGCAAAGTGACTGTTTTCACTTGAAATAGATTTAATGAAGAATAATAAATAAGACCTAGATGCATATGTACGGATGGTTTGATGTATGTTAGGCAAAAATTAGGCTTTCATGTATCCATTTGGGAGTAATTACTCTTAATCTATAAAAAGAAGTTGAGGATTAGCGAAAGAACGAAAACATTTGCTAGATTGACTGACAGCAATCTGGAATGGGCAGGCACGGAGAGAAAGCTAGGTCTCCAGGCAGTGTTCTGAGAATCAGAGATTTAAGTAACTTACTGAAGGGCTCGGTGATTGTTTCCATGCATGCTTTTGATGAGTCCCCAACAGTTCTCCAAGGCATGGACTATTAATTATCTCCATTTGACAAATAAGGAACATGCGGGATAGGGACTCTGACTGACAGAGTCCTTGGCCGTTGAAGGACTTCTGGCTGACTGTGCTGTGTCTTTTTCACAATCTTGTGTAAGGTCTTCAATCGTCTGGAGAGAAATGGTGCCGCTGGATTGCTCCCATGCATTCCAAGCCCTAACCCTGCAAATTACCTACTTCTTGAACACCAGTGACTTTGTTGACAGTGACTATGACGAAGTTACACCACAAAAATGAGTCATCCTTCCTCTTTGTTTTTGAGATCATAGCTACATATCTCCCTTCCTTTTCCTCCCTTTAGGCCCTCCTGTACATCCCTCTGTACAAACCCAAACCCTTCAAACCCATGGCTTCCTTTTCTTTCACTAATTGTTATTATATGCATATATGTGTAGACATATATACCTAAATGTAACCTGTTCAGGCCATATAATGTTACTTGTATGTATGATTTCAGTGTTGACAGTCTGATACAGGAGAGCCAATTGCTGTGTTCTTCCCTGAGGAAGAGTGTCTCCCTCTGAAGTGGGTCATTCCAGGGAAGCCGCTGCTCCCATAGATTGGGTGAGGACTATTGTGCAGATTTATGAGCTCAGCATTTTAATATGAGGTGTGGGTGGGGTGATAAATAAATGTTAAGAAACCACATCAGGAAGGAATTACTACTATAGAACCAGGACCAGGAGGAGGGTAACTCAAGGACCATGCATTCAGCCCTTCCCTTTTTTGTTCATTTATGTTGACAGTGTTTACTTGTGTTGTGGCCCTGTGTCATGTTGACAGTGTTTATTTGTGTGTGGGCCTGTGTCCTGTGTGGAGAAGACAGTGATATAGACATTGTCTGTGGTCTCATTAAACCTAATAAAGAGGGGGTCAGAGAATAGCAGAAGAGTCTCAAGGAGAATTAACCTTGTTCTCAGCACATTTGTACAAAAGGACAGAACTCAAGTTGGCTGGAAGAGGTCAGCTTAAACACGTGTGGCACTTACTCCTGAGACTATCCACTTTGAGACTAAAAGTCAGTGGGAAACTTTCAATGAGACTGAAGGTGGTGTTGGCTTGTGGTGGGACTTGACCCTTTTTCTATGCTCTGGGCCCAGAGTTCACTGGAAAGACCAATAACTGATGCCAACTGTCATTCTTCGATGAGGACAGACAACACTACAGCCATGGGTCTTTGGTTTTCTTTCTTGATCTGTTCTTTGTCTCTCAGTGATATTATGGCCTTTTCTCTTCTGGCCACATAAGGTTCTTATATATATTGTCTTTTAATCATAAACTGTAAGGGACTAACATCAAAAATGTTGGGGACAGGACATGGACATTTTCTTTCCTTATCACTTGTGGTGCTAGGGATTGAGCCAGGGGCCTTGTACGTAGTGGGCAAGTACCCTGCCACTGACATGCATCCCTGCCAACATTTTTGTTCTTTACTTTAAAAAAAATTTGAGACAGGGTCTTGCCAAGTCGTCTAGACTGACCTTAAACTCACTCTGCAGACCAAACAGCTTGAATGCACATGAAGCCCAGATAGGCATTGAATGTGTGGTCCTTTTGATTCAAATCACTTAGTGGAACTACAGTCCTGCACTACCAGGCCTTGCTGGATTTTTCAAAAGTCCATCATGAAAGACTTTCATCTTCATTGTGGATAACTGACAAGCACACAATAAGCTATGACAATGTAGAAGGGCATCACAGAAATGACTGTCACTGAGATTATTTCCTTCATCTGTTTCCTCCAATTACAATTTTATTTTATTTTTAAATACATATGATCAGGCCAAACCCTGCTATTTTATTTATGATTATTCAAAAGACATAGTTATATCAAGATCTTTATTACAACCACATTTAATCATAGAGCTATTATTTTATCATATACTATACTGAGTAAATGCATCATACTTTTATCTGTTCTAATATCTGGAACATTTCCAATATTTTGGTATTTTAAATGATGCTCAAACCTAAAACATTCTATGAATATTTCAAATGTAAACAAATATTGTGCACAAAGATGTTGGTTGTGGCCTTTGATTTTCTACCTAACCCCTACCCTCAACACACTCATGTCCACTTGATCTTTACTGCACAATCCCAAGTCTCATGACATGGCCTGACCCATTCCCTCTCTGGAATACTCATGTATTCCACTCATCTTTCTTAAAAAATGATCTTAAAAGCAAGCTCCATTGTTCTTTGTTTAAAAGGGCTCCCTTCTCTGCTCTCTAAGACTTCTGGTCTTGGTCTCACCATCCTTCTCTCTAATTGTTCTGTTTGACTGAACACTGTGAACATTTGGTTAATCGTTTGGAAAATTGGTCACCACACTGCAGGCTGACTGGTATAATGGAGGTAGTCTAGTGTCAGAGCTAGAAATCATTACTGAAGATAACACAATTACTCATGCATGTGTGTACACACATATACAACCCATCTACAGACTACCATGTAAAGGCATTCTTCTTCCTGTTTTTTTTTTTTTTTTCTGGATGACCATTCTTTGTTCTTGTAGGTTATAACAAAGAAAGAACCCAGGGTCTATGGCCCACTTCTAATTTCCACTCCCATATTCTACTAGATTTGGAGCAAAAAGTCTTTGTTAGGCACCAAGTTGAGCTCTGGAAGTATACAACCAACCTAATGAGAGAGGGGGAGGGGAAGGAGGGAGGGAAGAAGGCAGAGAGAGAGAGAGAGAGAGAGAGAGAGAGAGAGAGAGAGAAGGAGGGGGAGAGGAAGAGGGAGAGAGAGATTTGTGTGCAGAAGGCAAGCACATGAACAGAAAAGTAAGTCGACCTGTATATGCACATGTCTATATGACTACATAGGATATCGGTTTGGGGAAATAAGGAATTAAACAAAACAAATGGTTCATGTTGTAGAGACAGAAGAAACTGGGTGGAAGGAGAAGGGCAGATTTAAAATATGAAGGAGTATTTGGAGGTCAACAGATTGTCCCTGGGTAGACCAGAGAGGAGTGTATCAACCAGATAGCACAGTAAGGGACCTCCTTCAGGCATCACAGCCAGGTCCTCATGCCAGTGGGTGATATGAAGGTTAAAGTAAATAAGTCAAAAGATGTATAAAAACATGTAAAAAGAGTTTAGGGTTATGGCCAAACTCGCCTGTACCCAGCTAAAGGCAACTGCGATAGATTGCAACCTGGAACCATTTGTGCTTATCTAAGGTCTTCCTCTGGCATGGACATTTTTTTGGTTTTGGTTTTTTTTTTTTTTTTTTTTAAGATTTATTTATTTATTATATGTAAGCACACTGTAGCTATCTTCAGATAGCACCAGAAGAGGGCGCCAAATCTCATTACGGGTGGTTGTGAGCCACCATGTGGTTGCTGGGATTTGAACTCATGACTTTCCAAAGAGCAGTCAGTGCTCTTACCCACTGAGCCATCTCACCAGCCCAGGAAACGACATCTTGCAAAATTTATACTCCCAGCAGGCGTTCATTTCCTAGAGCTGCCATGACAAAGTTGGCCAATTAAACAGCAGGAATTTATTTCCCCAGTGTCCTGGAGGCTAGAAGATCTAGGTTAAAGGGTTAGCAGGGTGATTTCTTCTGACACTTCTCTCCTCTTGTGCAGGAACACCTGCCTTCTGTGCCATAGCCTAGAATGGCCCCTTAGTTTTGGACTAAGGCCCACCTGACTTATTTCATGTTACCTCTGTTACCTCTTTGAAAGTCTTATTTCCGAATCCAGTCACATTGTGAGGTACCAGGGATCAGGACTTCCATATGGGGGATTTCAGGCATACATTTTCACCTCTAACAATGAATTTCTGGATGATAGGCAGACATTAGTTTGATAATGTGTCACCTGACGCAGAGGAGCCACTCAATAAATAACCACTTAATCAGCCAGCGAGTGTACAAATACTGTTAGGTATTCCTGTGTATTCAAACACTCCCATCACCTGGGGAGCCTTCCCTCCCCCTCATCACTTTGGCTCACAGTACAGGGCCTTGTGTACACTGGCTGATCCCTAAGCTTACTCGTCCTTTGCTTCTTAACTGATGGACAATGTCTACTCATCTGCCACAGTGTGACTTAACCATCATCTTGTCAGAGAAGAACTAGGCTATGTAAAATGAACAGAGTTATTCCAAGTTACCTGCACCTCAGTTTAAGCCCAAACATTCACATAGAGTGGAAAGTTGCTCAGTCCAGTAAACCCCATGGGGCTCATACTGTATTTTACCCACTGTCAAATTCCTTCCCTTTGTAATTGATACACGTCGACTGCCACCTTCATCTTCAAGCCTGTTTTCTAGAAGAAACACCTGCACATTTGTTACCACACAGCTAGAGGTATAAGTCAGACAAAATACATTTGTGGGAAATAACATTGTAGGTGGTTATAAAACAGCTCATGCTCGCTTAAGCTTTATCATGCGACTCAGATTCTTAATACCAGACCTTATTTTAAAAAAAAAAAAAAAAAATATATGATCTTGGAAGAGAGGCATGGTGGCTCATGCTTGTAATTCTAGCACCCAAAATTCTGAGGTCAAAAGACTACTATGAACTTAAGGCCAACCTGGTCTTCGGAGTTAAGTCCTAGGCTAGTCAAAGTCATAGAATGAGACCCCCCCCCTCCAAATTCCCAAAGGATAGATTTGGTAGAAGTTGGAAGAGATGGGGCGTATGAGGAAATACATGGTAAAATTCTCAAGGAACTCATATAGAATTGTGACAATGACAATGGTGATATGATAAACAGCAGACTTCAGGGTTCCTCAGTGTTATCCTCTGCACCAACACCTCCAAAGAGTGTACTAGCACATCATAAGATTAAAGTAAACCTAGGTTACAGTAAATGACTAGTGAACAGTATCTGTAATCATGCCTCAAAAGAAAACCACCTACATTCCACAGGGCATATGTCCTTCCTCAACACCATACACAGAATGCCTTTACATATTCAGCTTGCAAAATAATACTAGATTCATGAAACAGGTCTCTGGCATTTTAAGATTCCTACATTTTCATTCCAATCTTATTTGTGCCATCCTAAGCTACTTGGGATTATTACTGGGTACGTGTTCATTCTGTGCCCATGCCTATGTGTGATTTGGGAAAGGTGGGTGAATAGCACACACCGGGCTATACCATGGATGAGGCAAGATGTGTTTCATACTTTATATCTCTGGACCCTTTTCAAAGCTGAGAGGGTATAGCAAATACCCATCATAAGATGGTGGAAGGTCAAGGACTGGGGCATGGTATTTCTCACCCTTTGCATCACATTTTGTGCACGTATTGTAGAACCAAGGCAAATGCACATGTTCAGTAAATGGACAGGAATGCTTTCAAGGAAGAATGAGGGAGCTGCCTGGCACCAGGCATTCACTGAGTCTCCATACCTGAAGGCAAGTCGGCTGGAGCCAGTTCTCTGCTTACTGGCTCCCTGACTTTTAACAGGCTTTTTTTTTTTTTTTTAGCTGTTTAATTATATTCAAAATTGAGTCGCTTACGTAGAAATCAGGATAGAATATCTCTTACAGCACTCACCTTTACCCAAGGATCTAATCCTATTTGGTGACATTAGATCACAGCCCAAAAATATTAAGTAGAGAAGTCTACAAAGTCATACGTTTTAAGAGTATTTACAGTATTCTTATGTTTGTTCTCTTATTAGTGGTATCACCAATCTCTCTGTATACATAATTTATAGGCACATATATTATACAGAGGAACGTACGTATAGGAAGAAACACAGCACACACAGAATCCAGTTCTGCCTGTGGTAATGGGTATGCAGAAGGGTTCTGGAACATGGATCATGCGTGCTTGTTTTGAGAATGAGATAAAATAGCACGGGTGGATTGTTTTGTATACAGTAAGTGAGTAAAAGATGCCACTCCTGAATAAGTAAGCCTCAGAGCCTCCTGGATAGCACTGTTGAGGAAACTGAGGAAGTTGTCCCTCCAGAAGATGCTGATCTGAGCCTCAGATGCCCTAGAACACTGTTATCTGTAGCTGGTGAGCAGTAAGGCCCTCTTCCAGCTTCAACAGCCTCACAGCTGATGAAGAGATGATCATTTCCTTCCAGAGCTGTTTTGTTCTCTTTCCAAGACTTTAGAGCAACTGCTGGCTCAATAGGAAGCTCTCTGAAGCTGAGTCAACCTTCGCTCATCCCAGGAGGTGACTCACACACCAGTGTGTGGTCCACAAACGCTATGGAGGAGGTACCTCTCCAGAGACTGCTGATGGCCCCCGGCTGAGCTGTTTGTGATCACAAACTCTGCACCAGCAGACAGGAGAACAGATGCTCTAATTAAGTTCTCATCCCATCGTGTCCCGTCCGTACTCCTACAGAAGCTGAGAGGCATCCACAGGCTTTTTGGAAAGATGAACTTGGGAGTGAGGGGGGCTGTTTCTCCCACTCTCTGACCTTCTTTTGCAGTCTGGCTACCAGTCAGAATGAGATATGGAAGACCTGAAAACTTGTATTAATCATGTTGTGGTAAAGAGAGAAAATATGATCAGATGACAGGGAATTTTGGAAGCTGGGGCAATTGCAGGGAGGCAATCTCATATTGCCTCAAGTTTTACATCAAGATAACATTTTATGAAAGTTTAAAAATGATTAACCTATTACTTTTCTGCCTCTTCCAATACACGAATACTTTATGGGTGCTAGACCTTATTCCTCACTTTTACTAGGTTTGCCCTGTGAAGTCTGGAACAAGCCCTGTGGTAAAAAGAGCTCAGTGAATCTGAGCCTTGGTTTTCTTTCAAAAAACCACAGGGATGCTCTAACCCTGGATAACGTACTCAAATTGGGGTCTGAGGCCAAAGGTGGTCTATAGTTGTCAGTACCTTGTTATTAGCTCCCTGCAGAAAGTGACCATTGGGAACTTCTGTAACAGCTGCCTTTTGCCAGACAATTTTATTATATTTTTATAAGAGTATTAATTAGTACTAGCATTATTAAGATTTAATTGAAGTGTCATCACAGTCTGAGGACCATTAATGCTGTCATCCCATATAGATGTGCTCCAGCCTGTGATTATTAAAGCACATGTTGTTTTATTTTAAATACCTTCCTCTGGTTTCTCTTTCATCGTCATATTTTGGCCTCATTTGGGTCACGTGATCTCCGTTTCCTTATTATTTATTTTTCAGTGCTGAGCACAGGACCCTAGAATCTGTGCATTCTAGCCAAGCACTCCACGAAATGCCATGAACAGACCGACTCTGAGTTCAGCTCTGGGATTTAGTGGACATGCTATGAGTTTCAATCAAAAACACAGTAGCATAGTCCTCGGGAATCCCATCCTCCCACTGTGTGGTAAGTACCTCTGCTCTGGCTCTATAGTGAGAAAGCTCCCATCTTGAGCCTTTCATTGAAAGCAGCTTCTCCCATCCACTGAGGTGTTGTGGATTGAAGTGAAGAGTCCCCCAGAGTCCCGAGCTGGTACCACAGGACCCTTGAGAGGTGAGTCCCAGGAGGCAATCCTCGAGGCTTTATGACATGGCCCTACTTTCTGGTCTCTCTTTGCTTCCTGAGTGTGTGTGCAATATGATCAGTGGCCTTCTATTCCTGCCACCATGTTTTTCCTGCCCTCTGCTATGTCCTCTCCATCATCATGGGCTGCATCCCTGTGAAAAGGGAAGCCAAAATAAGTAAGTCCCTTTTCTGTTAAATTGCTTTAGCTAGGGCATTTCATCAAATCCATAAAGTAGGGCTCAGGTCATAGGCAGCTTGCTAAATACTGGTTCAGAACATATACTGGACTAGTAAAGCTATTGTAAAAAACTAGCTTCCAAGTTTACTAGTTCATAGGCATTTAAAGATCCTAATTTCATATTCTGTAAGTAGAAAATATATAATTTTATATATAGTGAGTAGTTGTGTAGTTCACAGAAAGAAAACAAGACTTTAGAATCAGAAATAAATGGGCTTGAATTTTTTAAGCTATTGAGTAGCAAGTCACGGCTTGAGGGGAACAAAATTTCTTCACCTGAGATGTAGATAATAGCACCTCTCTTGAGTCCTTGTGAGAATCATATGATGTTCAAACTGTGCATGTTAGAGCATACTTATAAAGACAATTAGTTGCTCTTTTCTGCTCTTATGTTTCCATGATGAAAATTCTGTTGTGGAAATTAAAAGTGTTACTTTTTTCACTTCCTCTGGTAGAGAGATGGAATTTAGTTCTCCTTCTTCATCCTAGACTAGTTAGAGACTTCCTAGACCAACTAAACTAGTTAGAGGCTTTCTAGACCAACTAAGCTAGTGAGGCTTTCTAGACCAACCAAATGGAACGGAAGTCATGTTTTTGGGAATGGCAGAGCTAAGTCATAAGAAATACTACCGCTTTCATCTGGGTCTCTAGGAAGATCAGCTGCAAGGTAAGGCAGTCGCTAGGTAAAGGGTTGATTGCTCTTTGTATTTTATGTGTGAAAACAGAGAAACCAGTGGGAGGAGGGATGCCATCCGCACAAAGCAGTCATCCCAGACTCCTCCCCCGGGTGCTAAGTATGAGTGAGACATCTTCAGAAGATGCCAGAGCCAAATGCCATCTCCACAACTTCTACAGGAAAAGCCCTGACCACCCAGCTAAACAGCACTGAAAGGCTACCAGGTTAACTCTGCAACCCACAGTTTTCAAGAGCCCAAAGTGGTAATTCTTTTTGTATTTCCTCAAAACTTACATTCTTTTTTTTTTT
>NW_022196900.1:54366616-54369419 GCF_008632895.1 Mastomys coucha | reverse complement strand
GTAGCCTTGGCTGTCCTGGAACTCACTCTGTAGACCAGGCTGGCCTTGAACTCAGAACTCCACCTGCCCCTGCCTCCCAAGTGCTGGGATTAAAGGCATGCGCCACCACTGCCCAGCAAAACTTCCTTTCTTGAAATATTATGCCACTACAAAATCTTAGCTTCCACTTGAGTCTTCATATTTTGATATTAGTGGGGAGATAACAAGCTTATTGAGGTGGTTCTAAAGACTAGACTGCCCGGAGAAAGGGAGTTCTCACGTTAAAGACAGGACTGAATTCTCAGAGGCCACTTCAGAACTTGTTTCTTTCAAGGACCCTCCTCCTTCTGTTCCAGTTTCTTCACTTTCTATAACACTGTCCTGCTGGCTGAACTATTCACAGCAGTCCGAGATTAGAAGAATGGCAAAGACTATGTAGTCTGTAATGGCTAATTTTTTTCATTTTTCTTTCTTCCTTTCTTTTCTTTCTTTCTTTTTTTTTTTTTTTTTTTTTTTTTTTTTTTTTTGTCAACTTGACACAAACCAGGCCATTTGGGAAGAATGAACTTCAAGTGAGAAGTTGCCAGCATCACTTTGGCTCTGGGGAAATTTTTCTGATTAATGATTGCTAAGGGAGAGCCCAGAGCACTACAGTGGTGGCACCTCTGGAAAAGTGTTCCCAGGTGGTTTAAGAAAGCAGGCTGGGCAAGCCAGGAAGCAGAGTTCCTCTGAGGCCTCTGGTTCAGTTCCTGCCCCCAGGTTCCTGCCGTGAGAGCCTGTCTTGGCTTCCCTCAAGGTACTACATCCTGGGATATGTAAGCCAACTTGACACTTTCCTCCCTAGGTTGCTTTTGATCATATTCTTTACTACAGCAATCAAAAAGAAACTAAAATTTAGTCCAAGTCTTCCTGTGATAGTACCTTCTGGAAGCTCTCCAATAGCCAATTCCTTGAATACTCTTTTAGGATTGAGCATGCTCGACACCATGATTCCGGTAAGGCACAGCTCTTAAGTGGGCTGAGAGTTACAACCAAATTATTGACAGAGAGAAACACACTGAACATGGTAGTACTATCCTTACTGTTCCCTCATGGAAAAAGAATCTTCATGCGCTGAAACAAACTGCCTTCCAACATAAGGATAGGTGTCTGACTGTGGTGGGAAAATGTCTCCAATGTTCAGCCAAAATCACGCTGCTCCAATCCAGTCATGGGCTTCCTCAGTCTGCTCTTGCTCTGCTCTTCCAGGCTCTGGCAAACAACACCTGTATCCCCCACATTACTTGAGCCAAAATCTAGGATTTATTCTTGTTGTCTCTCTCTTCCTCAAACCCACAGCTAACCAGTCACCAAATTTTGTTGATTATATACTGTGGTCTCCCTCCCCTAAGCCTAGACATTAACACAGCGTTGTGGAAGCAGCTACATTCAGTAGCTCCACCTCTATTTGCAAGAAGGAAGTTTCTGATTGGACTGTTATACCGACATAGTTTGGGGGGGTGGTTTGCCCCAAGTACTTTACCTGTTGCGGGAACAAAGGAAATAACATTAAAGAACCAAGATGGCTGAGCAGAGAGTCTCCCGTCTAATTTTTACCTTTCCATGTGGGTAGGTAGATCTGTGGCCACTCTCTCATATCTCCTTCTATCTTTTCCTATCTATTTCTAACTTCGTATTCCAGGTAACCTACTGTTTTATGTTGCTGCTGGACAGCAACAATATACCTCCAGGATACATCTCTATTTCATGTGTTTCTCTCCATTACAGCTATCCATATCTTAGCACTATAACTTCTTCTCTGGACCCTGTTCACAGTAGTTAGAGGCAGACAAACACACACACACACACACACACACACACACACACACACACACACACACCACTCCACTAACCACACCACAGTGATCTGGAAAAAGTCATGCCACTATTTAGCCTACCATTAGGATTTCCCACGCTGACAGAATTTCATTAGAAGTTCCAGCTGCCACTGTAACTGGCCCTAAGCCTACTTCTTGGCTTTCAATCACACCCATCTTCCATTTGGTCTTAGTGGCCACCTTTCAATTCCTGCCTGCCTGAGGGCTCCCAGCTTTCATCCTGGAACGGCCCTGCTCTGCCTTCTCTGCACCACTTGGTGCCTGCCCTGACTCTCCCCACCATCTTCCTTTGTCCAATTTCAATTCTTCCCAGAAGGGTCAGCTCTAGCATCACTGTCTAAGAGGTCCTTTGTGTCTTCCCTATGATAGTAATTCCCATGGAAGCTAAGGCTCCTTTGTTTCAGACATTAGAAACTCATGGAACTTGAAAGTGTAAAGTTAATCTTGCCCCAAGCATAGTGACTCCAGCCCTCAGATATCATCGGAGACAGTTTGCCTTCATCTCTTCACTTAGTTTTACTTTGTTTAATTTGTTTGCTTGCTTGTTTTTTGTTAACTATGCTGTTTTCTGAGACAGAATTCTGCTATGTAAATGAGGCTGAACTCAAACTATAAATAATCCTGCCTCTGCCCCCAAGCAATGGGATTACAAGCACATGAGACCACATCTAGCTCAATATCATATAGTCAACAAATATTTTGTACCTGCTTTAAAGCAAATACTATCCTAGCTGCTGGATAATATATCAGTGAAGAAAAAGATAAAGCTTGGCTTTGTTAAGTAATATGACTGTGAAATGTCTTGCCTTCTAGAACTGTCATCTGCCAGGAGGAAATATATGCCTGAAGGGTCACACAGGCAAATAATAAATACAGCATGCCGGGCGGTGGTGGTGCACGCCTTTAATCCCAGCACTTGGGAGGCAGAGGAAGGCAGATTTCTGAGT
>NW_022196900.1:54291836-54366569 GCF_008632895.1 Mastomys coucha | reverse complement strand
CTGGTCTACAGAGTGAGTTCCAGGACAGCCAGGGCTACACAGAGAAACCCTGTCTCGAAAAAAAACAATAAATAAATAAATAAATAAATAAATACAGCAAATACTTCTACTATCCATACCTGTGGTCTATACAGCCAAAGGTCAATCAAGCAAATATTAATTTTTAGGGGGAAAAATAATAATATTTAATATTTAAATTAAGTAATATTTATATTAAGTATAGAATTTTTTCCTGATCACTCTTCCCTAAATAATGCTATATAACAATTATTTACATAGTGTGTATATTAAGTATGTGAGTAATTTAGTTATGATTTAATGTGGGCAGGAAGGTATATGTAGGTTATATGTAAACACTATACCATTTGGTATGAAGCATTTTAGTAGCCATAGATATTTTTGCTACTGGAATGGGGTCCTGGAACTTGTCTTCCCTTGAAAATTGAGGGATAGGTTATTTTAGAAAATACATCTGATAGCTATGAAGAATCGAACTCAGGACCTGTGGAAGAGTAGTTGGTGCTCTTAACCACTGAGCCATCCTCTCCAGGACCTGATAGCCATCAGAAATAGAGAAAGATAAGACTTACTGGAGACCGGAGGTTGCAGTTTAAATTAAGGTAGTCATTGAAGACATTTATAGAAGGGGGCCTTTGAGCCAAGTTTTGATCAGGGAGTTAGCCTATAATTATATGAAAGAGAGTCTTTGGGCACAAGAAATGGCCAAAGAAGGGTTGCACATGAGCACCTGGCACCTTGAGTGGAAGAGAAGAAAGGGAGGGACCATAGGCAGCACAAAACCATCCCAGACTGAAGATCTGAACAGAAGAGTTAAAAACCTCTCATAGTCTCATAACTTATAGTCTCAGAGAAACTGTAATATTTAAAAATATTCATCAATATATAATTAAATATAAATAAGATAAATACAAACATTATTAGCAAATATTTAAGTAATAAGCATTTAAATATAATTTTTATTCTATATTTTCTCACCTTAGTGTGAGATGTAACATGGTAGTTAGCTTGAAGGTACAAATGAAACTGGCTCTTCTAGGGAGACCAAGGGGAGGAGGAGAAAAGGGATTCCTGGAGCACGGAGAAGAAATGTGTTCAAAGTATAATCCACTCTTGTATAAAAACTTTCCCGAACATGTTTTAAGAGAAGCTATCTTAAATTCTGAGAGTCATGTAATACTACATTCACCCAGAGGTTTCAAAGGAGATGAATAGGAACCAGAGCAGGACATTGAACCACTGGCCACTCGATCGCCGGACCTGATGTAAGTCCCTGTCCAACTGGCAGGCTCCCTGGCGTCGCAGGCTGTTGGTCAGAAGCAGAAATGAATGTGTGCTTCTTTCAAATAATTCTGATGAGGTCTAAAACCTTCCTGCGTGCGTACCTGAGAGGGGATTATTAGACCCAGTTTGGGGTTTGTTTTTGTTTATTCTCCAACTTTAGAACCGTTCTGCTCAGCTCACTTTGCAGGGAGGATGTGGGTGAAGCCGGATGAGCTCAGCTGTAAAGGGTACCTGTGCCTGCCGTGCACCAAATCCTGGCTTAGCTTTTTCCACTCGTATCACCTTAGATTTCTTCCGTAGCATTTCATCCTTCCAAAAGACCCCTGACGTTCTGGGTACTGAAACCGAGGCCCAGTAAGCACAAAAACACTGGTCCCCTTATGTGTAGTTTCGGTTGCCAGGAGTCAACTGAATTTCTGATACACAAAATTCAAAACTAGATAATTCATGTTTTAAGTTGCACGTGACTGAGACTGACAGAATCCTGGACCATCGTATTCCATTCTGCCCAAGCACGAATCACCCCTCCATCTAGCATCTCCAAGCTGTGTAGGCTACCTCATTAACACAACATTTCTGCACTGTGCATATAGACTACCTGCCAGGGGTCATCACACGTCAACTGTGGTGATAAAATTCATCTGACTTAGTAACCCCAAAGTGCAAATGTAGCAATCAGGAAGTTCAGATATGTCAGAGAGAAGCCATAAAGCCATAAAGAGAAGCTTGTTTGAGAGGAAAGCTAAAACTTTATTTTGTCCGCTCGCATGCGCGCGCACACACACACACACACACACACACACGCACATTTTTTCATGGTAATAGTCATCTACTGGGGGACTTAGAACCACCCACCCCTATGAAAGAAACACTATGCTTCTTAAGACACCCTAGCTCTACATTCAAAGCCAGAAATCCAGACACTCCCTTCCACTCTACCACCATCCACTCTTCACTCCAGTAAACATCACCTTTCCCACACTGGGAATCTAAATGCTGAGTGAGATTTGAACAAGCCAGAAACGGAAAATTCAAAAGAGAAAGTGAAGCTGGGTTAGTGGAATATTTTATAATCCCAGCTGGCAGGAAACTGAGACATAGGATTGTGAGTTCAAAGTCTACCCTGACTACAAAGAGAGAGCGCTCTCCCTCCCAGAAAATTAAAAAAAAAAAAGTTAAATCCCTGTGGCGAAGTAAGGGTGTGTGTATGTGTGTGTGTGTGTGTGGGGGGGGGGTTGTCTACAGCGTCCCTGGGAGACATCTTAGATGGCTCTGTAGCACCTTCCCAGGGTTCTGGCAGTCTTGGCCCCAGGCCCAGAGGGGAAGATGAAGAGGACTAAAGGAGGAAGGGTCACAGGGGACTGTTCTGGGCTAATAAAGTATAAATACTGCACCCCAGGCATCAGAGCCGTCCAAGTCTCGGGCTTCTTTTATGCTGGGTCCAGACGAAGGCTGAAAAATTGTAGTGGTCATAGTGTATTTTCAGGGGCTTAGTGGGATTGGTGAGAAGAATGATGTGGAATCTTCCTAATGCAGTTTCTGAGCCATGGAGCTTAGAAGCCAAAAATCTTATCAAATGTCATCTGGTCTACTTAACAAAGGAAAATCACAAGTTCAAGGTGTCAGTAACTGAGATGGAAATGGGCTTCAGCGAGCATGAAATTAGATCAAACAAAGGCATGGAAAACTTTGAACAATGCTTCCCCATACTAAGTGGATACCACGGAGATATATATCAACAATTCCTTGATGTCTAACGTTTTCCCCCTTTCAAATTCTTTCAAAGGGCTGCAAAAGTTAGCTAACTTTTAAAAGCACAGATCCACAAACAAATAATTAACACAACATCTGTGCTTTTAAAATTATTTTTACTGATCCACCTACATAAAGAGTGACTTATAAAGAGGTCTCCTGCAGTTTCTTATCAACGTGCTTGAAAATAAACCACAACATGGGGACAACCGTACATGAACACATTAAAGAAAACCTTCTGCCTTCTAAGACCTCAGGCTGGTGATGATTGAGACTTTTGTTGATACTAAATATTACTAGTCCATTTCATTACTCTAAAGCTAGATGATGACATTTTCACCCTGAAAAATGTCTGTGTCTGAGACAGGATAAGGAGCTATGTCAAAACATATACAAAATGGAGACATGTTCAGTTTAGCTCAACACATATTTCTGCCCTAGTTACTGTTCTATTGTTGTGATGAGACACCATGACCAAGGCAACATATAAAAGAAGGCATTTATTTGGGGTCTAGTTTACAGTTTCAGAGGGCTAGTCTACTATAATGGCAGGGAGTATGGTGGCACATTGGCAGGCATGGTGCTGGGAAAGTAGCTGAGAGTTCTACATCCTGGCACATAGCAGCAGACAGAAAAAGAGACTGGGCTTTACATAGGTTTTTGAAACCTCACAGCCCATCATCAGTGATAGGCTTCAACAAGGCCACACTTCCTAATCACTCTAATTCTCACATAGTTTATGAACTGGTGAGAAAAAAATGTAAATATATGAGCCTGGGAGGAGGGGCAGTTATATTCAAATCACTACAACATATGACCTGCTTTATATCAAAAATCGTTCAAAGTATTAGAAAGAGTTACAGTTGCATGAAGTAACCCTGTTTCCAATAGTCCAAGCAGACGAGAGAATGAGATTAAAGCTTTAATTTAAGCTATCTTGTATCTATCTCAGGTCTCTGAAGTCTCACCCATCTCACAATTGACACTGTGCCAAAATGTCCTGGCAGTTTATTCTTTTCAGTTTTGGTGGCACGCTCGAAGGAAGAGTAACTTACTGCTACAATAAAGTTTATATCTGATGAAATACAGTAGCTGTTGAGATATAACCTTGCTAAAATAAGCAGGCTTGAAATAGCCTTTTAAACCCAAAAGTTCTGCCCTTCTTTCTCTGGAGTATTTTTGAATTGAAGTCTTAGTTGATAAATGATAAAGTAAAGTAAGCCATGGGTACATAAGGAACATTAACACTTTTTGTTCATGATAATGAAATACTGAAAATGTGTTGCTTTTTTAAAGTTTTATTGCAAATAATAGTTTCTATTTGACTCACTTTCTTTACTTGAAAATTTTCAGGGACAATGAGATAGGTGCAAATAATTTTACTCACATGGAGATAACGTATACATACAATAAACAATTTCATTTTCCAAAATTTGATTTTTTTGCCTAAATATTCAATTTTGCCTTGACTACACAACTCAGATTTCTTGTATAGTTCTTAGACCATTGATTCTCAAAAATGAAAAATAAACACACAACAAACAGAACTTCAGTTAATCATTTTCCAATATTCTGAACTTGGTATATCTGCCAGGTAGTTCTCCACTGACAAACCTTCCAACAATTTTCTCCTTCACAAGCCCTCTATATCCCACTGTCTCCTCCTGATTCTTGACAACCCCTAAACACATCTTGTATTTCTCATACCTCATTATTGCTCACTTTTTGCCCTTTGCCTAGAATGCTCTGTCACTATCTCCTGTTTGGAAATTCCATGTGCACCCTCCAAAATCCAGGTCTAGCCATGGTGTTAGCTTGGGCTTCTCCAGGAAAGTAAATCCAAAGCAGAACTTGAAGACAGCCATATATTTAAGAAGTGATCTCAATCGTTAGGAGAGCAGGCTGATAGGAATAAAAGAGTAAGAGAAGTCAGTATTAGAGCAAGCTATTACATTAGTTCAATCTGTGGACACCTAGGGCCCCTCCCTGCCCTCTATGTATCATTTGGCATTCAGAATGTTATCTGTTAGGTGACAATTCATCCTTCTTCTTCTGTCTCCTCACTGGTCCCTGGTTGCCTCTTAGGATATTAATGCTCTTGCTCTTTCTGGCTGCATACATCAGGGTGATGGAGAAGGTGAGAGATGCTCAGAGGTGTTGGGTTATGCTGGGATAAAACTGGTCACCATGGCAATAGGGTAAAGGGTAGATAAGCAGATGAAAGGGAAGAGAAAAACATCCCAGACTTAACTTGCCTCATCAGTTGCTCTCCATTGGACCAGCCACAGGCTTCTACTTCAGAGCGCCTGTCCTGTTGTGGTGTGTCTTATTGACTATGGACTTAGCGGTGGCAGCACTTTCTTGTTCACCTTGGTACCCAGGACACTCACCACCTCTAGGACCTCCCAATGGGGTAAAAAATGTGCATTTAAATGAATAGATCACATTATGGCCAGGCACTCTACTTTAATCAGTTGACTGTACAAAAAAAAGCTTTTTGATTTAATAAAAAACAAACCACAGGTCAAAAGGCAGAAATGAAAACAAAGTTGATGTAGACAAAGACCCATAGTTAGAAGGAAAAGGAATTATTTTAACAATACTGTCAATTACATGTGGTGGGGATTTTTTTTCCCCAAAGATATTTGACAAAGAAAAAATATTATGGCAGGTGCTCTGTCTTAAGAAGTTGATTGACTGTTCAGAAAACGTTTTGATAGACAAGAAGGCAGGAAAAACTTGGGGACTGAGAAGACAGTTGATGTAAATAAAACTCCACACTTATGAGGAAAAAGAATTATTATTTTAACAATACTATCAGGTACATATGATTTTTTTTTTAAAGAAACTTGACAAAGAGGACATATACATGTATGGACTACTCTGCATGAAATCCTAAGTAAACATGAATGAACTCATGTAGGTACAGTCTATCCTTCATCTCATTAGAACCCTATCACAAACTGATTTATTCAAAATAAAAGCTAGTGTGCATACACTAACAGCAAGCTCTATGAGCCCTGCCTCAGTACCTACCCAGCTTTCCCAGTCCTGCCACCCCCTTGCTCACTTCCTTCTTGCTGGCTTCCCCAGGCATACCCAAGCCTGAAGCATCTGCACTAGCAATCCCATCCACCTGACATTCACTGTTGGACAGTTAGGACTCTCTAGAAATCTTATTTAGAACCGCCAGTTCCCAAGCCCTCTGAACCCCTGTCTCCTTCCCCTACATAATGTCTTCCCCATAAATACATAATTAGCTTACTATGTTGCTTATTTCTCATCTGCTTCTAGGAAGTGAGTTCTATCCATATAGTAAACATTGTTTCTTTCTCTCTCTCTCTCTCTCTCTTTCTTTCTTTCTCTCTTTCTTTAGTTTTTTTTTTTAAATTTACACTTCAAATGTTATCCCCTTTCCTGGTTTCCCCTTTGAAAACCCCCTATCCCCTCCTCCTACCCCTGCTCACCAATCCACTCACTCCCACTTCCTGGTCCTGGGATTCCCCTACACTGGGGCATCGAGCCTTCACAGGACCAAGGGCCTCTCCTCCCACTGATGACCAACAAACTGCATATGTAGCAGAGCATTGTCTTTCTTAATGACATATCCCAAGCATTCTGGATGGTGTTTGGAACATATTGGCTAATCAATAAAATAGATACAGAACTGAATTGATTACCTGAAGACTTGACATTAACAATGCACTTCATAATGTAGAAGAGATGGGATGCATTGGTTTCTCAGACAATGATGATCACTCACTATGGACCAGAAATGGAGAATCCAATGATCGTGCTTGTCCTGAAGGAATTTCCAGGCATGTGGGCACAGATGATCACAATGTTCCGTGGAGAGTACGCTAACACAGGCACACAGTGTGTAGTGTTACATTCGAGGGAGGAAAGAGCGAACCAAAGGGAACATTAGCTGGTCTTTCATGTACAAAGGATTTTCATATACAACAAAGGCAAGGACACTAAACTAGGTTTTGTGCACATGTGTCTATCAAGTGTGAAATACAGAAACGGGAGCCAGCACAAGCTCACATTGACACGAAGAGTCCTTTAACGCAATACCAAGAGAGTTCTTTTCCTAAATGTATTTGTTTGCTTTTTGCCTCTCTTTATTTTTTATTTTCTTTTTATTAAAAATAGATTTCTTTTTCTCACACAGTATATGCTGATGACAGTCTCCTCTACCTCTCCTTCTCCCAGCTCCCTGCTTGCCTCTTCTCATATCAGGATCACCAACTTTCTGTCTCTTATTAGAAAATAAACTGGGCTGACAAGATGGCTCAGCGGGTAAGAGCACTGACTGCTCTTCCGAAAATCCTGAGTTAAAATCCCAGCAACCACGTGGTGGCTCACAACCACCCCGTAATGAGATCTGACGCCCTCTTCTGGCATGTCTGAAGATAGCTACAGCGTACTTACTTATAATAATAAATAAATCTTTGGGCCAGAGCGAGCGGGGTTGACTGGAGAGAGCAGAGGTCCTAAAAATTCAATTCCCAACAACCACATGAAGGCTCACAACCATCTGTTCAGCTACAGTGTACCATATACACAAAATTAAAAAATAAATAAATCTTAAAGAAAAGGAAAGAAATATATTTCTGGAAGATAATAATAAAATAATATAAAAACAATAAGATAAAACAAAAACTAACACATTGGAGTTGGACAAACAAACAAACAGAAAGAAAAGAGCCCGTAAAACGACACAAGAAGCAGAGATCCACACACTCACACACTCAGGAATCCCATAGAGTCATTGAACTGGAAGCCATAATATATACACAAAGGACATGCAGGGTAAAATGATAGAAGAAAAGCAGATAGTGATAAATTAAACAATAATAAGATTAAAGAAAAGGAAGAACCCTGATATAACACTGGAAGACAAGGATCCTCCACTGGGCGGTGGTGGCGCATGCCTTTAATCCCAGCACTTGGGAGGCAGAGGCAGGCAGATTTCTGAGTTCAAGGCCAGCCTGGTCTACCGAGTGAGTTCCACGACAGCCAGGGCTATACAGAGAAACCCTGTCTCGAAGAAAAAAAAAAAAAAAGCAAGGATCCTCCAAAGGTGCTGAGTTCGCTTTCTGATGCCTATCTGCATTCAGCCTATGGTAAGAACACTTTGTTTCCTCAGTGAGACTTTCTGGGAAGAAAGTGAATTTACAAGTGGTTATCAATTGGAAATAGCTTCTGGGGATGGAAATGTGTGTCCACTTCTCTTTGCAGCTCTGGAATGCCATTTTTATTTTCGCTGTTTAAAATTCTGGAAAAATATAAACAACAAAGTTTATTGTCTAAACCAGCTCTGTGCACATGTTGAGTACATTCAGTACACTCCTGACACAGCTGTTACAGGCATCCTTCTGCAGAATTCTTCTCATCTTTCAAAATGGAAGGTTTGCATCCACAAAACACCAGCTCCACATTTCTCTTGCCCCAAATCTCTCAAAATCATAATCCTACTTCCTTTCTCAAGGAATCTGAGAGCACTAGAAACCCACACAGGTATCACAGTATCTGTGTTTTGTATCTGTCTTATCTCAGATTACAAAATTAATTTATCCCACTTAGCACAACGACATAAGCCAGTTACAAAACAACAACACTGGGGTTAGAGAGAAGGCTCAGCAGTTAAGAGCACTGGCTGTTTTTCTAGAGGTCCTTAGTTCAGCTCACAACCATCTATAATGAGATCTGATATCCACTTCTGGTATGTGGCAAAAGACAGCAACAAAGTACTCATGGACATAAGATAAATGAAAACTTTTAAAAAAAGAAAACAAACAAAAACAACAATACTGTGAGATTCTTTTCCCTTAATACTAATATTCTATTGTATTTGTATCCCACATTTTCTTTTCTATTTACTCACCAATGGACATGTGAATTGCTTCTATCTCTTGAATATTATGAATAATACTTCTAGAAAATTGGTGTGAAAATGTCTGAAATTTCTGCTTTCAAGTTTTTGAATATACATGCTCAGAAGTCAAATTGCCAGATTACATATTAATTTTATTTCTAATTTTTTTGGCAGTCAATCCTGCTATTTTCCATGATGGTGCCACCATTTCAAGTTTCAGCAGCAAATCACAAGTGGTCTGGTGTTGCCATGTGCGGTACAGCACCTGCTATTGTCTGTTTTTTCTAATGGCCATCTTAAGGTATCAATTCTTCACTTTTTTTCTTGTTTATAAAATACATTTTAGGGGACTAGAGAGATGGTGTCATGTTTACTAAGTGATTGCTTCCCATCCTGGTGAGCGCAGTTTACTCCACAGGACCCACATGGTGGAAAGAAAGAACCAACTTCCCGAGATGTCCTCTGACCACTATACACAAGCACATACGTGTCTGTCTGTCTGCCTGTCTGCCTGTCTCTATCCGTCTCTGTCTCTCTATCTCTATCCGTCTCTGTCTCTCTATCTCTGTTTCTCTCTCACACACACACATTACACAAATTAATAAAAAATGAATACTTTTTTTAGTTTTTTTTTTTTTTTTTAAATCCTGGTCTTATTCTTCCCTGTTGATCAATTCAACAACACTCACAATGGTCCACTATATATACTAGGCAATGTGCTAGATGATGTAGATCCAAAGTAGGCAAGGTTACCTCCCAACTTTGACACTTACAATAGTGAGACAGACAGGTATGTCAAGCAAGAAAACAGTGACAGCGTACACACAGCATCAGACCCCCCCCCCAAAAAAAAAAAAAAAAGATGGCCGTTAGTCAGTGTGCATATGCTTATTTAAATCAATCATTTATACAATTTTGAATTGGTTTTCACAAATTAATTTTTATTTCTGAATTCTTTTAAAGAAAAATTTGAAAATGCAGTAGCAACTCTGAGCCAGAACTTCAGAATGGCTGCAGTAGTTGAGAGCCGAATCAAGCAAGGCCTGTGACCATTCTAAAGGCAGGGAGGAAACCTAGACCCCCAGAGAAGACACACAGGCTGGGAAGGTGGTGCTGAGGACAGAGTCCAGGCAGATGGACATCTAGATTATGGTTCATTCATAACTAATTAGCAACTACACACAAATCTAAGTAAACTCAACACCCTTTGCTGTTTCACTGGTAACATTGTTCATTAAATGTTTATGAGGTGAATGTATTATCAAATAATGTTAGTTCTGGAAGACACTCTTATTTTTAAACTACTTAATCATTTTCATCTTACAAATGAAGAAACTGAAACATATAGAGGTTGAGTAGCTTTCCTGATGTAATTCAAACACAGTCTCTAGTGTTGACAGAGAAACAGAGGGGAATTTTGTACAGAACAGCACAGAGGACATTTGTTGATTTGCCTGTCCAGCATGTTTGAGGGCCACCGTTCCTCCTTATGGCCTGTGATCCTAATGGAACACAATCCTCTTGGCTTCAAGATTGGCATGCTACCTTTCTTTGGGTGAATTGCTTACTTATCCTGAGCTCCAGTTAACACATCTACAAAGAGAAACAATTCCTACCTCTGAAAACCGTTGTCTGCCTATAAAGAAACAATGTATGTAAAATGCCTGGTACACATTAGGAGCTCATTACTGCTGGCTCCTTTGTTCTCCACTAACTAATGTCACAAGGATGTATCATTGCTATAACTAAAATGTAAGGAGGGCATTGACAAACATTCCTCACAACACATTGAAAACAGCATTTTCAGTAGCTACCTTATGTGATTTCAGGGAACTGGAGAGGGAGAAGAGAAGAGAATGCCGCTTCATTTCCTGGAAAAGCTTGGCATATCTAAGGCTTGCCAAGTGTGGTCCATACGTCTGTGTCTGCATTCATCTGCCTTGTCACCTCTGGATAGATAAAGTAGGCTTCCTCGCTGCTCATTAGCTATTGTGTTTTGAAGATGGGAATTCTTTTAGGTCTCTGGCAGTCATTTAGCTGACAGTTCCATTCATAAGGAAATAATGGTAAGTAAGAGAGCATTTGCATGACACTTTGTGCTTCTAAAGCACTTTAGAAGCCAAACTTATTAGCATAAGCACTAACATGCCAGAATTCATGGATTAAAATTGCAGTTTTCCTGTTATACTTTGTTTTCCAGTACAAACACTGTGATCTGTTTTCATTCATTAGAAGTAAAAAGAAACAACACAGGAATAAGTGGTCTGTCTAGTGGAGTCAAAAGTACTACAGGTGAAAAATGAGATGGGAGCTTTATTGACTAAGCATTTCTCTAGCAACATCTACGAAGGTTTGTAGGACAGTGCCTCCTGTTAACGTTTTTCCAATCAACAGTGCAAACAGCACTGGTGCTTACATAGAAAGATGTACAAACTCATGACAAGAGTCCATTCCACAGAATATACTTCGTTCATTTCTGGATTTAAGTACCTCAAACTAGAAAATCACCCACTTGTTTTTTAATTTTAAACCAAATGGCAAACTACCAAATCTCATACCATTGCAAAATATCTCCTCCTTTCCACTGTAATATGAACATACACCACAGCAAGAGATGTGGAAAGACTTGAGTGACACTGGAGTGTCAGCTCTGAAACTTGTTAGCCATGGAGCAGTACTCTTCAGAATCTGTTTCCTCTACTCCACCCATCATGGGAGCAGGGTACTAGTCAGGATTCTCTAAATGAATAGAACTGATAAAATGAGTGCGTGCGTGCGTGCATGTGTGTGCGTGTGCATGTGTGTGTGTGTGTGTGTGTGTGTTTTATTTCCCTTGTACATACCTTCAGGCTGTGGTTTGGGTAGTCCAACCCTGGCTGTCTTCTGATGAAAAGTCCTAAAACCTGGTAGTTGTTCAGGCCATGATACTGGATTCCTCAGCTGTCTCAATCTCCTAGAATCCCAGGGCTAGGATTACTAGGCAGCTAGTGGTCTTCAATCTATGCTGGAATCCTGAAGAACTGAGTTCTAATAATGGTGAGAGAATGCCTCAGCAGCAGGATAGATAAAGTTGCCAGTGAGAGTGATGGCAAAAAGCAAAAGCATTCTTCTTCCATGTCCTTTTAAGTGAGCTGCCACCAGAAGGTGTGGCCCAGATTTAGGGGAGGGCTTTCTGCCTCAGATAATCCCATCAAGAAAATCTGGCCGGGCTGAGCTGTGGTGGTGAGCGCCTTTAATCCCAGCACTTGGGAGGCAAAAGGAGGCAGATTTCTGAGTTCGAGGCCAGCCTGGTCTACAGAGTGAGTTCCAGGACAGCCAGAGCTATACAGAGGACCCCTGTTTTGAAAAACAAACAAACAAACAACAACAACAACAAAAACAAAAAAGAAAAGAAAATCTGGCTGAAGAGTGGTGGTGCACGCCTTTAATCCCAGCACTTGGGAGGCAGAGGCAGGTGGATTTCTGAGTTTGAGGCCAGCCTGGTCTACAGAGTGAGTTCCAGGACAGCCAGGGTTATACAGAGAAATCCTGTCTCGAATAAACCAAGAGAGAAAGAGAGAGAGAGAGAGAGAGAGAGAGAGAGAGAGAGAGAGAGAGAGAGAGGGAGAGAGAGAGAGAGAGAATCCTTCATCAACATGGCTGACTGCTTTAAGTTTTAGTTGATTCCAAATGTGGTCAAGTTGATAACTTTCTCCTTAGACTGAATACATTGATGTCATATATTTTATGGTTCTCATACTTCATTAGTTATCATCATCATCATCACCACCACCACCACCATCATAATCATCTTCATCACTTCTATTATTACCTCAAGCTGGCCTTGATCCTACTGCCTCCACCTCTAGAACACAGATTTGACAGGCGTGTATCACCATCAATAATCTTAGATTTAAATGTTAAAGGAAAATTTTGCATATGGGGATAGAGAGATGACTCAGGCAGTAAAGTGTCTGGTACAACCTCTGTATTAGTTATTGTTTTACTGCTGTGAACAGACACCATGACCAAGGCAACTCTTATAAGGACAACATTTAATTGGGGCTGTCTTACAGGTTTAGAGGTTCAGTCTATTATCATCAAGGTGGGAGCGTGGCAGCATCCAAGCAGGCATTGTGAAAGAGATGTGAGTTCTACTTCTTCATCTGAAGGCTGATAGTAGAGTACTGACTTCCAGGAAGCTAGGGTGAGGCCCATACCCACAATGACACACCTATTCCAACAAGGCCACACCTCCCCGGGCCAAGCATATACAAACTATCACACACACACCCCATTAGGTAGAGAATGATAGAGGAAGACATTCAATATTCATCACCTCTGGCCACCGAAAAGCACTTATATTGACATGTGCACACACACAAATACACATACTTCTCATATATGTATCCTGTTTTACTTGTTCTTTGATATAGTCCCAGCTTCATTTCCTAAAATAATTTTCTTGAAGGATATTGTTTAGTATTTTTAATCTTTCATATTTTATTGAGTTTTTCCAAAACTCTTTGTTGGGAATAGTGTTGCATGCCTGTAATCCCAACACTCTGGTAACGGAGGCCAGAGAATCTTGAGTTCATGGTAAGTCTGTACTACATAGAAAGCCCTCTCTGTCTCAAAACAAGACAAAGTCTCTGAGTCCTTATTTTTAGAAGGTTTGTTTACTTTAAAGATATCTTTAGTTGACTAGTTTTTCTCCTTATACTTTAAACATATTGCTTTACAACTTTCTTGATTTTTGTCTTTCTTGACAAGACATTTACTGTCAAAGGGAAGCTTTTGTCTTCCGGTTTTGAGCAATTCTATTATAACTGAACTTAGTACAATATTACTTGTTTGTCTATGGAGTTACTGGAATCTATTAATTTGTTATTTTCCTCAAATTATGAAACATCTTCAGTCATTATTTTCTTAAATGTTTTCCTGACCTGCTTCTCAGAGATTCTAAGTGCATATGTAGTGGGATGCTTGAAGTTGCTCCAGTGTCTGCTTTTCTTTCTTTCTTTCTTTTTCCTTCTTTTTTTCACTTTGTGCATTTCATTTTGGTGTATTTTATTATGTAATTAGGTTCATTGATTCTTTTTCTTCAGGAATATCTACTCTCCCATTGGTCTCATCAAATGTTTTCTTTGTCTCTGGAATATATTTTCCATTTCCAAAGGTTCAATGTTATCATTTTTATATCTTCCATGTCTCTATGCAATTTTTTACACACAGAGAATACAGTTAGAATCACTGTTTTACTGTTGTAGCATAGGGGCTTTCACATATCAGTACTGGTTGAGTAAGTCCCAAACAGAGCAACTCCAACATCTGTGTTAGAACTAAATGAAATCCATTTGGAAGCAATGTCTTTTTGTTGTTGTTGTTGTTTTTTTTTTTTTTTTTTTTTTTTTTTTGCTTTTCAAGACAGGGTTTCTCTGTAGCCCTGGCTATCCTGGAACTCACTCTGTAGACCAGGCTGGCCTCGAACTCAGAAATCCGCCTGCCTCTGCCTCCCAAGTGCTGGGATTAAAGGCGTGCGCCGCCGCTGCCGCTGCCGCCGCCGCCGCCACCACCCGGCTCTCGAAGCAATGTCTTTTCTATGGGTTATATTTTACTTCTTTGAATGCCTAACTATTGGATGCCAGACACTGTGACCTTAACTTGCTGTAGGCTGAAAAGACTACTCTTTTCTTACTCTTTTATTCCCTCCCCCCAGTACTACTTAAAGGTGATAATGAAGTTAAGATACCTAGAAGCAGTTTAATCCTTTCAGGTTTGGCTTTTAAGATTTTTCTGGGCAGTGCCAAAGCAATGGCCTATCTCTCCCAGCTACTCCTACCTAGGCTATATCCTTCATATTGTGTACCCAATGAATGATTCGAATTCCTAGTGTGTGCCACTTCCCTGCATGGGTGTGGACCTTGAAATCTGACTGGTTGATGAGGGATTAAACAGACAGAAATTTAAAAAGAAAAAGAAGAGCCGGGTGTGTGTGTGTGTGTGTGTGTGTGTGGGTGTGTGTGGGTGTGGGTGGGTGGTGGTGGTGGTGGTGGTGGTGGCGGCGGCGCATGCCTTTAATCCTAGCACTTGGGAGGCAGAGGCAGGCTGATTTCTGAGTTCAAGGCCAGGCTGGTCTACAGAGTGAGTTCCAGGACAGCCAGGGCTCACAGAGAAACCCTGTCTTGAAAAACCAAAAAGAAGAAGAAAAGAAGAAGAAGAAGAAGAAGAAGAAGAAGAAGAAGAAGAAGAAGAAGAAGAAGAAGAAGAAGAAGAAGAAGAAGAAGAAGAAGAAGAAGAAGAAGAAGAAGAAGAAGAAGAAGAAAAAAAAACAAACAGATGTGTACACAGAAAAGCTGGGTCAGATGGGCTGAGCGCACTCAGTGGAGTGGACCAACTATCCACAACAAAGAGCCCTCAATACAGAACCTCAGCACAGTATCTACAGCACAGGGACAGGGCTTAGATAGCCTCTAGGAGGTCCTGGCAAGGGAACAGCCTTGGGCTGTAAACATCCTGGAGGAAGACACTGCATTTACTTACTAGGTTTGCACACTGTGGCCAATTGTTCATAAACTCTCGTACTTGGACCACAGGAAGGCTTCGCTGTTCTGAGCCTGACCCCTACAGAGATGGCTGTCCCACGAGACTGAGACTTTGAGTATTTAATATGGCCGAACACATCTCAACAATACACCCTCACCTGGGATTCCAATCAGTCCTAAAATGTTCGCTCAAGGCTTCCTCAGCTCCTCACGTGTACAGTGCAAACAGGCACCATTCCTGCCCCTGCTTGAGTAATGGGTGCTGTAGCATTCCCTCCGGTAGTTTTACCTGCCTCTTTTTAACTTGGGTTAGAGACTGGTGTTTCTATTTTTGCGTTTCCCAATTAAGTCCAACAAGCACTTTTAAGTGACTATCTTCTGTCAGGCGAGCTGTTAGCGCTTATTACTAGATGAGTCCTCTGACAACGCACGCACGCACAAACAAATAAGCCCCGTGGTTCCAGGAGGCCATGAAAAGTAAAACACGCTCTTCAGTTCCTGAGCACTGGGCACTCATTTTACAAATTCCTTCTGCATCTCCTGCTATCACACTCTCAGGCTGAGCTGTGAAGTAAGCTCATTTTATTGTCTCGTTCACTTGTTATGGGGTCCGCATAGATCCAACATAACTCAAACACAACACAAAAGTCAATAAGGACGACAAAAAATGTATTCAAGCTGCTACTGATCGATCGGGCCTGTGGAACATAGAACAGAGTCTGGAGGGGACGTTTTCGGGGAGTTATATAGTATATTTAAAAGATGAAACCATAAAGCGGGAGAACAAGCAGGATGGGCTGTAGCTTTGTCCAATTATATTTTGACATAAAGGATTGAGCAAGGGCGTTTCCACCAATCAGGATAGGAGCTAGTTCCTGGGCCTGGGATCAAGAACTTAGTTTGACCCTGAAGCAAGCTGGAGAATGTCTATGAGATGGCTGGATTCAGACTACTGTCTCCTTACAACTTTCCCTGAGATAGCTGGACTCAGACAATTGTCTCCTTATAAGTTGTCTCTGAGATGGCTGGACTCAAATTACTGTCTCCATACAACAGAAGTTGTTCAGCTATTGGGAAATCCCCCGGCTTCCCCAGGGCCTGGGACTTTGAACTTAGTTTTCCCCTATAGTCAGATGGAGTATGAAAACAAAATGGTAGTACTTAAAACAAGTTTATTTTGCGTGTTCCCAACACACTACCTGTCCAACATTTACTGAGCTCCTACTATGTGTGAGACACTGTGCTGAACGCAGGCAGTGTAAGGACTACCAGACAGGCTTTGTCCTTAAAGAAGTCACAGTCTGATAGAGAAGACAGTGAGCCAAGGATTCTAACTATAGGAGAGACGGATTTGAGGGCAGAGACATGCAGGGGCTGTATCTAATTTCTTGGAAAACCGTTAAGTTCTTTGCTTCACAGATTCCCAGCAATGATTTGTATGCTTATGGTGAACACTCAGGGCAGAGTTTAAAAGACCGGTCTACCTAGCTCTGAACAATCACGTCCGTTTTCTGAGCCTTTTATGTTACTCCATGAGCCTATTTACTTATCCATAACATAAAATCCGCGAAACCTGCATCCATTCCACTGGGTCATTCTAATAACTCACTGCGGAGGGCGGGGTGGGTAGGCATGTGTGTGTGTGTGTGTGTTTGCCCGCAACTGAACCAGAGACAATGGCTGCCACACGCACAGTTCACAAAGCAGGGTCTCTCGCCTGAGTGGAAAGACATCTGCTGTGAGTAACCCCATGTTAACACGTGGGAGCAGTGAGATAACCCACTCGGTACTCGGGAGAAGCAGCCTTCACGCAGTCTCCCAGTCTCACACGCCTGGGCCATCCCCCGGAAGTGCGCCACCCCACAGGCCCCGCCTCCGGCCCCGGCCCCGGCCCCGGCCCCGCCCCTTCGCATCTCGCGGGATCTCGCGAGTACGCCTGCGTCAGGTGCAGTCATGGAGGCGGAGGAGGCGGATGTGGATGTGGAAGGAGATGTGGCGGTGGCTGCACAGCCGGGGTGAGGCGCGGAACGGGGTCCTGCGGGCCGGGCTGTGCTAGGCAAGGGCCGGAGGATGCGGTTGGCTGAGGGTCCTTGTGAACGGCGTCGGGACCGGGGGCGGGGCGGTGCTCCTAGTCGGAAGTCGGCCGGGTTGGGGCTTGGACCCAGTGCCCCAGGTTGGACTGTTTATCTCCACTTCCTGGGATGCAGCGGACGTTTTTCAATTCGGATTCCTTCCTGCGTTCGCTTTGTCTCGGGCGCCTCACAGCAACTTGAACACTGGCGTCTAGGCGACAGGACCTGACTTCGTAGACACTTGGTCCTGCGCCTGCAAGCGACCTTGGTCCAGTCGTTTGATTCCTCCTTCTCAGAGCAAGTTGTTGAGAACTTGGGAAAGTCAGCTTTACCTTAAAGGATCCAGATTTTAGAGTTGGACAAGTCATGTTTGCCTTCTGCAGATGCTCTTCCTGCTTACTGTCACTCTGACCGTGGTCAAGGCTCCGTCGGCATTTCCATGCAAGGCTCCGCTTGCTTGGAAACCAAGAATCACATGTCGATCTTACTGTTGTAAGCATCGAATGAAATAATTGTGAAAGATATTTTAGCATATGTAAAATGCTCGGCAGATGTTTTCTTTGCTGTGTTGGGGATAGTGTAGTGAAGACCCAGTGAGGGATGTTGTTACATACCAGTGCCTACAGGACGGGCAGTGTGATTTTAAACTGAACCTGCTTTAACACGTGCCTTTAGGAGGAAGCAGTATCCCCCCCTTTTAAGTAATGGGGTCGAGAATAGGACCTCACGTAGAAGTCAGAAGACCTGAGTTGTAAATACAGCCAGGTACATTACCTGTCACTTGTCAACGACTTCATTAGAACTCTATTGAAGTACATGCTGCTACTAATACTGCTCCATTTTCAGCCTATATAATTCATTTGACAGGAGGGCCACTCCATTGTAGACTACCAGTCCTCCTATAGAGGCACCAAAATAAGGAGCATTTTAAAATAGCCAGTGAGCTCTTAAAATGTGATGAAAATGAGAGGTAGTTAAGTTCACTTAAATATTTTCTCTAAAGTTCTTGGCCAGAGAAGTTCAAAGGCTTTGTGGATAGCCTGAGATAGCAATAACTCTTTATACTGGTGTAATTTTTCAGACTTGAACAAGTGCTTGTGAGTTTGTGATGTTTGAGAATCAGTGAGCTAAGTGGGCAAGGACAGTTTAGAATTCATAAAGGAATTCACCTTGTGTTCAGTGACCATTACCTGAAAGCATTGGCTGTGTGCCTCTTTCAAGGGTTCATCTTAACTTGTCTGGTTGTGTTTAGTTTTTTTGTCCCATTTTCTTGTACCATTTTCTTGACACTTGAGTCTACTGGTGGCATGTTATAATGTTATCTTTATATGTTAGGTCTCAAAGCAGGGACAAATGACTACCTGAGGTGCCATTAATATATTACAATGGACCTGGCCTCCAGGTTCTTCCAGCATCCTTCAGTCTTGCCTGTTGCAGGGTATGGCTGGCATACCCTTCCTCCTATCCTATTTTCTTCAGTCCAGAAGTTAGGCTGCCCATCCCCCAGCTCCCTTTCTCTATATAATCCAGCTATTTTGGCTATCTGACCTTTTGGTCTGTCCTTTACTCTATTGGTCTGTCTCATGGCTCAGGCAGCCTCTCTTGGTTGCAGTTTCTCTCTGCATTCTCCTTATATGGCCCACTCTAGGGTCATATTCACTCTGGATGCTCTGAGAAGTCCTCACCACTGCATATGCTCTCGCTTTTATCTACAATGAACTTTCTTCTCCACCATACTTAGGAGTGATCATGTCCTATCTTTACTTCTCTTCCCTTCCCTCCCCCTCCCCTTCCCTTCTCCCTTCTTCCCTCCCTGCCTGCCTGCCTGCCTGCTTTCTCTCTCCCTCTCCCTTTCCCTCTCTCTCTCTCTGTCTCTCTCTCTCTCTTTCTTTTCATGTATCATGCAAGCAAGATTGTGAAGGTTCCTCATGTCAGCCACTGCTTATGGAGCATCACTGACATTACTTATGGAGTGGTGCCCTGTAATGCTGCAGTTTGAATCATGTTGAGTTTAGTGTGACTAGTGCCCCTTGAGGTGTATGGTGTTACAGTGGACAATAGCATTTAAGGAACTCTTGAAGATTAGCTCGAAACATACTGATCTTAAGCATTTACTGAAAGCTTGATACCAAAATAAAACATTGTGATTTGTTTTTCTTTCAACTATTATTTCTTATTTCTCCCTCCCACTCCCACCCCGAGACAGGGTTTTTCTGTGTAGCCCTGGGTGTTCTGGAACTCATTCTGTAGACCAACCAAGCTGGCCTTGAACTCAGAAATCCACCCACCCCTGCCTCCCAAGTGCTGGGATTAAAGGCGTTAGCCCTGGCTGTTCTGGAACTCATTCTGTAGACCAACCAGGCTGGCCTTGAACTCAGAAATCCACCCACCCCTGCCTCTCAAGTGCTGGGATCAAAGGCGTGCGCCACCACTGCCCGCCATTATTTCTTTTCATCTTCCTTTTCTGAGTGCTTTTGAACCCTAGTTGAGGAAACGTGTTTTGCCGTAAGAGTTGTGCTCAGTGGCCATTCCTAGTGATATCTCCAAGCCTGGCATCTCTTGTGACTTAATTTCTGTCAAGTTGATATTTTGCTACCCTGCCATTCTGATGTATAAACATACAGTTCCTCAAATTCAACCTAATACTTGCTTTTATTTCCCTAATCCTTCACTGACCTGTGTCTATAAGCTTCTAATCATAACTCTTAACTAGAACCTACCAGCACTTCTGTGTCTCACAAATACCTCAGTATCACTGTATTAGCTTCCCTCTTTCAGATCTGCCTCTGAGCTGTCCCTAGTTCAGTACATGATAGCAGTATCCATCCAGTCTCCAGGCACAGACCTGAACTCCCTCCTTTTTCCTTCTGTCATCTTTCTACTCCCCCATCTAGTCACTTACTAAGTATCGTTTCAGATAACACTCTTCTTGCTCATACTACCTTTTCTGTAGATACAAATTATTGCTGTATTTCTCTAGTATTCTTATAATTATTTTCTCTACATCTAAATCTGATTATGTTACTACCTTCTGTTTCTAATAGGCTTTGATAAAACTGACCTGGAACTTGCCAGGTGTTGGACTCCTGTTCCTGCTGCCTCTACCTCCCAAGTTCTGGTATTACAATTAAGTACCACCATACTGGGTAGTTTTGTGATAAAGTCTTCATTTTTTACCAGTCCTCTGTCCATTATGCATTTGTTTGTTTGCTCATTCACTCAACTGTTGATTACATTCTGTGTCATTCCCTGGGTTTATACAGCAGTTGTGAAAATGAAGTCCCTGCTGTCATAAGACTATTAATTCTTGTTGAGTAGAACAGACAATAAACTTTACATCTGTGTTCAATGAAGGTAAATAGTCAAGGGTTAAGGAACATGAGAAGCTTTTTCTCCTGCACTGAGCCAGTAAAGCTCTTAAGGTGTGAAACTATGGGCCGTTAGAGCAGAGAGTGGAAACAGTGAAAGAAAAGGGGCAGATTGAATTGGATTGTGAAGAACAGGGCAAATTCAGATTTGTGGCTTGGACCACTAGGGAGACTGATGTTACAAGGGCTAAGAGTGGAAACACTGGAAGCCTGGCAAGTTTGAGACAAAAGGTTATTTTAAGCTTAACCATGTAACTTAAGGAGATTCAGGTAGGTATTCCGATGCATATATCAAGTGTGAATGTGGCAAATCCTCACTATGGTAGACCACATGAAAATGTTTCTGCAGTGAACTTGAAATGATAGTAGCCCTACCTCTTGCGCTCTTGGCAGACCTGTTTGTTCTAAAAGATTTAACTGTAGTGTTTGTGTGTGCATGGCTGTTGTGCTGCATTATAGTTCTCTCCTCATAGGCTGACAGGGCAGAGCAGGTATTGTGTTCAAATCTTTGTTAATGAGAGAAAGTGCTTTGTATCAATAACTGGCCAGCCCCTGTCTTATGTGATCTGTAACCGAAAATGGATGCAATATCACTTCTTTTTTTGTATTACAGAAATGATGAAAATACAGCATCAGTTTTTCAAGATCACTATCTTGATTCAACATGGAGAAGGGAGAATGGCTGTCTTGTAAGTATGCTAAGTCAGGTGACATAACATTGCAGCTAGTTGCCCAGAGCGCCTCTTTCCCTTTTTTAACTAAGGCTTAATTCTTCAAAGCTACAGAGGTAATATATGGAAACACTTCCTTTAAAAATAGAGGAACCTTTTTTTTTTCAACTATGAAAAAGTGATCTCTTGAGAAATAAATTTAGATCCAGCTTGATTTAGAGACAGATCTTTACCACTTCTCACATTTGTCAACTTTGATTTCTTCAAGTGGAAGATGGATATCATCACAGAGTTCTTGTCTTCATTTAGCAGTAACTGCATACTCGCCATGCCATATAGTAGGGCAGGTTAAAGCACCGCCAGTGCCATCAAGACAGATGTGGCTCTGCTCTTGTGGAATTCATAGACAAAACACAGTTGGGCAATACCTAGGCAGACAAACCATTTGTAGATTGTCGACTGAGGGGATCCTGAAGGAAAAGTCAATAAAGGCACCGAGGAGATGACATTTAACTTGAAATAGAATAGAAAAATGAATGGTTACATGAATTACAAAAATTAACATGCTAAGAAGAAGAAATAGTGCAAAAGCACTGGCTTATGCTGACAAGCTTAAATTTGGAAGTGAACCAAGACATTGAAGCATAGAGCTTTCAGTACAAACTAATGGATTCATGTTTGTCAGAAAGGCTTTGGATACTGTGGTAAAGAAAGGACTAGAGGGAAGCAGAGTAGAAACAAAGGGACTAATTAGGACCCATTTGTAGTAATCCAAGCAAGGTTTTAAATGGTGGCTTAGTCCTGTATGTTCCAGAAGAGGTAAAAGGGCATGGGTTTGAATTATACTTTGAAGGTAGAGCTGTTCAGTAGATTGCATTTGGGGATGGAAGAGAAAGGAAAGAATCCATAGTGATTCCTGGCTGTTTAAATGGTAAGTGGTGGTTGACAGTGCTCTTTGCAAAGTAAGAAAGGCAGGTGGAGATACTGAATTCTGTTTTGCGTGTTTCATTTGAGAAGCCAAATAGATATTCAAAGGTATTGTGGGGTAGTGACTGTAATAGCGTGGAGCTTAAAGAGATTTCAGTTGAAAATTACATAGCTTTTAGAACTGAAATGAGTATGATTATTTACTCAGACTGTGGCCATAGGAAAGCAGACTTGAGTTTGGTCACCAGGTTAAGTGTTTAGGAGTTTTTTTGTGTATGGAGGCCGTTATTACTGCTTACAGGTAAGGGCGTGAGCCTGGGAATCCAACAGGCTTTACTGTGAGGTTTCTTTTCTTCCACTTAACATGCCACCAGTGCTTCAGATACCTTTGTGGACTATTTATGCCTGCCTCAGGGGATGGTGAACATCAAAATGTATCTTTATATTCATCTAGTGAGTTGTAGCTGTTATTGTTTATATCATGTCTTTCACTCAACGAAATAAGATAGCTTTTTGAGTAATAAAATATATATAGAGAGTTAACACATTCCATTCTCTTGTTTTTAAATAGCCTTGGACTCTGGATAGCACCATCAGTGATGAGAACAGAGCTGTCATTGAGAAAATGCTGTTGGAAGAAGAGTATCCTTCATCGATTATGAGAAGAGTAAAGGTTTAGGGCTAAAAAAGGAATTGGTGCAAACATTACAGAAGAGGCTACTATAATTATTAGATGAGAATTGTTTGGCCACAGATTTTGATTGTGTAATTTCATGTCACTTATCTATGCAAAAAGTAGCATGCTTTACTGGTGAATCTGAAACTGACACACGTTTTTAGTTTTTGTTGTTAGCCAAGTCTGCATGCAGAGTGTGCATAATGCTTAGAAATTGTACAATATTTAAGTCAGAATCTTAATTCCAAGCCTCCTTTTTCACAACAATATAAGCTAAAACTGAGAGATACTTATCTGTGCAAGGCTCAAGAACATGTGGAAATTTTGACATCACACTGTGCAGTTTTCAAGTGTTACATGAGAAGAATTTTTTTTTTTTTATTTATTTATTATATGTAAGGACACTGTAGCTGTCTTCAGACACCCCAGAAGAGGGCATCAGATCTAGTTATGGATGGTTGTGAGCCACCATGTGGTTGCTGGGATTTGAACTCAGGACCTTTGGAAGAGCAGTCAGTGCTCTTAACCACTAAGCCATCTCTCCAGCCCCCGAGAAGAATTTTAATGAAAAACAAAATAGACTGATTTTTACCCCAGAGCTTGTAGGTTCTTATCTGTGGCTCAGCAACAAACTAAATATCCTGCTTCAGGTTAACTTCTTTGAGACTTATTTTTCTTACATATATTCTTATATATGTCTTATATATGAGAGGCTTAAACAGTAATTTCTGGTTTTTCTGGCCTTTAAAAATTGACTACTAACAAGTACTGGTTTATTTTTGTCTTTTCCATATTCATTTTATAGATTTCTGTCCACTAATGCTGCTGCTGTTGTCGTTGTTGCTGTTATTATTTATGTGTGTTTTTGTTTGCATGTATGCCTGAATCTCTTGTTCTTGGTACCTGTGGAGACCATAAGAGGTGGTCAGATCTCAGTTGAGAGCTGCCATGTGGTTTCTGGAATCAAACTTAGGCCTTCTGGAATAGCAGTTAGTGCTTTTAACCACACCTCTGTTCACAATCTAATCCAGAATTTCTGTTATGTATTCCGAACTGCTTCTGTTAATTTAGAATTTTTTTCTGTATTTTTAATTGCCATTGGTTAGCCCTGTACTCTTCCCAAATATTACAGTTAGTGCTTAGGTTATTCATTTAAATGAGAGGACCATATAATCACCAATTTTCTACTATCCTCTTTTAAAATAAAATGGAATAAATGAATTTTTATAACATTCTTTTTTTCTTATTTAAAATATTAGTTTATATGAAAACATTGTGGTATGTGTGTGTGTGTGCGTGCATGCGTGCGTGCGTATGCAGGGGCATGTTTGTATGTGCATGTGTATGCAAACTCAGAGGTTGACTGGATATTTTCTTTATTCACTATCCAGATTATTTTTTGAGGTGAGGATTCTTATGAATGTGAAGATCATTGATTTAGCTAGGCTAGCTAGGTAGTCGAATGCTCTTGGGAGCCACCTGTGTCTGCCACCCAGTGCTAGGATTGGATGTACACAAACTATTGCACCTAGCTTTGGGCATAGAGCTTAGGGATCCTAATTTAGATACTCATGATTGTATAGCAAACACTGATTGAGCCATCTCCCCAGCCCCAAATGAAAACATCAGTGTTTCATATTAAGTCTTTGGAATCTGTAGTACATTTTATTTTAGCACTAAGTCTCAGTTAATGCTAATTGTGTTCCAAATGCTGTGACTAGTAGCCACCATATTAAACAGTGCAGTTCTAGGTTATTGAACAGGTAGTCGCTTGTTCACTTCCAATTGTAGAAACAAGCATTTGAGAATAGGGAGAAACATATATGTGTGCGTGTGTATTCTCTAGTACATAGCATAATGTATGACATGTAGTTGATATTTTTTAAATGAAGAATAGTTCAAACTTAGGGGAAAAGTTTTGTAGCAGGCTAGTTCTAGCAACACCGAAAGAAGTTTCTTGGTAAGTTTGATTTTACTTGTATTAATGTGTAGAAGAATCCTGAGTTCTTTTCTGTGACCTTTAAATATACAGAAACAGTGGTTCCTAAATTACCCTACATAACAAATTCATCTATTTTACTCTTTGTATTTTCAAAATGAAAAGGATTGAGGCTATTCTTTTTAGCCACTTGTAGTAGGGAAGAGAAGGGAAACCAGCATGGCTTTGGTGCATACTGTGCAGGCATTGTGTTGTGTGTTTGCCATGTGATTCCTACAGGTGCCATGTAAAGCATACCTGCAGCCCCGGACAAGCTTTTAGAGGGATAGGTGTTGATTACATTTGAATGTCCTTTACAAGTCTGTCTACTTGATGTCACATAAGAATTATATAGCTTTAATATTAAGTTTCCTTAATAATACATAGGTATTATTTATCTAATAAATCACTTTCAGGAAAATTCTGGGTTAATCAAAAGGAGGATGATAAAAAATACACAAACAGGTAAAATCAGTTTATAGTACTATTAAAAGTTTTGAATTGCAGTTTTAGAAACTTATTCACAAGCTTCCTGTTTTCTTTTTTTCATGTGCAGCCTGCAGAAAACAGCAAAAATCATGTATGTATCTATGTTTTTAAAACCTTTTTTTAAAAAATAAAACTTCTAAAAAAAAAAAAAAAAAAAAAATAAAACTTCTTTTTATTTTAATTATGTGTGTTCCCTTATATCACTGTACGGTTATGTGTGTGTGAGTGCAGGTGCACATGGAGACCAGAGGTGTCCAGTCCATTAGAACTGGAGTTACAGGCAGTTGTTGCAGCATTATATGAGTGCTAGCAACTGAATCCTGTAACTACTGAGCCCTCCAACCCCTTTTAAAACCTTTTTAGTTCTATTAAAATTACAAGAAAAATTTTAACAACAGGTGTGGTCAGTGGAAAAGCCCTCTTGATCAAAAGAGGATATATTTTTAAAGATGGCTTTGGCACAGATGTTAGAATACATAGTTTTATGCCATCTTTTATTTGCCAGGCTTTTAAAAAATGTCTTCTTATTGGCAGTTTATCACATGGTAAAGAAAGGTAGTTTCCTAAAGATTTATGGGGAAATCTTTAGAAGCTGCTGTGGATTAGATTATGAATTGAGTTGATTTATGTTCTGTTTGGTAATCTTAAGTGTGTTATGTACAGTCTTATTTGGATCTGTGACTTACAAATATTGCCTAGGAAAGAGGCCAGGCATGCCTGTGGTCCTAATAGTCAGAAGGCAGAATCAGGATTTCCCCAAGTTCAAGGCCATCTTGTTCTACACAGAGTCCCAGGCCAACTAGGGCTACATAGCAACACACTGTATAAACACTTTCTAGAAAAATTAAGGTTTCCAAGTACCCTTTTTAATTGTAAAAACAATGGTTATTATTCATTCATAAATGCAGGCTTGCGCACTGAGCAAACTCTGCATTTATATTTTGCTAAATTACAAAGTGAAGTTAGTGAGAAGATGGGACAGTTTGATGAAATTGGAGATCTTCCTTCATATGCTTTAATTTGTGATACAGAATTTAAAAGCAGTAAATGAGATGCCGTAGTATTATGATTTAAACTCTTAGATTTTGGGGATATATTACTGCTTGGTGTTTATTTTCAATCGAAGAGATCTACTTGCTATCAGGCTGACTTCCTTTGATGTCTTAGTGTTCATTCAGACCCAAAGATTGTATTGTTTGGGCTCCTGTCATTCTGGTAGAGATAAGGAGGAACAGGATAAACCTTACTGTCTAGGCATGAGCTACCTGAGCTGCCTCCTTCCCCTTCTCCTGTATGACTAGACAGTCTTGGTTTTAGCCCATGACTGGGTATAACAGCAGTTCCCAATCCCCTTTCACAGAAAACAGGTATTTACAATTCATAACAGGAGTAAAGTTTCAGTTATGATGACATAACAGTGGAATGATTTTATTGTTGTGGGTCACAACAACATGAGGAACTGTTTTAAAGGGTCACAGCATTGGGAAGAACCACTGGTCTATTTTAACCTTTAGCTGAATAAATATGGAATGTTTCATTTCAGAATTTTTTTTTTTTTTTTTTTGCAATTTCTCTTTTCCTTCAGGGTACATTCTCCTGCCAAACCAGCCAGTTATTCAGTAAAGTGGACAATAGAAGAGAAAGAACTGTTTGAACAAGGACTGGTAAATAGAGACATTTTTAACCTACTGTAAAATTATTCAAATTAAAATTAAAAAATTTAAAATTCAAATAAATAAAACTTTGTATATTTGGAGTAAGAGCTAAATTCATCCTTTTTTTATTTAGCTATTTGCCATTGTGCATAATACATAATGTTTCACACACATCTTTGAAGACCAGAAACATTTTTTGTTATGCCCCAGTGAAATCTTTTTCAAAGTACAGAAGTTATGAAGTATAAAAAGTATATGTGTGGTTCAAATCATGAAAATACTTCATAACATGGAAAATATTTAATGAAATAACCATTAACTTTTAAACTATCAAGAGTAGATTGTATATGTTTCTTTTAGGGTACGTGTAACTCAGAATTATTCTAAATTGATTTTGAGACTGTATATACATTATTTAGGTAGCATATAATATGGAAAGTTTTTGAATAAAATAGAATTATTAATACAGAAATTATGAGAAGTAAAATATGTATTAGCATGAGAGTGATGTTTTATGGTGTTTTAATACAAATATGTAAACTATCTGAAGGTTTTTAAAACTTCTGAGTTTCTTTCCTATACTGATAGTTATACTGGTTTTTATTCTATTGTATGACAATCTAATTAACAGTAATTTGTTCAGGATGGATGGATGGATGGATAGCTTCAAGGTTTGCCCCTTTTTCAAAGACTAAATATGCATATGCTCATATTTGCAATTGGTTTGTGAACCTAAGATTCTTCTTTTGTTTTTATTGTTGGCATTAGTGATGGTTATGAGGACCACATTTGTATGTTCAGAACTCACACTTACCTAAAGTTATTGGGTAATAAGTCTCGCTCTCATTTCTGAGGTGATCAGTTTTCTCTTCTTTGTGTATATACTTCTAGGGATGTCTTGTCCATATATAAGCAGATGAGAATTTATTTATATAGATACATAGAAATTTGTGCACAGTAAGATATTTTAAACATTATTTTCTACAGAAGAAAACTCTTTGGTTTATTGGGAAATGATTGGTTGTGTTCCTCACTTTTCCCTGTTGCTATAGCTTCTTTCCAGGCTCCTTTCAGGTGTGGGAGGAGAGAATGACTTGGTGCTGATGGTAAAGGAAGGACTCATTCCATCTCTTTCTTTAGCGTGGGGCTGTGTCTTTACTGTAGTGTAAAACTGCTGGGTATTTCCTGTGCTCTTCTTGTTAGTGTCACCTTTAATTTTCTTAATGTTCAAGCCCCTAGTATCACAAAGGATCTGGCTTTATCCAGGTCCCTGCTGTCTCTAAATGTATTTCATGATACCAAGTCATTGGCCTTCACTCCAGTGAATAGAACTGATTCTTCAGTTAGTTAATACTAGCTAAGTATTACTCTTAAATAATTTATAGTAGTTTTCTCAGAAATAATTTGAGTTTTAATAATGCCCTTACCTGAATAACAGAAATAAGTGTATAAATGAAACTTTATCATTTAGGTCAGACCTTTAAAGATATTTTACTACCACAAGGCATGGTCATGGGTTATATTTATTAGCTTTGTTTTTTGTGTTTTTAAGAATTCTAAAATGAGGGTGGTGGTGTTTTCTCTTGTTGGAAATATTTTGTGTTTGTGAAGATTTATATATGAAATACGGTTTAGACTTGGTGTCTAAATGTACATTGTATACCTAGAATTGTGCATTTTCTTTTCTGTACTTGAAATCCTCATAGCACTGCCTAGGGTGTGGCACAGCCTTTGACCCCAGAATGGAGGGCATCGGTTATACTTCCATCTGCAATTGAATCTAAAAGTCATTGCACTGTAAACCCAGTGTAGTGTGTTTGCTACAAGACATTCAATAGGCATTGTGGAATATAAACACTGAGTTTAAAAGTTGTAGTTAGTGCAGAATGTGTTCAGTTGGTTCTGTTAAAAAAAATTATATATATATGTATACACATATATATATACACATATATATGTATATATATATGTGTGTACATATATATATGTGTATGTGTATATATATATATATATATATATATATATATATATATATGTGTACATGAATAGAACTCCAGAGTCAAAGAAATGTGGGCTTTGATTTTAAGTGCATAGTCTAATAGATCAGGTTTCATTTTATGCTTTAGAAATAAAGATAAATTTTCTTTTAGTTGTCTTCTTCAATGTGACAGTTGCTTGAAATATTTTACTAAGTAAAATATTACAAAGCAAATTTGTTTCCATTTTGATAACAGGCTAAATTTGGCCGAAGGTGGACCAAAATCGCAACACTAGTTGAAAGTCGCACAGTTTTACAAGTGAAGAGTTATGCCAAACAGTACTTTAAAAATAAGGTAAGCAAAGTACAGATATCCTAAATAATGATGAAATTTAGGAAAGTCAGAAAGTATAAAGACTAAGTGCTAACTGTAAGTATACATTGTGTTGTTTTTGATATTGTTGCTGAGACAGGATCTTAATACACAGCTCAGTCTAGCCTAGAGTAATATTACAATCCTCCCGAGTGCTGAGATTGTAGGCATGACACATCTCCTCCAGCTAAGTAGTTTTATTGCTAAGAGTTTCTGCAGTTAAAGTAGTAAATACTCATGATATGCAAGTGTTTTGAGTCCTTAAGAAAATAGTTATTTTATGTGTGTATGTGAGCATGCACGTATGCCATGGCAGGGATATGGAGGTGGGAAGACTGTAGGAGTAGGTTATCTTCTGCCCTGGATCCTGGAGACTGAGTACATGTTGTCCAGCTTGCTTACCCATGAAGCCCTCTGTCTGGCTGACTAGCTTTTTATTTGTTTGTTTGTTTTGTTTATTTATTTATTTTTTAAAGACAGGGTTTCTCTGTGTAGCCCTGGCTGTCCTGGAACTCACTCTGTAGACCAGGTTGTCCTGGAACTCAGAAATCCACCTGCCTCTGCCTCCCAAGTGCTGGGATTAAAGGCGTGCGCCACCACTGCCCGGCTTTTGTTTGTTAATTTTAAAAATCACTTTGGGGCAGCCGTGTCCAGTCTGCAACCCAGGTAGCTTAGGGAAGTGCAGCACACCTGTACTGTGTAGGTGATACAGGGCTCCAGCACCTCGGCCTTGTTCTGAGGGATGCTGCTGGTCCATTCAATAAAGCAGTAGTGTTCCTGAGAGGACATGGTAAGCAGCCTTCATGCTTTCTCCGGAAAATATGTATTTTAGAAATATTTGCACTGTGAAAGAAACCTGTGGAAATTTTAGAATTTAGGAGATATAAATGCTAACTAATGTAATTATGAAATCTGTTTATGAACAAAAGGGTTTTTATTATTGTTATAAAGAACTGTCTGAAAAACCTAATAACCTTGTTCAGAAAGATGTATTTATGGTCAGGTTCCTAAATTTTTCAAAAAATTTGTTCTGTATTTCGCTGTGTACATTTTTTGAGTTAGGATAGTTCATTTTTATTTTATATATATACATTTTATATATATATATATAAAACATGTTTTGCCTACATGTATCTTTGTTTACCACAGTGTATGCAGTGTCCTTAGAGGCTGGAAGGGGTTGGGCATTGAATCCTTAATTGGAGTTACAAGTGGCTGTGAGCCTCTTTGTGGATTCTAGAAACTGATCCTGTCCTCTGGAAAAGCAGCCAGTACTCTTTAATTGCTGAGCCAGCTATTCAGACCAGTTATGTAGTGTTGATACTTAGAATTTCTAACTGTATTCATTTAAACTCTAGAAGCGTAATTATATAAAATTTGGAAGTGCCTTAAATGAGATTTTTTTTTTCTAATGTAATTAATGTGTTCAACTAGTTGTGCTTTATTCAATATAGCACTATATATAGAGGGGAGATCAACTTTAAAGAAAAATGATGTTACAAAATTCATAAGAAAGTGGATTTAGTATATATATTATTAAGCAAGACCACATTCTCTCAGAAAGAGGGTGTTCTCTCATATAGCCAGTCTAGTAAATTATATATATGTGTATGTATGTGTGTATGTAAGCACATGTATGTGTGGGTAAAATATAACATGTAGAAAAGAACAGAAGAAAGGCTAAATATTAGGGGATGAAGATAGACTGAGTGCAGATGATGGATATGAAATATGAAAGAGGATATAAAGCTAACTGCTTTTCTAGTCAAGAAAAACTAAAACACCAAAATTCTGTCAAGGATTCTTCATTTTTGGTGGTGTATAAGTGCATAAAACTGTATTCAGTGGTGAAATTGTAAAATGCAGTCTGAAGCTCCACAGCTTCAGAATGGCTTTTCTGTGTAGAAGCTCACTGAGATGTATAGACTTCGGGTCGGGTTAATTGGGTCTAACGTATAGGCTCTGGTGTGTGGTGTTTATTTTACTTGCAAGTTTTTTTGTTTGTTTGTTTTTTGTTCTTTTGGGTTTTTTTTGGTGCTTTTTCGAGACAGGGTTTCTCTGTGTAGCCCTGGCTGTCCTGGAATTCACTCTGTAGACCACGCTGGCCTTGAACTCAAGAAATCCGCCTGCCTCTGCCTCCCAAATGCTGGGGTTAAAGGCGTGCGCCGCCGCCGCCGCCACCACCACCACCACCGCCTGGGCAAGTTTTTTTGTTTTTGTTTTTGTTTTTTTTTTTGGTTTTTCGAGACAGGGTTTCTCTGTGTAGCCCTGGCTGTCCTAGAACTCACTCTGTAGAACAGGCTGGCCTTGAACTCAGAAATCCGCCTGCCTCTGCCTCCCAAGTGCTGCGATTAAAGGCATGTGCCACCGCTTTTTTTAAAGTTTATAAGATTTTTTTTTTTAAAAGCAAGTGAAGGTATGTTTGTTAACATGTACTTAATTTAAAAAAAGTTATCTATTTTTTTTTTTGGTAAGGTGATTGAACTTCAAATCTTAATATTGTATATGTGTTATTTTGACTCTTAATAAGGTAAAATGGAATGTGGAGAAAGAAACACCAGCTCAGAAGAGCAGCAGTGATCTTCAGGTTAAAAATAAAGATGAAAGGACGAAGGTGTGGGCAGCGTCATGTTTAAGGGGGCGTGCTGATCCCAACCTGAATGCTATAAAAATTGAGAAGTTATCTGACGATGAAGACGTAGACATCACAGATGAGCTGGATGAGTTGACTCCTCAAACATCACAGAATTCTGGCAGCCATCTTACTTTAGATGTTCCTAATCGTCAAATGTATAAGACCAACCAAGGAGAATTACGCCAGGAAGGTTCACTAGCTAAATCTTCAGGAGAGTATCTTCAGAATGTGAAGCAAAGTGAAGCCGAAGCATGTTCAAGCTCAGAAATTACATCATGGGCTGAAAAACAGAACAGTAATGGCAAAAACTCAGTCGAATTAAATGAGAAATACAGTAAACTGGTTGAAGAGTATACTGTAAAAGGCGGAGAAGAAATACCAGAGGAAGCCAAGCACTCGCCCTCTCCAGAGCCCTGTGAGAGTCAGAAGGACTCAAGTGGAAGTGAAATGTGTTTGCCTCCTTGCCAAATGGAGGAGGGAAACCACGAAGGAGAAGAGCTAAAGCCACCAGAACAAGAAGTACAAATAGAGAGAAATGTCATTCAAGAAGAAGAAAAGCAAGCAATTCCTGAGTTTTTTGAGGGACGCCAAACTAAAACACCAGAACGCTATTTGAAAATTAGAAACTATATTTTGGATCAGTGGTAAGAATTACATTGTACATGTTCTAAAAACTTGATACTCTGAAGTATATTGATTAGGCCCATGAAGAATTGTGGATTTGCTAGAGATCCAAAGAGCTTTCGTGTGTCTTCCTTCAGTAGTCATGATTTAAAGTGTCTCATAGTGAACCTCTTAAAAACTTTGGTAATCATGGGCATCCGTTGCTGTCACAGCACGCCATCCCACTGTAGAGTGGAAGCCTGGCAAGAAGGGAGTGACCATTGTTTTTAGGAGGCAGCAGTTTCTTGGGGCAGTGATGGGAAGCTATAACTATAGAACATATTTTCTTGGGAAAGGAGAGAATTTCCAGTTTTTGCATGTATTTGAGTATAAATAAGGACAAACATAGGGACAGGAATATCGTTAAACATAGCTATAGTGCAGAAATTGTCTGAAATAGCTCCTCAGTGCTTGCAGCTTTGTGGAATGAGCACAATTAGTTATTAAACCAAAACACTACCCTCCTCATTAGCCTAAATACACTGAAAGTAACTAGACCTTTTCACGATAGCTTAGTAAGCCTCCTTTAAACATCCATAGTTGCTTTTAATGTTATAGAGAGCTTTCCAAGTCTTTGAGTGGGGATTCTGTGTTGTCTTTTGTTTTCTCCTCTATCAAAGGTTTCTCTGTCCTTTTTCACCGCTTTCTGCTAGAATCTAGAATGCTACCTAAGATTAACATGCACATTGTTAAATAACTCACTTTACTTAGGTAACATTAATTTACTTGACTTTTAAAGCCAGCTATGTTTTAAAAAAACCTGTTTGCTCTTGCTTTGCCTCATGAGCACTAAAGAACCGTCTGCTGGCTCAAGATGTTGTTAGAGTAAGGGATACGTAAGGGAGGCCACTGACGTTTACCTAGTGCTTTGCGGTACAGAAAGCTGCCTGTACCATCATCTGAGTCTACACAGCATCCTGTGAAATAGGCAAATGGGATCTTTGCTGTTTGAAACAGATTAGCACAGTTCTCAGATCTTCCAACCAGCCACTGACCATGAACAGTGTCAGTCCACCGCATTCTGTTATTCCACATTACCTAGTTTACAGCTTTTAAATGTGGATAAATTAGATCTTTCTTCATACCTGGGTTTGGTTTTGGAAATAAAAGGATGGATACCCAAAATTAAAGTCCTTCAAAACAGTTTTTACCTCAGAAGTGTCACAACTTGTACATACTTAATGTTATTTTAGATACATTTTATTTGTTACATTGAATTTTGGATTTTAAATTATCAGGATAAATTGCACAGATAGTGTCAATTATATGGCAGTAGTTTCCTAAGTCCTTTTCTTTAATACGGAAGGCCTATTTGGTATTGCTGTTTAAATATGAAGACTTAATGGAAAAGTATGAAAGCAAAAGAAACATTTTTAAAGAGAAAGAATAAAGTACAGAACAATACAGGCGATACTTTTTTTTTTTTTTTTAAAGGGAAGATAAAGTTTTAAAAACAAAGAGACCTACCAGACCTTTCTTTTCCATGAGAACAGGTACACTTGGTTTTATTTAAGGGTATGTTTTTATTAAAGTGTTAATCAACTGTTATTAACATTATCCTACCTTATTCTCTACTCTTCAATTCTTTTGACTTTCCTTACAATTGAAAACAAAGTACACAGGATGAGGACCTATTGCCAGGTCACATGAGGTGTGAAGGCAGCTTCAGCTTCGGTGTTGGCTCAGTATTTAAAGAGCTGTAGCTCCGGCTTTACCTTCTCTTCCTTCAGAGCTTCTGGGCTGCTCTTCTGGCTCTTTGACTCTTTGGTTCTGCTCAGGGAAAGTGATATGTGTGGCGATGCTCCTCCCTGTTCTAGCATCCTGTATTTGTTTTTGTCATACAGTTTAATACCACTGAAAATGCTGCCACTTTGTGAATTGTCACCTCCCATAGTCCTTTAAGAATGCAGGCAATGGGAAGATGGTTCTGTCTGTTTTATCAAGTGCTTACTGCTTAAGACAGTGCTTAGAAGACAAAAGGCATTTTAGTTGTTGGAGGAAGAAGCTTGAGTGTCTTTGAACAGAAATATTTACTATCTAAGCCCTGAGTAAGCCTGTTGATTAGAGAAGACAGATGTAGACGGAGCCAGTTTTCAGGCTCCTGCCATCTTGTAGTAGCTGTGCTCTTTCTTGCATTCTTGTCACGTTTGTATAGTTTGTTTGCTTTTCTTTCATGAAACACTGAAGTCTCAGCTTTTCTGTGAGAAGTTACAATATTCTCCTCTATCACAATTATTTTCACCTTCTATGGACCTCGTAGATATATGGATTTTAATTTTGTAGGTTTAGCAAGGCCTTCCCTAAGTACACTATCTAAAGTAAAGTAGACTATGCCTGTTTGTTGTACTGTCTCCATTTAGGGCTTCTCTTTCTGTTTAGAGCTATTGTTTGATAACAAAAATATATATTATCCCCTTATGTGTTGATAATCTCCATTAGAATTTAAGGTCTTTGAAAGTAGGAACTTTGCACTGCTCTCTTCTCAAACTCTTGTTCCTACAACAGTGTCTGGGACATGGAACACAGATACTTACAGAATAAAATGTGAGCAAGTTATATTGTCAGTTAAGGCCTGGGTGGGTGTCTGCATCTGGATCTTACCACTTCTTCATGTTAAGTAGGTGCTGTAGTGATTCTGGCCAGCTTCTGGCTCCCGTCTAAGATGGGATTGGTAAAGTCATTCCCATAGAATTGTGAAAGTTGAGCCTGCATCTGACAGTGCAGCATTTGGCTGATCAGTAATTGATTTCTACTATTGTAAAGTTCTCTGTTCCTGTTCAGAGTACATTAAGTGAAAAGGTTATTGTATGAATCTTTAATTTAATTGGGAGTTTCTTGATTTCCTTTGGAATTCCCTAGAATATGTCATTTGTTTTCCTTTGTAGAGTAAGTTTTTACAATTAAAAATAAATATATAATACTTAGGTATTTTTTGAGAGAGCTAATAATTAACAGCATTGGCAAAGCTGGGAAAACCTTGGGACTGAGAGTATAACTCAGTGTTAGCATGAGGCCACTACTGTAAAAAACGGAATAGTAGGGGGATGTCTCAGTACTAAGTCTCCTTAAATTCCCAAAGTGCTCTTTTATTCACTGATGTAGATGTGAATTGGTTCTGTACAAAATAAGCTTCTAACTTCAAGGTTTGGGGATACCTGAGATCTGTGGAGCTTAGTATTGGGGGAAGAATACTTGTAACACAATCATTCTTACAAATACTTGTAAGTTGTCGAATCCTTTAAAGATATTTTACATGTGAAAAAAAGGACACTTGGGTATTTTTTTTGTTACACAGTTAGGTGTTGAGTGAAGGTAAAAATTTTAGTATATTTCATATATTAAAAGTTTTCCCCAGAAATCCTTTTTAAAATGTCTATTCATCCAAAATAATTCTACTTCCATCTCTTAATTAGGGAAATATGCAAACCGAAATACTTAAATAAGACCTCAGTACGTCCTGGCCTGAAGAACTGTGGGGATGTTAATTGTATTGGACGGATTCATACATACCTCGAGTTGATAGGAGCAATCAATTTTGGATGTGGTAAAAATAAAAACCCAACAACATCTTTTACTTGGCATTTTTATCCTTATAGCACCCATTAATTTTTATGATGGTTCAAATTCAAGTGGATTTAAGTATATGGAATTCAGAGAGAGTATAACATTTATAAATTAAGTGTATCATTAAGGTTTTGATGTTAAAGAAATTTCTGCTAATTAAACTGGTTCCCTTTGAAGATACAATTTTAAAGGAAAGTGTTTTATCTCCATAATAGAAATAATTCATCAAATAAATTCTTTGTCAAGTAAAAGTAAATAACTTCATGAGAAATCTAAGAATAGCCTGTTTACTTTAAAAATACGGGTTGAGACAAGTATAACTGTTAAAAAAATTTAGATGTTGGGAACTTTTTTTGCACATATTCCAAGATCCAACAAAGTCTGACATTTGGAGTATATCTGTTCTAATATATTTTGAATAAGGATTACTCATCCTATACTGTATTCCTTCTAGAACCTGTATATTTAATTATAATAAAAACACAAATTATTTTAATGAGCCTGGACTGAGCCTGGGACTTGAGTTTGATCATCACTGGGATCTACTTGGTAGAAGAGAACCAATTCCCAAAAGTTGTCTTATGACTTTGACATGCATGTACCTATCTACACATGTGTACCCACACGCACACTATTGTTTTATTTAGTGAAAGTCTATCATTCTTGATTTTTCTGATTCAAAGTTGATAAGTATACATATGTCAAAGTGAATTCTACCCTATCATTGAATTTACATGACAAAGTTCTGAAAAAAGCTGATGGTAACAGGCAGAGGTTGTAATAAGGAACCAGAGCCTTCCCTCCCCTGGTTTTGGAGGTGAGCTAAGAGAGCTAACCAGAAAGTCTGAGAGATGATTTCGGTTTTGTGGGTTAAGAATGCACAGTCTACCTTAGGGTTACTCTTTCATGTAGGTGGCTTTTGTGCCCAAAGCTCTGTGTAGAGACTATTATTTTAGGAAACTAAGTTATTTTAGGTGCAGCCACAAAGAAATGACATACTGTTTTTCTGTATTAAACTGCCAAAGTTAGCAAAATGAGCTAGGTGCTCATTTAACCAGAAGGTATACACATTACTTATGTTTTAGGTAATTGCTTTCATTGAGCATAACAGCACTATTTAAGAACTAAAAGGCTCATCAAATCTATGATTGTGGGATAAGAATCATGGGGGTTCAGCTGTAGTCAGTATAGTATGTCTTACTAGTTAGCAGATTGTACAGAATAATAGATTGTTTTATCTTTCCTGAATTCCAATAGAGCAGGCAGTATATAACAGGCCACAACCAGTTGATAAAGTACGAATGACCGACAGAAAAGATGCAGAAGCAGCATACCAGCTTGCTTGGCGCCTACAGTCTATGGTAAGCATCTGCTCATTGAGTGGAGTCTATGATAATCAAATTGAGTAGTCTGTGGAATTTAAATGGTCAGAGTGGAAGAACATGTTTTCTCCTGTGTTTCACCTTACCCATTTAATTGTATATGAGACAGAAACCAAACAAACTAGGAAACCCTTCAGATAAACTGGCAAAGTATATAAAAACATGTTTTACTAAAGTGGTCTTGGGCTACTTTGTTTTGATTTATAAACCTAACATGTCAGGTGCTACAGAGGAGGCACAGTGGTTAAGAGCACTTGTTCCTCTTGCAGAAGACCCAAGTTTGGTTCAGCACCCACATGATGGAGGTTACAAGTATTTGTAACTCCAGTTGCAGAGGCTCTACCATGTTCTTCTGGCTTCCTGCGCATCAGGCATGTCTGTAGTGCATAGACATACATGTAGGTAAACCCTAAACATTAAGAAAACATAAAAATAAAAAAAGTACAGCATCATACACACTAGCTGGGTATGGTGGCATGTGCATTTAATCTCAGCATTCTAAAGGGAAAGGCAGGCAGATTTCTGTGATTTCAAGGGCAACCTGATCTCCACAGTGAGACCATACCTCAAAAACAAAATAACAGTTATCCAGCAAGTTTCCTGTAAGCCAGTCACAGTAAGATCTCATTAGTTTCACATTAAATTGGTGACAGATTATTTTGGCTGTGAACAATTTCTGCCTGAATTTACTGTCTTAAGAAAGGTTGTTTTCAAATGGCTCTTTGGATCATGCAAGTTACACACCTCTCTTTGGAAGCTGGTCCATTTTACACACCTCAGGTGCGATGTAGTAAACACATTTTGTGTTTTTTCAATGTTTGTATTAATTTGACACTGACCTTTCTAAAGCTGGGATAATCTTTTCTTGTTGTTGTTTTTCTATTTTCACTACACCTTTTGCTATATGTTCTTTTCTACTACAGATAAATAGAAGCAAATCCATCTTCTTTGTTCTTTGTGGTCTTAACATATTTTTATCTTGGTGTTTTAGCTCCTAAGTAATATGGAAAGTAAAGAAAGAAATCAAATTAAATGTTGAGAATTATTAGTGCCATGCTTTTTAAAGCGTCCATTGATGCCGCCACCTAGGTCTTGCCTTGCCAGCTGCTGTTAGTGCTCACAAGGATTTGGTTGAGCATCTAAGCAGAGAACTCACTGTTACATATGGGCAATAGAATACAGTTTATTGAATCGATGATCAGACATTAAAGTATTTAAGTAGTTATTATTTAGATTTTGTGTGTTTATGTGTTAAAGATTTTGCCAGGCTAGTTTTATTACATTTGCCTTTATTTTTGATCTTAATGTAGCGAACGAGGAGACGTAGGGTCCGAGATCCATGGGGAAACTGGTGTGATGCAAAAGACTTAGAAGGGCAAACGTTTGAGGTAATTTGTGTTTCATCTATGAAACCTTGTTTTCATTATTTTAATTCCTATATAATGCTGATTTCATTGTTACTGTGTATATGATCTTTCCTATGTTAATTGGTTTATTGAAAAATTACCATTAACCAAACCAGAGGCACATGGTATAGTTAATTAGAAGTCTGACTTGTGCTGAGAATTTTGATTCTCAATCTCCACATTGTTGTCTCTTAAGTCAAGGTGTGTAGTTATTAAAAAAAAAAAAAACAGCAACAACAAAAAACTATGATAAACTGGCTAAGCACCGGAGGCTAAGCACCAGCAATAGGCAATGGCGGTCTCACTCGCCACCATGGTTCCTGTGGCTAGCCTGCAGAAAGCCAGCTACAGCTTGCTCTTCCCTTAGCCCCATAAAATGACAACACTAGAGAATTGTAATAACCAGCCAGATTTATAAAAATAAATATCCAACCCCAAAATGCCTGTGCAAAGAACAAAAAACTCAATTGATATAAATACAAGCTGCACACCTAGATTTGGCAAATGTACCCTACACTGCTTATTGCCATCTATGATATCTCTAGCTGCTGTGGCTTCTCCAGACCACGTGGGTCAGCTCCATGTTCTTCTTCTGGTTCTATCTTCTCCCTCTCCCTCTCCTTCTCCCCCTCCCCCTCCCTCTCCCCCTCCCTCTCCCTCTCCCTCTCCCTCTCCCTCTCCCTCTCTGCCTCTCTGCCTCTGTCTCCCTCTATTCTGATCATGTTCTTCTCCTCTTCTCTTCCTGTTCTGCCCAGAAGATCCTGCCTCCATATCTTCGCCCAGTGATTGGCTTCCTGTCAGCTTTATGGCCAGTCAGATAGCTAGGGGAAATTCCCTACAAAGATGTAACAGATTGAGCAGTTGGTGTGCTCTTTACATTTCATTAAATGATATTATTTTGAAAGATATTTGATAACTAATTAAAACACTGCTCTAAACATTATACATATTGAATTATATATATTCAGTTGTTATTTCTATTAATATAAGTTGAGATCCTGATAGGAAACATAAGCAACAAATATTGTACGTATATACACATGCACACACGTGTTCACATAGAAAATTTGTTGTAAATAATTAGTGTAGTAAAGTGGAAAGAAAGTATTTATTAGCTTTGTTATCTCAAGTAGCTACTTAACTGTACTAAATCTTAAATTTTAATTTATGAAGTAAGGATGATAGCCCTGCGAAAGGATTTTAAAAGAACTGAGATGAAATATGTTAAGATCCTAGTATTAGACATTCAGTAAAGCCACTCAGACGAGATATTCAGAAATGTTACCTTCTCATGCTCTACCTGCCCCGAACCTTACACCTGGACTTTTGTTGGCATAATAATAAGTAACAAACGGTTCTTTCCCATAAGGTTGGTCTAAGGGTATGAGGTACTCCCAAAGAGTGTGGTGAGGAAAGAGTTCACAAAAAGTGAGATGTTTGAACCAAAGGATCAGGGGGAGAATCATCTCAAAATGTAGATGGAAGCATTCTAGGCTGAGGGAGTTGCACAAGCAAAGGTACAGTACAGGAAAGTACTAATATTCTGGGAAAGGTGCATAGTTTATATAATTACAGTGTAAGGGTGACTAGATTATGAACATTAACATTTAACTTCATAGCACACCATGACACTATTATTACTGCTGTTATTATTTGCTTCATAAAGATGTGGAAACTGAGGCATGAAGGTTCCAGAGCTTGGTGACAGTCTCTCTGCTAATGATGTAGTAGAGCTGTACATTTCTACTCCAGAATTTTATGATGTTGAGGACCCCAGTCCATGGTGCCAGAGAGCAAACTAGGGCCTCGTTTATGCTGGGCATGTTTCACCACGGAGCTGCCTCCTTATCCCTTGCTTGATTATCACACATTCTTGATTATCACACTGTGATATCTGAGTTGTGAAAGAAAATTCAGCCACCTGGCCCCTGGAAACTAGAAATGAGAAATGATAGGCTTGAAGGTTTTTGAAACTTTACTACTGCTACCATTGATTGAAAGGAGCAAGTCAGAAGAAGCAAATTTTCCTTTTGTTGGGGCTATATAATTTGATAATTTTAGAAGTTATTGTCCTGGGCTGGTGAGATGGCTCAGCAGGTAAGAGCACCGTCTGCTCTTCCGAAGGTCCTGAGTTCAAATCCCAGCAACCACATGGTGGCTCACAACCACCCATAATGAAATCTGATGCCCTCTTCTGGTGTCTGAAGACAGCTACAGTGTACTCATTTATAATAATAAATAAATCTTAAAAAAAAAAAAAGTTACTGTCCAAAATTTATTAGTAACAAGGAAACAATGTATACCAACTTGGTTGGTCTTGTTCTCACGTGTCCTTAACTGTTATATTTATTCTGCCTGAGTAGCTGATAAACCCTTTGATTGGCTGTTTTAGCATCTGTCTGTGGAAGAGCTAGCAAGAAGAGAAGAAGAGGAAAAGTGCAAACCTATTAAATTTTCAAAAGCTTCAAAACTTCCAAAAAGGTACAATGTTATGTTATATAATGTGTTTTCTTAACTTATCACACATGGTTAGAAAGTACATGTAAAAATGTCCAGTAGTTGCATTAGATACTTCTCACAAGTTGTATCCAGGAAAATAGTTTGATTTTTTTTTCACGTGCGTGTGTGTGTGTGTGTGTGTGTGTGTGTGTGTGTACACGCACACGTGCACGTGTTCATGTCTCTGTATGCATTTGTGAGCCTGAGGTTGATGTCAAGGACATCCTCTATTATTTTTACACCTTATTTATTGAGGCATGTTCTCTATCAAAACCACAGCTTTCCTGTGTTGTTAATCTTGCTAGTCAGCTTGATTGGAATTACAGGTGAGCTACTATGCTCACCCAGCATTTGCATGGGTTTCTGGGACTCCAAACTCAAGCTCTCTTGTTTACAAGACAAGCACTTAACCTCTAGACCATTCTCTTAGCCTTGCTGATTACATTTTGGAATTTTTTTAAAAATTATTTTATTTCACGAATTAATACTTTGGGAAATTTTGAGCTAGTTTTTCAAAGTTGTGGCACATTGAGTGTTGGGGATTATTGCCTAGGGGGCCTATGTATAATAGGAGTCATTCAACCCTAGACATGGTCAGTAGTCTCATTTTCTGGTTGAATTTTGACAAGTTGTTGTGGAGTTTGTTGTTTTTAATGTGATACAGTAAGCTGAAATTTATAATTTGCAATATTGTCTTAGTAAATTGAGTTCCTTAATTTTTCTATGCCTCTTACTTCCGCAGATGCCCCATTAAATAGAACTTTAGTTTTGGTGTTTCACTTTTCAAAGCAAGATGTTAAGAAATGCTGTTGCGGCTGGGCGGTGGTGGCGCACGCCTATAATCCCAGCACTTGGGAGGCAGAGGCAGGTGGATTTCTGAGTTCGAGGCCAGCCTGGTCTACAGAGTGAGTTCCAGGACAGCCAGGGCTACACAGAGAAACCCTGTCTCGAAAAACCAAAAAAAAAAAAAAGAAACACTGTTACAGTTATGTCTCCTTGGCAGAGCTTGGGTCCTCATTTATAAATTAATTAAAGCAGCTATCACTGCTTTCTGTATTTAAGGTCTTTATGTGAACACTGTTAATCCCTTGACAGACTTTGCAGCGTTAGTGTCACACCCATTTACCTATAAGATAATGGAGTGGCAAAGAGATATATTATATTTGGTCATGTTGCTTAGTATAGAAATTGTGATCTAAACCCAGGCCTAGAAAGGCCCAGGAGTCCTTAGATCTGGTACTATAATTCTGTTACCTCTCCAAAAGGGAAATTTAAATTTAGCCTTACCCTGTGGGCAACATGGATTGACTATTTAAAAAAAAAAAAAAAAATTTTTTTAATAAGCCTAGACTCCTTCCAATATTTAGACATTTAATATTCTGGATCTAAATATGAGACTTAGATTTATTGTGATTTTTAAATTATTTTGTGTTGCCAGGAACCTTTTAAATCGATGCATGGTTTTCTCAGCTTTGTGCTTTTAGCATTGACTGATTGACTGATTGGTTGATTGGCTGATTGATTGATTGATTGATTGATTTAGCAAGTTAGCATTTCAATAAAAGTGCTGTTTCTCCTATTGATCACCAAATAAAAAGGTCTGCTGGAATAAGCCTTGGAAATCATTGTTTAGACATCTAATATACTTTAACAAAGTTGCATACACAAATCATATATATCTTGCTTAAAAATCAGATTTAAAATTTGTAGTGTCTCGTTTATAATAGAGCATTCCCACCAAAAATGTTTGTGTACTTTACTTGTAATGTTTATTTTTCATGACCCATTAATATTAGTCGCCTTTGCGTTTCTTGACTTTGACTGGTATTCAGTATCTAATGCCTCTGTTTCCAGTATCTACTTTTGTGTTCTGTCCATTAAGTGTCTCTCTAGCTCTCTGATTCTCCATCTTCCTCAGCCCTTCAGGAAACAACAGCCTGCTCCTATCTGTGCAGGTTAAATTCAGAGATATTCTTCAGTCTATTCGCTCTTCAACATTTATACATTCCCACTCTGTCTCAGTCTGCATTGTTACTTTTTGTTTGGGTTTATTTATTTTTATGTGTATGGCTGTTTGACCTACATATGTGTAAGTAAGTGCATGCCTGATAGATAGCGTTGGCAGCTATAAGAATATGCTGGATACCTGGAACTGAAGTTAGGATGGTTGTGAGGGACCATGTGGGCACTAACAATCAGACCTTGGTCTTCTGGAAGAACGTCTAGTCCTCTTAACCACCAAGCCATTTCTTCAGCCCATAAACCTTGGGGGAGGGGCTATCATTTTGTATTATTGGTTTTTATACAGGATCTGATATGTTCCAAAGTGGCCCTAAGTTTGATACGTAGCTGAGGATAACCTTAAACTACTGATCTTCCTGTTTCTGCCTCCCAAATGCTAGGATTACAAGCATGTCCCATCTCACCCACTTTTAAATTAATTTAAAGATCTTTATTCATTTTTTAAATTTGTGCATGTTTTGGGCCCTGGGGCCCAAGCCTAATAAAACAAAGTACCCTCACAAACTCTGTTTTCAGTTGGGAATTCAATATGCTACTCCAAGTTGTCTTAATAGAAATATTTCTGATTGATTTTCTTTCTATAAACATTGTTTCGATACCTGGAAATAAGGTTCAGTTCCCAGCACCTCCATGGCTCACAACTGTCCATTACTCCAGCTTCAGGGAATCTGACATTCTCTTAAGACTGTTATGGACACCAGGCACATACAAACTTATATACCTGTGTTCAGGCAAAATACTGATACACATAAAGTAAAATTTTATAAATCTAAAGGATTAATAAACTTTAAAAATTGTTCTGCTATTTTCCTTAAAACTTAATTTGTAATAGTCAAACCTTTCTTAGTGTTTCTTTCTGGTTCCACACATGCTTTTAAATCTACCCTTGCTTAGATTCTCCACTCCATTTCTTTACAGTTTGAAATAATATAGGGCTTTCTGTTTACACTAATTTATTTAGCAGACTTGTTACTCTGTAATTTAAACAGTGTTTATTGAATTTCCATTGTAGTGGGTCTCGTATGATAGTGTTGGTGTATGCATGTCTTTCTTTTGAGACAGTCTCAATACCTATCTCTAGTTGGCCTAGAAGCTCATTGTGTAGACCAGGCTAGCCTCTGCCTCCTGAATAGTGGGATTAAAGGCATGCATCATAACATTCAACCTGGCCAGCTTTTATGAGAAACTTCTTACTTGAACTTTCTGTTGGGTCTCATGCCAGGGAAATAGTTGTTTCACTTCAGTGTTATTATCTCTTGTCAGCTAAGAGCTGTGTCTGTCTATCATGAACCTTTGGTTGCTAAAAAAAGTGAATTTCCTGCTTTCTGTCAGATCTAAAAGCATGTGTGACTCCTTATAAGGGATTCTCCCGGTCTAATATTTTTTCCTTCAGGCAAAAGTTTGTATTTATATTATTGCTAACTTTTCAAATTAGTGATTAATACTTATTTTGGTCTCCTTGAGACTATATTATTTTTTTTTCTCTTTCAGCTCACTTGATCCTTTCCAACTGATACCTTGTAATTTTTTCAGTGAAGAAAAGCAGGTACTTATAACTGCTCATAAATAATGCTCCAACTGGATGGGAAATACCCTTTATCTGTGTGTGTGAGGCATGTGTATGAAAGAGTTGGACATGGCAGGGTAAAGTAAGGATCTGGTAAGTGAGTCAGCAGAAAGTGGGAGGAAAGAGAGGCATTTGCTGCTGGCCTTGGAAGCTTAGGTGTTTTAAAATCTAGTTTGCATTGGACTTTGATGAATGGTGAGACCTTGGTGGGGTAAGTAAGGAGAAAAGATGGATATTCCTATCAGCCAGAAGAGAGTCTCTCTTTTTATGCTTTCCTTCTCTTCTTTTTATATTTCAGGAGCCATTTCAGGTGAAAGTAGCTTCAGAAGCACTTTTAATAATGAACTTGGTAAGGATAACCTATTGTGCTTTACTTATTTCTGATTTTTGTTTGTGGGTTTTTTTTTGTTGTTGTTGTTTTGTACACCTAAGAGAAAGTAGAAGACATATATTTCAGATTTTAACTATTCTCTTTACAAGCAATTGACATTTTCTTTTGAAGAAAGGCTAGATAATTGCATGTTTCCATAGTTTAGAAAAAAAATGAATTGATGTGATTTTTGCCAACTGACTACCATTATTAACCACTTACCATTTTGTAATAACTAATGTCTGCCATCCAGTAGATGACCAAAACTCCACCATGTCTAAAATGTAGAGGCCCCTTGTTTGTATTCAGTACCTGCAGACAGACATCTCTACCGATTGTGTGTGCTACTGTTGGTTTTCTACAGGAGTTCTATAATGACTTACTTGTGTCCCTAGAGTGCAAGATGGTGTCTTTCTTTTTACGTAAACAGGCTCTATCTTCTTGTATGTAGTTCCAAGCCTCTTAGGCTACAGGAAGGGCCTGAAGTCTATACTCACTGCGGCTCCCTGCAGTACCTCTCCTTCAGAGCACTATAGTCACTGCACTGACAGTATTGTTCCATGATAGTGAGGCAGATTGTGACTTAGAAGCTGTGTTTCTGGATGTGGTCTAAGCCTGCCCTCATGTTTCCTTTAGCATGCCCACGTGTCTATGGCAGAGGTGATTGGGCTTTTAGGAGGAAGATACTCAGAGGCTGATAAGATCCTTGAAGTAAGTCTTCTTTTTAAAACATTTCAATTACCAGCTGCTATACCAAATATTTTATAAGATTCAGAAAATATAATGAAAATGTTTTATATCTTTGCGTGTGAGAGTATGCAAGTATAGAAAGTTAAATATTCAGGAATGACTTAGCATTCCATATACTGAGCATCTGTTTTTTATCAAGAGGGAAAGGATTCTGCCAGCCTTAGCTACACAATACCTTGTAGGGAAAAGCTACAAGTAAGGGCAGGAATGTATGCTAGTCTTATGGGTAAAAACTGGTATTCATCATTCTGCTGAAATTATTTTCATATGTAATAGGAATTGTTGAAAATGCAACAGTTAGGCATTATGGTGCACCTGGAAAACTAACCATTATAATGCCTTTTAAATTAGAAAGTGCTAGCTAATTCCTAGCCTACAGTCACACTTTTGGAGTTTAATTTATTTGGCAAGTAATACAATTGATTTCACTATAATTGTGCAAGAACAATCTTTTACAGGTCTGTGCGGCAGAACCATGTAACAGTCTGAGTACAGGACTTCAGTGTGAGATGGATCCTGTATCACAAACCCAGGCCTCAGAAGCCTTGGCTCTTAGAGGCTACAGTGTTATTGGGTGGTACCATTCTCATCCTGCATTTGATCCTAATCCATCTCTACGAGATATTGACACACAAGCCAAATACCAGGTGTGTTTGTAGTGTTACATACCTACAATTTGTAAGTTATTACACATCCTCTTATTGATTCCTATGGAATAACATTATTATTTTTAGCTTTACAATTCTAACATTCTTTGCATTTGCAGTTTTGAAATAATTTGCTTTTTTCCATGAAATTACATTAGTAAGCATTTGGAAGGTCAGCAGGTGAGTATAAGCTTTTTTGTTGTTGTTGCTGTTTTGGTTTAGACAGACTTCTAGAGCCCTTGAAACCTGACAGTATGCAGTAGGACAGGACTTGTAACTGTAGTAGCTGAAAGCATTGGTACCTCTCTTGGGGGGAAAAAGTTTTATTTTTATTCAATTTTATGTTTAATGTGTATTTTCTATGTAGGTAGCTATTTTCTAAGTTATTGCCATGTTAATAAGAATTATAGTCAAATGATTTCACATTATAGTATGTGAAACACATTTGTAGTATTTGTTTCATTTTGTTTGACAATCTGTGGCCCTTCGCTAGTCTGGAACATGTGGTAATTCTTCATTCTTTCTTGGCCTCTTGAGTACTGCGATAGATACATACCAGCATACCTCACTAATATATGTGAGACCTTTTGCTGCCTTTTGTTTTTAACTTTGAATGTATGTGTGTTTGGTGAAGTGCACACTTCTCTGTGCTTGCACATGAGTCAGAGGAGAGCATTCAGTGTCCTGTCACTTTCCATTTTATTCCCTTGAGATGGGATTTCTCATTGAACCTGTCTGTAGCCAGGCTGGTACTCAGCAGAGCCCTGTCTCCCCACCTCCCTCCCCGTCCCCAGCACTAAGGCCACAGGTTACATGTGCATGTAACTCTTACACCAGGTTTATTATGTGCATTCTGCATAGGTGAGTCCTGCTCCTCCTGCTTGCATAGCAACTACTATTACCTACTAAGCCATCCCCTGAAGCCATGCTGCATGTAGTTTTTAAGGGTCATTTCTGATGAAAAGCAAAGACTTTGGGCCTGAAAATAGTACTTAAGACATTTCATTGCGTTGCTGCTGTTTAGGTGGGGCCCTTTTTTGTTTTCTTTTCTCCAGTTAGCTGTGTAGAGCATTGATAGTTGAAATTAATTTTACTTTTCTTACCATTGCAGAGTTACTTCTCCAGAGGAGGAGCAAAATTCATTGGGATGATTGTTAGTCCATATAATCGAAGTAATCCTTTACCATATTCCCAGATTACCTGCTTGGTTATAAGTGAAGAACTTAGCCCTGATGGTACCTACCGTAAGTTGTCAACAATAATAAGTTCTTGCTATCTCTGTCCTCAAATGAAAGAACTTAGAACTGTAAAACTAGTTAATGAGATAGATTGTGAATCAACTAAGGACTTGATGGATGCCACCTAGTTAAATCAGCCTCTTTCCTTTCATCCTAGTGTTACCATGGCCTTAAATAAAAGGAAAAAGTGTAGAACAGGTAGTGTATATACTGAGCACTGTGTTGCTCAGGCTGTACATTCTGGGCACTGTGAACATTGCATGCATAAGCAGTGTATATATACGAGGCACTGGAGACACTTTAGTACATAAAACATAGTTCTCATATCATGAAAATATTTTCACAAATGCAATCTTGCTTTCCCTGCTGTGCCATGTAAATGAAGAATAAACAAAACCATAACCCCAGCTTTCTATCACCTCCCAGGATATTAGGCTTCCCAAAGACAGACCTGACTGACTTCATATTTCCTAAGTCCCATCTGTCTTAAGAAAGAATTAGCTCTCTCTCCCCTTCCTCTCTTTCCACGCCACTACCCCCTCTCTCCCTCTCAATTAAACCTCTTACTCATGGGAAAAAAAAAAAAAAGAATTAGTTTGATATAGCCTATTACCCAACTTGGTTTCTCTGGGATGTATGTCTCCTCTATGTCTCCTTGTGGTTGTCCCGGTCAGCTCTGTCTACATAGGAGTTAATACAACAGACTAAGAAAGGCAGGGAGGGAACTTTGATGGGAAGGAAGGAGTTGGAGACTCAGGTTTCTCTGTGTGTAGTTGTGTGTGATAGGTACTTGCAATGTTCCCATCCCATTGAATCAGGACATCTTTGTCACTACATGCTGTACTATACTTGCTTTTCTATCCAGTGTCTAGCATAGAACCTGGTATACAGCAGATTCTAAATGAATGTTTGCTGAATATAATTTCTTTTTATCCTTAATCTTCTTTAATGTCCTGTGCTTAATATTAATAAAGTCTTTTCAATCCTGTTGACTGCTAATATATCTTTTTTATATATAAATCTGCATTGTTTTCTGCCTTTGTCTCTTAATGCAACTTATTTATTGTTTTTGTATTCCTAGTACCAACTAATCAGCACTGAATTTTATTGAAGAATTTTATCAATAGTAATCCAGAATGCCCTACTGAGTACAACACATAATACACATAATTTTTCAACTTAACTCAAATTTATAAAAGTTATAAAAGAAAGCATCACAGTAAACTTGCCTTTTCTTTAAGTTGCATCTCAGTCTTGTGAATTTTGATCATGATCCTCTCTATTCTAGTCATTTCTAATACAGTTAGTTGATATTGGGTACATGTGACTTTACATTTAAATACTATAATTTAATAATTTAAAATGTATGTAATTCTGCTTCTGGCCAAAATGGATTAATAATGAAGCAACGAAAGTAATAGACAAAATATACAAACCACTATTTTATTTAGAATATAACTCAGGCTGTGATCTTCAAGTTATTTCCTTTGCATTATTTGGAACCCATCTGGCCCCAGAGTTGAGGTTGTCTAGAAGCTTAGAGATGACTGCACTTTCCTACTTCTAATCCAGGGTATACTTTAGAATGTCTCTAAAGCTAAGCATTTTCTGAACTTTGATCAGTTACAAAATATATTTAGTGATTAGTTTTCTAATACCTTGGTGGATAAAAATATTCTGAATAAAAGGCAGTTTTTACTTAGGTGCCTTTTTAAATAGAATTTTTCTTAATCATACTACATAGTTAAGTTCGGTTTATCCATACATGTAATGTTTTCTGTCAGCCCTACAGAACCCTGTAGTATTTATTCCCACTTTCAATTATTCAACTATTTTTATATCCTGGCTCTGACATTCACCATTTCCTTTGTTGGACTTATACTCATTTGCCTCTGGTGCTTCTGTTAATGGGGAACAAAATTACCTTGCTCTCAGAGTCCGTACTTGCAAGGATTGTAGCATGCACCAGGGTTTCAGTAGGTAATTAACTATAACTGGCTGGCAACTATTCTGTAGGCAGTCCAGGTATGCCAGGTGCTGTCCTCACCAAAGCAGACGTGCTCAGTGATGCATGCACGATATCATTGTTCTTCAGTTGTTGGAGGAGAAAGATGAAAAGAGAGGAGAAGAGACCTGAGCAACGAAAAGAGCTCTAGTTATCCTTAGGCTTGCTTTTTCTTTTCGCTCCCAAACTCCTCTTTTTTGTATATCGATAGTTAGGCTGGCCTTTGTTCCATTGGGAAAGTGCCACTGTCCTCCTAGTAGGCCTGGTAGTTTTCTAAGTTTTAAAATAGGAATGCAGCCTGCTGATGCAGCCTTGTCATAGGCTTGATGATTGGTCTAAAGATGAGAGCAGTCCCAGGTTGTACTGACAGTGCCCTCTACTGCTCAGAAGATCCCTTGGCTTGGAAGATAACTGAGAGGTCATGCCTTTCTACAGACCTGTCAGAAAAGCGGCACTGTTTACTTTTCATTATTAGTAATAGCTTAGCATAAACATGCTTGGAGGGGCAAATACAGTCAAGCAGTAAACATTTGATGCATGCTCACCAAGCTGCGATCTAAAAACACAGAAGGGGATTGGAGAAACAGCTGATGAAAATGTCTCTTTAAACTTGTCTAGGTTTACCTTACAAATTTGAAGTACAACAGATGTTAGAAGAACCTCAGTGGGAATTAGTGTTTGAAAAGACAAGATGGATAATCGAAAAATACAGGCTTTCTAACAGGTATGTGCTGTGGTTTGTGATACCCACCCTACATTGGCAGTCTTCCTCTTGAATCAGACAAAGCAAAGCCTAGATTAATAATAGAATACTGATGTCTGAAATTAATGATAGCTTATTACACAACCAATTGTATATTTATCTCATCAGTTGCTTCTCAAATGTCTTCCTATAGCAGCGTCCCCATGGATAGAATCTTTCGCCGGGATTCTGACCTAACTTGTCTGCAGAAAGTAAGTTGCCTTTATTTCTAATTGGTTTCATTATTCAGATTCCAAAGCTGGTCATCTTGCTGTGTTTTCCACTGTTTTATGGATACATTTTCCATGTTTCCATTATTGATTCACTTTGTAAAATTAGTGTGCTATATTGGCTAAGCATATACATAGAAATAATTCTTTTTTAGGATGCATTTGTTAGTGTTAACTGATATGTTTCTCAGTAGGTTATTACTGTGTATAGTGAAGAACCTTTTATCTTTCTTTAAACTTTATCAGTACCATGTTTCCCTTTGAACTGTGATGCTCAGTTGTTTTTAAGAAATATAGTATAAATGTAATTTAAATTTAAATGGTCATTTTACTCTAACTTTGTACTTGAAAATTCTAAAAGTTTAGGATTTTTTTTCTACTTTTGATTAAGATGAATAGACTGTTAAAATCTTTGGTTTGTTTTATTTTAGTCATTTTAATCCTAAAAGTAAGTTCTTTTTACTGCTTTTTTTCTATATACTATTGAAAGATAATATATGCGTCCCCCAGAAAACTGTCCAAGAACTGTGTACTTAGTTCTCTTTTTGTTCGTTTGGTTGTGGTAGGGTTCCAATTTGAACCTTGCATACTGTCTAGGCACTGCGCTTCATCCCTAAGCCCACAGTTTAATGTGCTTGATTGTTTGTTTTTAAAACTTTAGAGATAATTTGTCTCTGTAAATGTAACTGCAAAAAGGACAAAATCACAGATTTGTACAAATTAAGGAGCGTTCCTTGCACCTGGTTTATTTCCTGTGGAGTTGTTAGGGAGCTAAGTTTACCTTCAACAGTGATCCCAGTGCTCCCATCTGAGATTTGTGAGGACAGTCTTTCTCATTTGAGTATTAAGAAATCTGAGATTTAAAAAGAAATAGTGACAGTTATGCAAGCTCTCTTAATATTTAAATATGAAATTTTTCTTTTTTTACTAGCTTTTGGAATGTCTAAGGAAAACACTAAGCAAAGTAGCCAATTGCTTCATCGCTGAGGAATTCTTGACTCAAATAGAAAATTTGTTCCTTTCCAATTACAAAAGCAAGGAAGAAAATGGACTGGCAGAAGAGAACAGTACAAAGGAATTGTTCATGTAATTATTTTAAAGTAAGATGTTCTAATCTTGGCATGCTACTGTAAATAATTGAGATTTTAAAGCAATATAAATTATGTATTTTTTTCTTTTAATCCATAAAACTCTAAACTTTCCCACATAAATAATGTGAGAAGGAAGAGAGATCACTTGTTCTCATAGTGGTCATCAGGAGTGGTAGAGGCCTGCCTATATTAAGCTGTGCAGTGGGCCATGAAAGCTTGAGCTCTGGTCTGCTTTGCAGTGTACAACTTGATAACTGGAAGATGGCTAAGCCTTGCTTTTTCCCAGAAGGAGTGTGTTTCTCACTTTGCCATCTCATTAGACATACTTAGTTTCTTCCAATGTGTTTTGGTGGTGAGGTGTGTGTGTGTGTATGTGTGTGTGTGTGTGTGTGTGTGCATGTGTTAGTGTTATTTGGACGTTGCAGCCTAGGTGTGGGACAAGTTAATATGTTTAAGAACTACTGACTAATAAATCTAACAACATACTCTAAAGTGCCAACACAGCAAAAGGGGAATATCCTTAGAAATGTTCAGACAGGAGACCAAAGAGGAGGAGAACCAATTTTCAGTCAGTGGTGTCTGCTTCAGTCTTATTGTGAACACTGTACTATAGGATAGTCAAAGGTAGTCTCCTCAGAAGTTTAATGTTTAAATGAATTTCCCAAGGGAAAACATTAGCTCCAGCTCTGTCCAGTTGCAATAGCATGTGACAAAATGTCATTGAACTAGACTTTGTAATGTAGCCCTCAACCTAGCATTTTTCCCTACCCTCAGGAGAAAGAGAAAAATTAGTCAAGCTTAAATCAGATGTTGTAAAAGGAAAAAACAGATGCCATCTAGTATTTTACATAATTTAACTCAGTTTCATGTACTTTCTGAATATGAAAAGTAAACTTTTTTGTGTAAAATTCAAATATTTCTGCTAGCTGGAGAACTGGTGTTGCCCCTTGTCCAGGCCTTCTTATTGGTGACAGTTTTTTTTGTTTGTTTGGTTTGGTTTGGTTTGGTTTGGTTTTTTGAGACAGGGTTTCTCTGTATAGCCCTGGCTGTCCTGGAACTCACTCTGTAGACCAGGCTGGCCTTGAACTCAGAAATCCACCTGCTTCTGTCTCCCAAGTGCTGGGATTAAAGGCATGCGCCACCACCACCCAGCTAACAGTTTTTTATATTGAAACTGAATGCGAGTTTAGAGTTTTCTTTTTTTTTTTTTTTCTGTTGTAGTTGTAGCCAAAGGAGGAAGCAGCACTGCATGGAGTGGCTGCAATCCTAGATGGCCTGAATCTGATTTAGGATGTGTGATTTGAAGAAATGGAGTTTGCTTTCTCTAGGCCAAGTTTGTTTTATGTAGCTGAGGCTGGTCCAGCCCTGATTTATCTGCTGACTTGTTAGGCAACTTCAAGTTACAACTTCACTTTAAGATGCTGTGGTTCCAAAATTAATGTGTAGTTTTAAAAGAAAACTAGCAGTTTTTCCATTTCCCTCTGTACATTTAATACAAACAATGAAACATACTTTGTAAAATCCTCTTGAAATCTGGAAGTATAAGGACTCCAGAGCAAAACATCAGGAACCCTAAGCTCTCAACCTAATCTGCTCAGCTCTCTAAATTCATCAATTGAGATTCAAAGAGCTGAATTCTATCACTTGGTGTCTCTTCAAGCACAGAAGGCTACAAAAGTCAGTAGCAATTCATTCCTTTGTGTTTTTCTTCCTCTTCACCTGTCTCTTCATAGGCTGTTGGAACAGATCTGAAATGGATGATAATTAACTTTATTGCTATTTTCCTAGAATGTTGTTGAATTTTAAAAAGTTCTTCAAATCTGGACTTTACGCATGCCAGTGGTTAACTATATTCACTACCCTGAGCTAAACATTCTAAGAACCCAAGAGATGCCAGTAGTCAGAGTGTAGGGCTTTGACAACAGAAGTTTTTAAGCAACTATTGAGCAATTATTTCTGACTGTAAATTATATTTGCAATTTATCTTACAAAATACTTTTAAATACAGAGAAATATATACAAAGTGCAAATATCTTAAACCTACTGTTGAGAAAATATTTTACATAGGAATCAAAATCGTAACCAGTTTTTAACAGCATAAATTCAGAACATTCAGAGTTATTGCTTGTCTACTTTTGTTTCCTATCTGTTCTCTATGCTGCCTTCTTTTCTCTTGTCCTAGTGTCTACATGCTCTGGCAGCTGCAGGTAGCCCCTCTGCCAAGCTTGGCCTCCCGAGACTAGTTGGAGCCAAGACCTTAAAGAAACACAGATGAGTCTGGGACTTGAGGGGGCATGTAACACAGAAGTTGAGAGAGAGAGGTGGGAGGAGAGAAAAGCCCTTCTCAACAATGTTTGCAGAAGTAGGGATCAGAGATGCCTGAGTCTCTTCATCCTAGGTTCTGTTTTTGTTGGAGCTTAAATTTTGTTTCTTATTCTGACGTGGCTAAGGAAACAATAATAGTACTTCTCCTATATTAGACTTACTGTTCTTCAAAACTAATACTCAAGAAAGCAAAATCAGTGAAACAAGACCAGTAAGGTAAAAACTCGCTGGCCATCGTTTAACCTTGGCCATTCTTCTCCAGTCCTTTAATTGGCCAGGAACTCCCATTCTTGGAGTTGGTTTGGTCACCTGCTCAATGCTCATGAGGTTTTAAGCACCAAGCGCTTTTGCTCACTTTGACTCCTTCCATATAGAATTTAAAATTACAGTTTATAATTGTGTTTGTATAACATGGCAGTATTCACATTTTGGATTAAAATATTCTTTTAATCTAAAACTTGGATTATTTTTCCTAGTAAAATTAAGTGAAATATTTGTTACATACCCTTCAAAATTCTGGGAATCTGAGACTGTACCCGATGAATGTTTTAACCTGCCTATGTTCTGAGAGGGTTGTTGGAAAAATGCAGACAGTATTCTCCATCCCTTACCACCACTCAGTTATTTATTGCCACTCCAGCCAGAAGCACTGCAGCTCCTCCTGTCACATCTGAACTTCGTTCTTTCCCATCCTAGCCAGAATTCAATGTGGCTTAGATCATTCATGGGAGGTGGGGATGCAGTAGTTAGAAATCAGTAGATAGGAATTTTTATTTTTTCCTACTTTTACAGGTGGTGCCCTACCACACAGGGTGAGGTACCTTTCTTCCCTTTTCTCTCAACCCTCATATCCATCTATTCATCCATTCTCACAGCTCATAGGTATAAGCACTCTATCTCATTCACTGAAAGTAAATAAACAGAGCCGTTCAGAAAAATCCCTGCAGTCTTATTGTTTAGCATTGGCCCAGGCTTCTCCACAGAATGTTCTTCTCAGGCTTGGGTGGGTGAGGTCCGTAGCATGCAGACTGTAAGCACCTTTAGCTTCTTCATTTCTCAGGACAGAGAAGGTGGCAGCCCCGGCATTCCAGCCTAAGCTGCCCTACTGCTCTTTAGTTTACCTTTGCCCTGAGTCCCGACGGAAGGAAGGTACTGGAGAAGCTGATAGAACATGTGCATGCCCTCCGCTCTGTCTCCATTCTGTGCCACCTGCTTGTGTACACACTTGAAGTTCATCAACAGACATCCCATGTGGGTTTCTTATCAGTAGGAGAGGTGGCTACCCAAATTTCCCTTTATCTACTTCCCAGCAAGGTCCTTAATCTGGTGTCACGTGACATGTCATGGAGGAAAGCACCTACACAGAAGCACAAGAAAAGCACACACATTTTGATGAACATGTTCTGTATCAGCATTAGCAAACTTAACAAAGAAACTTGATCTCTAGAACTGCATCTCTAGTTTTGTATTTATTAATAATGCTCTTATGACAATATATCTTATAATGTGTCCAGAAAAATCAGAGTATCCTTAGATTATTATTTCCTGACCTTTTCTGAAAAAGTTTTACGCATACTTTCATTTCCTGTAACTTTATTTTCTGGTATCTCTTATACCTTATTCCCTTATTGCTCCCACCAAATCAGGAGGAAATAAAAGCATCCAAGAGGAACTTAAAAGGTTCTAAATGAAACATGAAACTAAACTTTAAAGCTGAAATTAATTCACAGCATCTGGGTAGCTTTTATTTTTGTCCTTTGGTGTTTCTGTCATATATTCATGTGAGTTCCAGGGAAAATACCTCGTTTGTTATGTCTAAGGTTTCCTAGTAGCTTTTCAAGAATTTGATAGATACATTCTCATAGTTCATATTTCCTGTTTTATATATTATCAAAAAATTGAGACCTGCATGGTGGTGCACACCTTTAATCCCAGAACTCAGAAGCAGAGGCAGGGGGATCTGCCTGATTCAGAGTTAGCCTGGAACAGGGCTACATAGTAAGACTCTATCTTAACAATAAAACAAAACAAAAATATGGTCTGCTTCAGTGTATGAGTTCTAAAATTGTAATTAGATTTCAGCATGATTTATGTAGATGAGTCTTTTATATTGCCTTTAAATGTGTAGACTGGAGTTGATTTGTACAGTTGTACTGTATATAAGATATTACATGAAAGTTTATGAACTTGTTGCTGTTTTCCCATATTGAGTTTTGTGAATTTTTTCACTATGCACTTACAGTGTTCTATAACAATATAATGACTTAAAACTATTTTATACATTTAAATGTTATGTTGTATATATCTACATTAAAGAATATTGTAAATATCAGTGTCTGTAAAATTGTAAAAGATTTTTCCAAAAATATAAACTCATCTTTCTATACTTACTTGTGATATATTAAAAATACCGATTTTAAGCTTTGACTTATTATCTTGTAGTGAAAACTAAGGAGAAACATGCGGTCAGTTCAATGTAAGCAAAAGTTTGAAAATAAAAAGGGTAGTTTTTGATGTCTTTGTAAATTATTAGCAATATGCTATTGAATTACAGAAAGAAGGCACTATCTTAGTTACCTTTATATTGCTGTAACAAAACACCAGACCAAGGCAACTTAGAAAAGAGAACATTTAATTTGGGGTTCACACTTGGACTCAGAGGATCCGTGATCATCGTGTCAAGGAATATGGCAGCAAGCAGTTAAGCGTGGCATCGGAGCACTAGCTGGAAGCTTAGACACCTTATCCCCAAGCAGAAAGCAGAGAAGGAGAATGGCTTAGGCTGTGGAAAAAAGGTCCTACCTGCTAATCATTCCCACACAGGTCCACCAATGGAGACCGCCAATGGAGGTCCACCAGCGGAGACCACGTGTTCAAATGTGGACCATTCAGACGCCACAGCCACATTAGTTCCAGCCAGGGTTTGTTGGACATCTCTTACACTGCTCACAGTCAGGGACACAGAGATCAGCAAACTGTACCTTCTCTCTACAAGAATCTGATTAGAGAGAAATGTAATACAAGCTGCAGTTGGATATAAAATAGACAAGTGTGAGGTAGAGAATGGTGGTGAGAATCCTCTGGACTTGAAGCTTTGAAATCAGTGCCTTTAGAAGAAATATCTGGCAGGATTTGATCAGGTGATATTGGAAGTGGCCTTAGCAGAATTGGATGTTAGAAAAATATTTTGATTAGAGACTAGGGTATATGAAAATGGCAATTGTGAAAGCAACACACAACCAGCCCATTAAATTTTAAGTTACAGAAAATAGAAAGTAGAGGCCAGTGAAGTAGTGGGTAAAGGCTTCTGCTAGTGACCCAAGAGCCACATGGTGGAAAGAGAACCAACTCATGCCATTGCCCACAGGCCTCCATGCACCCTGTCAAGTGCTGATATGTGCATGCACAAAAAACATTTTAAAATTTTTTCAAGTAAGTAGAAAGTGAAACTCTCACCTGAAGAAAAAAAAAATCAGTGTAAAGTATAAATATTGGTTTAACTGATTTTGAATGTTCCAGTTTTTTCCTAGTATGTAAAAAAAATATACATTTTATATAAGGTAAGGTAATATCTTTACATTATCCTCATTAAAAACACCCACTTAGGGATGTAGCTCAGCATTAGCTGGCCAGATATGTGAGATCTTAGAAGGGCCGTGCATTCATTAAGTGTGTATATGGCATCCCGTGCTAGAGTCTGTCCTAGTGGATCTGTTAGTGTACAGTGGAGAGTCGCATTGTTCCCTTGTCTCTCCTACAGGGGTTTGGTTTGGTTTGGTTTGGTTTGACTCGCATTGTTTTCTCTCCTATCAGTACTTGCAGGAGAGATTCCTACTGATTGCTAAGGCAACAGTTTTAACCCTTTTAAATTTTTCAATGTCTTGGTGAAGTTTTTATTTTTTTATAGTAAGTTAAAGTCAAGTATCCAAGTAGAAACAATGATTTATTTATAAGATATAACAAAATCCTGAGAGTCTTAATTCCATAAAGCATGTATTTCAATGGAAGTTCACTCCTCCATATAGCTGTTAGGGATTCTTACTGATTAAGCATCTGGTTTAACCTTCTGATTGCAGCCATGGTGTTAGAGGCCAGCATTGTCTCACAGTCCTGTTTGTGCATGAGTGGTTTTCTGCATCACTGAACCTCAAGTTTATCATCTGTCAGAATGCTGGTTTAAACACAGGCTTACATCACATACATACTCATTCAGAATCTTTCATTTTCAGAAAGATGGACTAAAATAGAATGCTTGTTTTTGTCTTCCATATATTTCCTATTATCCTACTAGACAATATTTGGGCATAAAGAATTTAGTGAGTATTGGGGTTAGGGGTGTGAGGGAGGGCAGTGTAGCTGGTGGGTTAATCAAAACTAAAATACACGTGAAAACCTTATGGAAACCTATTAATAGTGCTACTTCCAGAAGTCATAGGTTGTTAAGCTAAAATTGTAGTACATGACATGGGATGGCTCCCTATGAGTTAATTGATCAGGGAGACCCCAGAAGTCTCCAAAACAGCACAGGCCATGGCCATTGCTTGTTATCACTATAGCAACATGGTAAGGCCCTGTTGCTGGCCACACACTTTGGACAGGACTTTGAGAAATCAGTTTCGACTGAGTGGCAGACATTTTCCCTGCTGCCGGGTCTTCATGGTGTTTGAAGGTGCTATGTAACCCGGAGGGGTGAGGAAAAACATCAGTAGTCTCACCCCTTGCTGGACTCTTTGTGAATCCATATTGACTTGTCAGTGTGGTAGTTTGAATGGTAGTGCCCCCTCCTCCATAGGCTTATAAATTCAATACCTGGTCCTCCATAGGTAGAACTATTTGGGAAGAATTAGGAGGTGTGTTATAGAGAGTTTTGTGGAAGTGCTTTGAGATTTCAGAAGCCCATGCCATTCCCAGTGAGTTAACTGCCTTCCTGCCTGGGGATAAGGTATATAAGCTCTCTGCTATTGCTCCAGTGCCATGCCTACCAGCCTACTACCATGCTCCCCTCTGTGATGCTCATGGACTCACCCTCTGAAACTCTAAGTCCCCAATAAACTTTTTCTGTAAGTTACCTTAGTGTCTCTTCAAAGTAATAGAAAAGTAAGACACCAAGTAAGACCTGCTCAGTTGGCAGTAGTGGCATGAGTAGTAGAGGTTAATAATTGCTTACCATCTGAATACAAGGCCTGCTCATCAGGAAGGAGTCTTATGCCTGGTACTGTAATCCTGGTCAAAAGCCCATGGCTGGGGATGTCATGGGCCTCAGGGTAGAACTTGCTGTTCAATTGCCTGCTAGTCAGCCTGAAGACATTTACCCATTAGACCTGTGGAAGCAACCCCTATTGTGCTTTAATGATGTTTCTAGGTTTTCTGAATTCCTTCCATCAGTATATATGTTTACAATCATAAAAAATAACAATAGACAGATTTCAGAAGTCAGTTCAGAAAACTAGTAGTGTGAGGGCTAGGCAGGAGTCTGGCTTAGCACAAAAGAGATGGAGTGACAAGGGACCATTGGTACAGAAGTGGAGTCAGATACCAAATAAGATGATCTATATGGCTCTACTCCTCAGGGGAAAGATTCCTGTTCACGTGGTGAGCACAGGACACTTAGGAAAGACTGACCCTTTGGACGGACTAGATAGGTAAGCAGTGCCACAAAGGATCTCACCTCAAGGATGCCCGACATTGAAAGTTGGCTACCACCTCATCTGTGCCAGATGACCTTTCCTAGTTCTCAGGTCGATGGAGAAAGGCTGAGACATGGGACATCTTGAGCTCTGGATGGCTTTAGTATTGGCCAAGCCATAGGTTCCTTTTAAGGATTAATGACCTAGAAGCTTCAGGTGGGCTGAAAACCCCAGCCAGGACAGTTGACTTGACTTATAATACCTGTGGGCTGGCAGGATACAGGAGCTTCTGATACAATTGGTATACCAGCCTCACTGACCTGCAGATAGAATCTTGCACCCCCAAATCAAAGAAGCTGTCCTCTTTTATTTCCACGTTGCCTCCATCAGTACCAATCTAACATCTTCCACAGTCCCCAACCCCCACAGGCGCCTACTTAAACATCCCATAAAGTATTCTTTATGTGCTCTGCTCCTGGGCCTTTCACCAGGGTCCAGAATCCAAGTGAGAGCCCAGAAATTTGCTGTTGCTGCTCCAACCCTCTCTGATATGTACGCATCAGGTGTTTTCACTGGCCTGCCCAGAGCTGGAGACCCGCTTTAACCAGGAACACCTCTGGTCAACAAAGGAGGTTACGTGAAAAACTGTGGTGGTTCAGCAGTAGGAGAAGGAGCACAGTCCACCTAAGACCATTGTTTCAGACCTAAGCAAGCTTCTGCTCAGATTTTGCCTTTCTGGAAGTTTCTTGGACTACTTCAAGGCTGGATGCTGATTTCTCCTTAGTGGCAATAGACAAATTTCCCTGTTGTTCAAGTTTAGTATATTTAGGAAAGTCCCTCTCTAAAGTTAGCTGAGCCAGCATTGCAATACAGGTCCCAAGAAGATACAGGATGAGTCAATGACAGATCATAATAGTTTTTCATGAGTAACTAAAACACTTTTAGAATGTTAGAGAACAAGGGGCTGGGCCTGGCTCTGGTGGGAAAAGCAGAGAAGACATCTAAGATATATCGTGATTGGTGTTATTTTGTGGTGTTGTCTAAATGGTCTAGATGTAATCTTCCTCTATTACATACAGCCCGTCTCTCTTTGTCTTCATGAATCTGAGGTTGCTGCAAGCACTGAATAGTTAACCCATGAAATTACTTAATGCACTACCTAGAGTCGAGCAGGAACCCAGGGCGTGTCTATTAATCTTTACTAATGAGGCTCTTAGTATTTCATTTAAATATTGTCAGTAAGGGTTCAGTAGGAAACAAGCAGCCCTAGATATCTCATGTAAGAGTAATTTAATGTAGGGATTTGGATACTTGGCAAGGGGTATGAGGGTCTGGTTTCTGGTCTAGGATGCTGGGAATGACTATTAGGTATAATTCTTCTAACTTTAACTGGCAAAATTAGAACTGAGGCCACCAATAGGGCCTGTGGGAATTAAAGCTTTATCACTTCTGCAATGACCATAGCTTCTGCTGCCTCTGGCACCAGGAAGCTGTTACTGTAACCATTCACAAGCCAAGCAAATGGCTTCCTCACTTGAAGATGACTCCTGAAGGCGTTTACACAGAACACACCACAGCCCAAGAGAGAGGCAGAAGTTGATTCCCTGCCATGCAGCTCTCCTAAAGCAGTGACTTTCCTGTGGGACACTACCCCTTTCTGGGTCAGAGGACACTTTCACGGGGATTACCTAAGACCATCAGAAAATTGATACAATTGATAACAGTACAATTGATAACAGTAGCAAAATTAGTTTTGATGTAGCAACAAAATAATTTTGTTGTTTGGGTTCACCACAACATGAGGAACTATATTAAAGGGTAGCAACATTAGGAAGGCTGAAAACACAGTCCTAAAGGAATAACTAAGCAATAGAACTTCATTAACATACAGAACTCTTGATAGTCTGGAAACCAAAGTTGTTAGTTTCCCAACTATTCCAACTAGAAGAAGAAACCATAGTAGAGATAGAGCCGGTCACACAGCTGGTCATTGTAGGAAGCTGTATGTGAAGACTTACTAAGCAGGAGACATCCACTTTATAGAGAACAGGCCACTGAAAAAAAAAAGGTCATGGCTGAGCTCAGTACACTGAGCAAGAAGGCATAAGTCTCTTAGGTCAGATGAGAATGGGGGGAGAGGGTATAGACCAAGTAAATAGTCAAATGTCTGTCTTGGCCTTGACCATGAAGTTGGGTCTGGTGTGAATACAAAGCTATCACCAAAAATAATAAATAATCGATTCTTTAAAAAATGATATATATAAATTTAAAATTAAATATAAAGTTAAAATTTTATGTGGTGAAATAAAAGTTCAGGCAATAAAATAAGCAAAATATTTGAAGTTCAGACAGCTAAACACTTAATATATGAAAAGCTCATTCAACAAATAAGATTAAAAGATTCAGCCTTAGCAGTTCACCAAGTGCTTTTCCATACATTGGTGAGTTGTGCCTTCTGTATCTCTATGAGGAGGGCCTTTTCCACTTGGAGCCTTCCAATAACTCATTGCCCTGCTTCCCTCTCTGCTGGATAGAATGGTGTATGGCCAGACTGCCCCTGAGGTTGTGCTCCAAGCTCCCCAGCTGCCAGGAATATTGGATTATGCACAGGAAGTCAACATTAGCAGAAAGAAGCCACCTTTCCTCCAAGACAAGCCGTCCAATGACTGGGGAGTGTGAAAGGTCAAAGCTGGGAGCCCTTCCTTGAGGTCATCCTAGTGAACATCCAGAGATGTTCATGAGATTGGAGGTGGCCTATGATCAGCTTTTTCTGTGTCCAGTCAATCCTGCCTCCCAGTCCCTCACTAGTGTCCCCAAGAGTACTTCCCAGTGAACTTGTCACAAAGGAGCCTTTGATTTCAGAGTTTGTTTTCCTGGAGCTTGAGCTACAGTGCTCTCCTGTCAGTGACATAGATTTTTTTCCCATGCTGATGATTATCCATTCTAAAATAACTTCATATATACAAATGTACCCCAATCTAATTATTCAGCCCTTGCTTCTGATGTCACATGGTTTGCTGCTGATAGCCTCCCTTTCCATCTTTTTTGAGAATGCCTGACGGTTTCTCCAAGATGGGGAACTTGATTCACAAAACCTGTAGACCTCCAGTTTTGTATACTTTACAGGGCTTCTCTTTGAAGCTGCATTATGCATCTGCGCTTCCCCAAACAGTACATCACAGAGCCTCTTTGCACCATTGAGCTTCTAAGCACTGGTGGGCTGCAGGGAAGCAAGTGGGATTCTGCAGTTTTCATTGTCAGTGCCTTGCTGACCAGCACTGCTTTAGTTCTGTGGAAGGCAGAAGCTGAAGCTTGCCCTGGGAATCCCTTGCCTATTCTCCTCTTCGGTTGTTTGGCTTTTCATACTGATTTGTGGAGTTGAGTGTATTGCTTCATTCTCCCTCCTGTAGCTTTCTTGTTGTTCCACATTATTTACATAAGCCAGACTGCACATCAGAAATATGAAATGCTCTATAAATCTCAGACATTTTGAACCTCACTGTCATGTCACAGACCTTATGATCAACCATACTCTTAACACAGGCACACTAAAATACCTCACACGATTGGCTTCAGGCTCTATGTATAGGCATATATGAAACATTAATGAATTTTTATATGTAAAGTAGGAACGCACACCAAGGGTTAACAAGATCTAGGTGTCTGCCTCCAAACCTGATGACCTAAGTTCAACTCACAAAACCTACATGGTAGAAGGAGAGAGTTGACTTTCACACATGCGCTGTGGAATGTGCACACATACAGCATAAACACAAAATAAAATGTAATAAGAAGTATTTTTATTTAAAAAGTCTAGATATTGGTAAGAGCTTTCCGAATACTACTTAAGTCACTCAGGAAATAAGGCCAGTTGTCGACAAGTAGGACCTAGTGCAAGGAAGTAGCTGAATAAAAGAGACAGAGTACGTGTGAGAGGTTGGCCAAGCTTTCTTCCTGATGCAGAACTGAGGTGGGGACTCGAGGCAGCTAAGTATTTGAGTGCAGTTTGCACAGCAAGACTCACTTTTCTTACTACACTTCCTTTGATAACACACAAATTCAACAGAGAAGCTCACAGGCCACCATGTTCAAGGTTACATGAAGCACAACAGTGTATTTTCTTCAGAAATGTGGTTGAGGTATGGGAAAGCCCATTTACCATAACATTCTCTAGAAATCAAGGAAGACTCAGGCATTCCTAGGATCTTTTGTTGGCATTCCAGATTCCCTTTTTGAGAAGTATCAACACTGGATGTTCCCAGGCCTGTGTCTTGAGTTCATTTTATCTTCACATAAGCTTAGTTCACACCTCAGTACTTCAGAATGGGAGAAAGTCCTGGCAGAAGAATTATGCTTAGAATAAACAAAGAACTCAGAGACTAAACAGGGAAACAACCACAAAACAGCAGCCTACAGAATGAGAAAGAGCTTCACCAACTCCACATCTGACAGAGGGCTGACATCCAAAATATATAAAGAAGTCAAGAAAACTAGACATTAACAAACCAAATAACCCAATGAAAAAATGAGGTACCAATCTGAACAGAGAATTCTCAACAGAGGAATCTCTAGTGGCTGAGAAACACTTAAAGAAATGTTCAAGGTCCATAGACATCAGGGAAATGCAATTCAAAACGACTCTGAAATTCCATCTTATACCTCTTAGAATGTCAAAGGTCAAAAAATTATGCAACAGCTCAGGCTGTCAAGGATGTAGAGCAAGGAGAACACTCCTCCATTGCTGGTGGGAGTGCAAACTTGTACAAACACTTTGGAAATCAATTCGGCAGTTTCCCAGAAAACTGGAAATAAATCTATCTCAAGACCCAACTTTACTAATCTTAGGCATATACCCAAAGGAAGCCCCACCGTATCACAAGGGTACTTCCTCAGCTATGTTCATAGCAACTTTACTCATAAGATCCAGAAGCTGAAACCAAACTAGATGTCCCTCAACTGAAGAATGCATATAGAAAATAGAAAATGTGGAATATTTAAAGAGTGAAGTATTACTCAGGCGTTAAAAACAATGATCTGAAATTTGTAGGCAAGTGGATGGGTCTAGAAAAGATCATCCTGAGTGAGATGACCCAGACCCAGAAAGACAAACATGGAATGTACTCACTTGTAAGTGGATATTTGGCATAAAATACAGGATAACTGTGCTACATGCCACAGACACAAAGAACCTAAGTAACAAGGAGAGCCCAAGTGGGAGACACTTGTATTTCATACATAAGACAACAGGGGTGGGTGGATGAAGGGAACTGTGCTGGGGAGATGATGGGAACAGGAAGGAAAAGGTAGGAGAAGAGGGGTGGGGGAGAGAGAGAGAGAGAGAGAGAGAGAGGGAGAGGGAGGGAGGGAGGGAGGGAGGGAGGGAGGGAGAGAGAGAGAGAGAGAACTGGGAGAGACAACTGAATTGGGGGGGGGCTCATCTCTGGGACAAGCTAAAAACATAAGACAATGGGAAAATCACAGGAATCTATGAGGGTGACCCTAGCTAACACTCCTAACATTGGAGAATATAGAGCCTGAATTAGCCATTTCCTATAACCAAGCAAGACTTCTAAGGAAGAATTGGGACACCACAAACCCTTAGATCCATAATTTCTCCTGCTTACAAGGCATACAGGGGTGGAAAATGGAGCAGAATGTAAGGGAAGAGCCAGCCAATGATTGGCCCAGCTTAAGAACCACCAAGTCATGAGAGATTGCCCATCCCGACACTATTAATGATATTCTGCTATACTTCTGTAAGTATACAAAAGTCTAGGTTAACTGTCAGCAGAGAGGCTTCACCCAGCAGCTGATGGAAACTGATGCAGACACCCAGAGCCAAACATTAAGTGGAGCTTGGGGAATCCTGCAGAAGAGGGGGAGGAAGGATTGAAGGAGCCAGAGGGATCAAGGACATCACAAGAAAACCTACAGAATCAACTAACCTGGACCCAGAGGGGGTCAGAGGCTGAACTGCAAACCAGAGAGCGTGCATGAGAGATGGACCTAGGCCCTCTGCACATATGTAACAGTTGTGCAGCTGGGTCTTCATGTGGGACTCCTAAAGTGGGAGCAGGAGCTATCTCTGACTACAATGCCTATCTTTGGATCCCTTTCCCCTAACTGGGCTGCCTTGTCTAGCCTCGATAGAAGATCTGCCTTGTCCTACTGCAACTTGATATGACAAGGCTGGTTGATATCCATGGGAGGCCTCCCCTTTTCCAAGAGATTGGATGGAGAGGGGACAGGGAGGGACAGGGAGGGAAGGAGGGAAGGGAAGCTATCATCAGGATATAAAGTAAATAAATAACCTACTTAATAAAAAAAAATGTCTAAAAAGTGGGCCAAGAAGCTGAATAGGGTATTTTCAAAAGAAGTGAAGCAAATGGCCTGTAATTAGTTTTTAAAGTTTCAGCATGGCATACTAACCCTAAGGATGCAGTAATGGCAGGCATACTTTGGCAGTAGCCAGTACCTCTTGGATTGAACTTAAAACTTGTTCAACAAGAACGAATTCTTACCTGGTACTGGAAAACCTAGCTAAATAACCAGGCCTAGCAAAGTGTCAGGTCTTGGAAGAGAATCTACAACCACCAATTTACTAAACCAACACAATCCCCGACTACACTCTAGATCCCTTACACTCTAAATATAAAGAGTACCCTTAGATAAATGTAATTTTCACCCCTCATCAAGGAAGTTTCTCTCTGCAAGAGATGGAGACCATTACAGAAACCACAAGCGACCAGACTGTGTAGTTGTGAAGCCCAGTCCTAATGGATAAGTCTACAAAACACACCTGTACCTAAGGCTCTTGGAACCTTGCAGAGGAGAGAAAAAAAAAAAAAAAAAAAAAAAAAAAAAAGATCAGAAGAGCCAGAGGATGAGGGAGTTTGCTGTGACACTCTTGTCTCCAGGTAATGTCAGAAACTATAAATGCACCAACATAAATGTAAAACATGAGCAGAGCAAAGACAACAACAGACATGCCAAAGTGGGTGAGTGAAAGCCAGAGAGGCCGCACACAAAGAACTACAGGCAACTAAAGAAAGCCGAGAGTAAGAGGAATGCTCTTCACCGGGGAAGAGCTCACCAATTGGTTATCCAGTACCCTGAAAACACACAAGTAACATTATACAGACTGGGCATATGGTATTGAGGAATATATATGTACAATATATGCATGTTACAGCAGTTAATGAAAAATGAAGCCATGAATTTGAAAGAAAGCAAAGAGGGGTAATATGAGCATTCAGAAGGAAGAAAGAGAAGGGAGAAATGGCATAAAATACTAAAATATAAATAAAATTACCCCTGTTTTATATATAACATTAAGAAGTTCATTATAAAAAAAAGTTCTCCCTCTTAACCATGACCAAGATGAGATGTAAAACTACTTATGAGATTCCATTTCACTTAGTCAGAATGGCTATCACTAAGAAAGCAAACACTGGAGAGGCTATGGGGAAAGTGTAGCTCTTTTTCACTGTGGATGATAGTGCACAAGAGCTAGAAAGCTGGAGTGCTCTAACATCCTGCAGGAGGTTAACGGCTGGGGAAGCGTCTCTTCCAAGTGACTCAGTTGGTCTAAATCTAAATTCTAGGGAACTCAGTCAAAGTTCAGTTGCTGTGCTCAAGTGCCATGAGCACAGCTACTCTTATAAAATAAAACATTGAATTGGGGCTGGTCTCGTATTAGAAGTTTCGCCCATTATTGTCATGGTGGGAAGCAAGGCAATGTGCAGGCAGGCGTAGTACTGGAGAGGTAGCTGAGAGCTCTGTATCTGGTTCAGCACACAGCAGGAAGACAGAGAGAGAGAGAGAGAGACTGGGTCTGCTTGGGATCTGAAACCTCAAAGCCCCCCCCCCACCCCGACACACTTATTAGCAGATGAAGTTATGTAAAATGTCTTTTTAGAAAGTTGAGGGGCTGGAGAGATGGCTCAGCGGTTAAGAGCACTGACTGCTCTGTCAGAGGTCCTGAGTTCGATTCCCAGCAACCACATGGTGGCTCACAACCATGTGTAATGAGATCCGATGCACTCTTCTGGTGTGTATCTGAAGACAGCTACAGTGTACTCATATAAATAAAAATAAATAATATTATTTAAAAAAATTTTAAAACAAGAAAGTTGATACAATTTTTCCCTTAAATGTCTTATGTGATACTAGCTGAGACTCTTCTCGCCTTAGGATCAATGGAAATTGTTCTGTATGAACAATGAAAACAAACCCTTCAAAAACTCAAAGAAGAAAAGCAGCTTTAAAAACTGAAAGAACAGGGAGAGAAAACTAAACAAGGAGTGTTTAAAGTGGGTCTCTATACTCCTGGATGCTTAGCTCCTTAACATAAGCCAGAAGACCATGAAAACTGATCCAGAAAAGGTACATTTATGATCTTAACTTGAAATGGATAGATAGTTCCTTTAACTCTGAAACTAAAAAAATAAGAAAAAAGAAATTTAACTTAGCAAGTATTTTTATGCCATAGTTATTAAGTATAAAATTTTAAAATGAGGCATGAATTAACTTTTTGCAGTATATTTAAAACTTGAACTTCTTTTGTTTGTTTAGAGGAGTTTTTATATAATAGACAGATAACATGTTCAAAGACCATATGGAATAGACTAAGGTATTGTCGAGTATAGATAATTGTTACTAAAATAACAAATTTTCTCCTCAAAGTTTTAAATTTCACTTTAAAATCTTAAATCGGATTTGAATATAGTGATTTATTTACTTGAATTGATAGGTATGAAAATTAGTGGTGACTTAGAGCAATTTTTGGCTAATGATGAAAAAATTGACTTAAAATATTCTTTGCCTAAACATCTTTTATATAGTCTACCCTAGGCTTCGTGTTCATATGACTGTTTATTGTGCTGCATTACACATTCATAGTTACTTGAATAGAAAGCACTGAAGAGGGGCGAAATACATTTTGGGGTCTTCTAAATACAGCAACAGGTAGAGATTTGGGGAGAGGATTAAGTTTGTTGGGAGAGAGATGCTGTGAATCTCTTTTGTCATGTGTTTTCCTGATCTGAGCCATGTTATGTTGGAACTTTTCTGGCCTTTGGGATATAGTGATAGACAAAATTCTGAGGCCTGATGGAGCTTAGCATAGGTCAAGAAATAAAATCAGTATAAATCATATGTCAGAGATACTAGCAGTAGACGCTGAGACATTTTATTTGGAGCAGTTAGTTACTAGCTGCTGTGTCCACAGGTGACCTGTGAAGATGGTTCGCTACTCTCTTGACTGAGAAAACCCCACAAAATCATGCAAATCAAGAGGTTGAAACCTTCGTGTTCACTTTAGGAACACCCGGGAAACTGCCCAGGCCGTCAAGGGTATGCATATCCACAAAGCTACCAAGTTTCTGAAGGATGTCACTTTAAAGCAATGTGTGCCATTCCAGCGGTATAATGGTGGTGTCGGTAGGTGCACCCAGGCCAAACAGAGGGGCTGGACACAGGGTCGGTGGCCAAAAAAGAATGCTGAGTTTTTGCTGCACATGCTTAAAAATGCAAAGAGTAATGCTGAACTTAAGGGTTTAGATGTAGATTCTGAAAAGTCATTGAACACATCCAGGTGAACAAGGAACCTAAGATGCACCGACGAACCTCCAGAGCTCCTGGCCGGATTAACCCATCCATGAGCTCCCTGCCACACTGAGATGATCTTCACTGAGAAGGAACCGATTGTTCCAAAGCCAGAAGAGCAAGTTAAACAGAAGAAAAAGATATCCCAGAAGAAACTGAAGAAACAAAAACTCATGGCACGGGAATAAATTAAGAATAAAATAAATGCAGATAAACTAAAAAAAAAAAAAAGAGAGAGAGAAGAGAAAAGGAAGAAAGAAAGAAAGAAAGAAAGAAAGAAAGAAAGAAAGGAAGAAAGAAAAAGAAAGAAAGGGAGGAAGGAAGGAAGGAAGGAAAAGAAGGAAGGAAGGAAGGAAAGAAGAAAGAGAGAAAGCCATACTGAGATGCTAACAGGAAAAGTTAAGACTGAGGAGAGTCTTAGAAGAAGTGAGCTAGTCAACTCCAGGATAAAGCTTCCAGTCTAAAAGAAATATGAATGTAAAATTCAGATATTTTTGTTTTATCTTTTCTGTCAGTGCTGGGACTCATAGGCCTGGAATCTGTACATGCCAGGCTGACCAAGCCCACTTGGTCAGTCAACAGGGTCTTGAGGGAAGGAGTGAGGATTAAAGAAAGAAAAGTCAATTAGGCAACACTATAGGATGACTGCAGCAAGTGCTGAAACAAGTCTTTTTTTTTTTTTTTTCCAAAGCTGCTTTTTTTACCATTCTAAGTACATGCAAAAAATAAGGTCAGTTCTAGGTCAAGGACCAAACAAGAGAAACAAAATAGTCAAGGAACAAACCAAGTCCCATGACCACTGTATCTAGGGATTATCAAGATGATCAAGATATAAGGAACACCTTTCTCAGCTGTATTTATCTTGAACATATTTCCTTGCCCCAGCCTAATGCCAAATACTCTTGCCGATATCCTTGAAGCGGCACCAAGAACTCTCCACACCAGGCAAGCTCTCTACCCATAAGCAACTAACTTAGACAATGGTGCACAGGACACTTCACATCTCCTCATGAGGCTGAGGCAGGAGCATTCCTTAAGTGCATGAATTTGAGACCAGCCTCTCTCGGCAAAACACATGACTTCATTTCAGGCCAAGAAAACCCCAGTTTATGTTATTATTAGGATCTTCAGAATTCTGAAATGAGCATATGAGGAAATTATAAAAAGTGATCTTGTTTTTTGAGACAGAGTCCCACTGAGTAGCTGTAACTGGCCTGGAACTCAGAGAGTTCTGTCTATCTCTATTTCCAGTGTTCCGGGGTTAAAGGTCTGTGCCACCACATACTCCTGACTCTGTTTTATTTATTTATTTATTTATTTATTTATTTATTTATTTATTTTTGTCTTTGTTTTTTTCCTCATGCATCCCAAACTGGTCTCAAACTGGAAACAGAGCCATCTCTCCAGCCCCCACACTAGTTTTTGTGAGACAAGTCTCACCATGTAATTGAGACTAGGTTCTACTCAGGATCCTGTTTTCTTAGACTTCTAAAGAAGTGCCAGAGGCTGGTGAGATGGCTCAGCAGGTAAGAGCACCGACTGCTCTTACGAAGGTCGTGAGTTCAAATCCCAGCAACCACATGGTGGCTCACAACCACCTGTAATGAGATATGACGCCCTCTTCTGGTGCATCTGAAGACAGCTACAGTGTACTTATTTACAATAATAAATAAATCTTTGGGCCAGAGCAAGCGGGGTCTACCGGAGCAAGTGGATCGACCAGAGTGAAAGGGGTTGACCAGAGTGAGCAGAGGTCCTAAAGTCAGTACCCAACAACAGATGAAGGCTCACAACTATCTGCTCATGAAAGATCATGAGCTCATGTATCGTGTACTTATATACATACATACATACATACATACATACATACATGCATCTTTAAAAAGAAAAAAAAAAAGAAGTGCCAGAGTGCAGGCCTGCCCATCTCTAGGGGTTTTGTTTGGTTGCTTAGTTGTTTCATTTGGTTTGATGTTGGTGGTAAGATTATTGGTTCTTAATGCTTTTCTGTTTTATGTTTTGTAAGTATGTATTTGGTATCCCAAAAAAGGAAAGGCAAATAACTTTATTTTAAAAGGAGATGTTCTGTATTTTACAGGATTTTTTTTAATCACTTTTATCATGTGATTTTTAACCTACAATCCTAACTTTATCTTGTTTTAAACTTTACCAAAATACCTAGTAATTTAATGTAGCATTGTTTGTTTATTTTTAAATGGATACATTACTTCGTTTTTATTTTAAATAATGAATCAGAAAGAAAGACACCAAGTAAAAGAAGATCTGGGGGTTGAATTCTAGAGTGAATTCCAACAAATATGCAACAGAGAAATTCCTGAAATCTCCTAGAAGGGCCACCTAGGTTGAGTCTGTGCAGAATTGCAACTTCCCACTACAAACCAATGATTGTACAGGCTTTTACCCAGATGGAAACAGGGGAAAGCTCCAGCCTGTTCCTTTCAGACAGGCTGTTTTTTTTTTTAATGATGCTTGGGATCTGCATAACATTTGAATGGATTGAAAGACAAAGTTGCTTCAGGGAATGAACGGTGGAATGAGAGAGAGCAAGAGAAAAAGAGGAGAGAGAAGTGAGAGAAAAAAATGAAGATAGAGGAGGAGGAGGAAGAAGAAGAAAAAGAAAGAGAAATGAAGGAGAGAAGAGGAGGAAGAATGAGATAGAGAAAACAGATGAAGAGAAGGGAGAAAAATGGCAAGGCAGGGTAAGTACAAATGGAAGCAGCTGTACAATAGCAGGACAGGTTGTACTGTTAATGTACTGCAAAGGGAGTTTCTGTCACAGAAGTTATCATAGATCTAATAGAAAGCAGTGTACTGAAGGATATGATCATTGTTGTCTGCCTGGACATCGAAGTACAAGTGTAGAAGTAGACCAAACACACTGATGTCTCAGAATTGGTATGTGCATATTTTTTACTGGCACATCAGAACACACAGATATCTGGGAGCTGCTGCCCACATGGGTGTGTTGGTACAGTAGCATACATGGAAATACAAATAAAGCGTGCACCTGGTTTTAATATTAAAGAAGTGATCACACATGTATCTGAGCTGATAAAATGCAAATATAACAGGTTATATAGGTAGGACTTGATGAAACTAAGATTGCTTAAACACTGTTTCTAATTTCCTTTGTCTCAGGATTAATACTATTCCTAGATGTTGGCAGATATTGTACATTGAGTTGCATCTGCCTTAAATTTGTATGTTGCAGTCCAAACCCTGAGCATTTCAAAATTGCCAAGACTATAAGTGGAAGGAAGATGAAAACCATGAGGAGAATCACTGCCTGCTAGTCAACATGGACTGGACCAAGGCAAGCTGGACCACTGATACCAGAAGGTTATGACAATGAAAATCTGTAGTTTCAGCATTCAAGTGAAATAGAACTTTACAAAGGAGAAAAACAAAGGGCGGAGTCACTTTGGGAAGTATTGGTCTGGTCTTTTCCCTCTCTCTCCACCACAACCTTTCCCAATCCTATCTCCCATCACTTTCCCTCTCTTCCCTCTCTTTTATTTTCTTGTATTCATTTTTCTCCCATCTCATACTCTTCTCTCTCTCCTTTAGCTTTTTCAAAAACCTACTTTAATAAGGATTCTCAAACCCTGCGAACTCCCTTCTAGCCCACTGTCCAAAGGTAGGAGAGAAAAGATGGTAAATAGGATAAGAGGATGTGGACCTGTTTAGAAGTAGTTCTTTGGGGTTGATTCCAATCTCCATTTGTCAGGATACCAGCAGTCTAATTAAAAAGTGTCACCAAACATGAGTCAGCAATAGTGGCTCAATCCAACAGAAACTGCCAGGCCTTCACGAAATCAGCACGAGTTAGTGGGAGGGACTGGGAAGAGCCAGAATGCCAGGAGTTCTTTGCTGTGCCTTTCTCAGTGAAGTGAAGATCATTGAAGATGCAAGATCAATGAAGACTTGCACAGCTAACTATGCAAGCACCCTGTCACTGTCTGTTGATTCCTATTTATACACTTTCTAAACATCACACATCATTTCATGGGTCTTCTCTCAGCAAAACATCATGTGAGTCTGTATCATATAACACAACCAGAAATTTCCACTTCACCTTCCCTGATGCCTGTCTCTCGATCCCCACTCTTTTCTCTTTCTCTTCTCTCCACCACACATTTCATTCTTTCTCTATCATCTCTTCTCTCTTATCTGTACCCCCTCTCTCTGTTCTTTCCTCTTTTGCTTGCTCCTTTCTTCCATTTCTCTCCTGTCTTCCCCCTTCTCTGTATCTTTGCTCTCATCTCTATCTCTCCTTCCCTCTCCTCCCTCTCCTCCTCTATCACTGTTTTCTTCTCTCTTTCTTCCCCTCTCCCTTCCCTACTCATTGTCCCTTCTCTTCTTCCTGTCTATCTCCCCTCTCCCCATTCTCTCTTCTCTTGACCCTTTCCTCTCTTGTTCCATCTCTAGCTTCTCTCTCACTCTTTTCTGTTGTCCCTCCCTCTTTTCTTCCCTCTTTCTCTCATATCTTCTTTCTTATGATCTCTTCTCCCTGTCTCTCTTCCCTCCCTCTGTATCCTCTCCTCCTGTCCCCATTCCTTCATATTTCCTTCCTCTCTCTTGTCTCTCTCTCTCCTCTCTAATTCCCTTACCTTTCTAACTCCTCTCTCCCACTCTCGTAGTTTCTCCATATTTCATTCCCCACTTTTGCTCCTTTCTGTTCTCCCCAACACACACACACA
>NW_022196900.1:54287367-54291826 GCF_008632895.1 Mastomys coucha | reverse complement strand
CACACACACACACACACACACATTCTCAATCTTCCATTCTCCTCCTCTTCCTTCCTCCTGCTTCCCACTCTTGCCTCTCACTCTGCTCTCCTTTTCCCTGTATTGTCTATAATTTCTCTCTACCCTTACTTTCACCCCTCCACTCTTTCTCATCCTCTCTCCTTTCTGCCTTAACTTACTTGTATCTCACTCTCCTTTTCTCTTCTACTCCCTCTCTCCTATTTTCTCTCCTGCTCCCCCTCCTCTTCTCTCTCCTCTATCTGTCTTCTCTTTCTCCCCTCCCTCTCTTTAATGTGCATTAACAACATAGCAGAAGGATGCACTTTTACAGATCTGTATATGACTCTTCAGAGCAAGAGGTCACATTTTGCTGTTCTGTAATAGTGCAGTACACTGGAATTGTATATTCCAAGTAAAGAGTGCAAATAGAGGTTATAGTACAGCAGCAACAATGAGAAAGAAAGAGATGACATGAGAGAGACAAGAGATAAAAGGTCACAGAAAAGAGATAAAGGAAGAGAAGGAACATAGAGGGGGAGAGAGATAAGATGAACAAGAAGCAAAAGAGAAAAGAAGAGAGAGACACATAGGAGAGAGAAAACAGAGAAGAGACGGGGAGGAAGAGAAGAAAGAGGGATAAGAGAGGAAATCAAAGAGGAGAGAGGAGTTAGGAAGGAAACAAAGGGAAATGAAGAGATAGTGAGAGAGACAAGACAGGCTAAGAGGTTGAGAGATGATAAAAAGAAAAGAGAGAGTAGAGAGAGCATGTTGGAAAGGGTGGAGAGATCCAGAGCAAGGGGAACAGAAAAAAAGGAAAGTAGTGGGGAATAGAGAAAGAGGATATAGGTTGAAGAAAGAATAGAGAATTATGAAAAAGTAGGAGAGAGGTCAGAGAGGAGAAAGAAGCGAGAGAATGGGGCTAGAGATAGACCGAGGGAAAAGAGGTGAGAGAGAGGGTAGTAAGAAGAGCAAGGAGAGAGAGGAGAGACTAATGATAGATGAGGGAGCATGTAGAGAGAATATATATAGAGAGATGAGATGGAAAGGGGAGAAAGTAGAGAGAAAAGAGACAAGAGGAGAGAGGGAGAGGGAGAAGGGGAGAGAAGCAGGGACAGAGAGACTCAGGGACAGTGAGAAAAGGAGAGAGATACAGAAAGAGACAGGGACAGGGAGAGAGAGGGATATTAAGTTACGAGAAGAATGATGGAAAGAAGTGAAAGATGAGAGAAGAGAGTGAAGGATAAAGGAGAGAGTGGAGAAAAGAGAGTGATAAAGGTGAGGTGGAGGGAGGGGAAAGAGAGGGGAGACATAAAGAAGAGTAGAGATAGAAGAGAAGGAGAGAGACATTTCAACATTCTAAACTATAGAAAAACAGACTCTGGGTCCCAAGTACAGGGTCTTGCTGTAGTATCACATGAATGTTCAGCCCTATACAAGTACATGGACTCTATTGTTCATGCATATCACTTTATTCTGCAGTAGTAAGTGCACATAGAATTTTTGCAGAGATGCCATCCTGTGGTGCTTTTATCATAGATTCGTGAATGGTGATCAACTAAGACATCCATGTGCAGTGATGCACTAGAATATGGCTGGGTGCAGTACTTCCATGAGTCCATGATTTTCTGCTGTACTCTTCCATAGTACCTCTGTGTGAGGCATGGGTGTACAACTACTCTTGATGTTGTACTGTTTTTGCCATTTGTGCAATGTACTTGTTCATCCCATTCATTGCTCTACTCCTAAAAAGGTGTATGTTTCTGATCAGGAATGCTCCAAGTTCTGCAAATACATCCATCTGCTTTTTTGTAAAAGCACGTGAGTATATAGCTAAAGTAGTAGTACATCAGTGTTTGAAAAGACACCACTGTCATCCCCCTTCTGTTCTACACCTCCACCTGAACCCGCAGCAGATCTGCAAACCTGCCACCATCCCTCCAGCAGACCCCACATTCTTCCTGTCTCCCAGAAGGTCTGCCATAACCAGTAACACAGATGAGCCCTCCTGCCCCAAAACTCATGCCAGCTGGGACCCCCACAGAACTCAGAAAAAGTGGGATCTATCCTGCTCTGCCTGAGCATCATCCCTCTTCCATTTTGCACCTCAACCTGAACCCATGGCAGATCTGTGAGCCTGCCCCCAACCCCAGCCAGCCTGACTCCCAGGAGGCCTTCTCTACCTCAGGTCACACAATTCTACCTGCCTCCAGGAGGCCTTCTCCAGTCTGAGACACCCAGGCCAGTTAATACCAGAGACAACCAGATGGCAAAGGGCAAGCACAAGAACATAAGGAACAGGAGCCAATGTAATTTGGACTATCAGAACCCAGTTCTCCTAACACACCAAGCACTGGATACCTTAACACACCATGAAGAGCAAGATTCTGCTGTAAATTCCCATCTCATGAAGATGATAGAGGCCTTTAAGAAGAATATAAATAACTCCCTTAAAGAAATATAGGAGAACACAGGTAAACTGGTAGAAGCCCTTAAGGAGGAAACAAATAAATCCCTTAAAGAAATATAGGAAAACACAATCAAGCAGGTGAAGGAATTGAACAAAATGGTCCAAGACCTAAAAATGAAAATAAAAACAACAAGGAAACAAAGGGAGGCAACCCTGGAGATGGAAAAACCTAAGAAAGAGATAAAAGACTACAGATGCAAACATCACTAACAGAATACAAGAGATGGAAGAGAGAATCTCAGGTATAGAAGATGCCATAGAAGAAAGATATTGACACACTAGTCAAAGTAAATACAAATTTTAAAGGAAGAAGTCAAGGTATCACTATTTGATGATGATATGATAGCATACCATGTCATAAGCGACCCCCCCAAAGTTCTATCAGTGAAGTACTACAGCTGATAAACAACTTCAGCAAAGTGACTATATAAAATTAACAAACAAATCAGGAGCCTTCCTTTATACAAATAATAAATGAGATGAGAAAGAAAATAGGGAAACAACATCCTTCACAATAGCCACAAATAATACAAAATAACTTGGTGTAACTCTAACCAAGTGTACTGGCTGGTTTTGTGTGTCAACTTGACATAGGCTGTAGTTATCACAGAAAGGGGAGCTTCAGTTGGGGAAGTGCCTCCATGAGACCCTGCTGTGGGGCATTTTCTCAATTACAAGGGGGTAGGGCCCCTTGTGAGTGGTGCCATCCCTGGGCTGGAAGTCTTGGGTTCTATAAGAGAGCAGGCTGAGCAAGCCAGGGGAAGCAAGCCAGTAAGGAACATCTCTCCATGGCCTCTGCATCAGCTCCTGCTTCCTGACCTGCTTGAGTTCCAGTCCTGACTTCCTCTGGTGATCAACAGCAATGTGGAAGTAAGCTAAATAAACACTTTCCTCCCCAATTTACTTCTTGGTCATGATGTTTGTGCAGGAATAGAAACCCTAACTAAGACACCAAGCAAGTGAAAGATGTGTATGACAAGAATTTCAAGTCCCTGAAGAAAGAAATTTAAGAAGACCTTAGAAGATGGAAACATGTTCATGGGTTGATAGAATTAATATAGTAAAAATGTCCATCTTAACAAAAGCAATCTACAAAGTCAATGTGATCCCTATCAAAATTTCAACACAATTATCCACAGACATGGAAAGAGTATTTCTCAACTTCATATGCAAAGCAAAAAAAGAAAAAACAGCAAAAGCAATTCTCAGTAATAAAAGATTTTCTGGGGGAATCATCATCTCTGACCTCAAGTTGTACTACAAAGCAATAGTGATAAAAACTGCATGGTATTGGTACAGAAACAGACAGATTGATCAATGGAATAGAACTGAAGACCTAGAAATAAACCCACACACCTAAGGACACTTGATCTTTGACAAAGAAGCCAAAACCATACAGTGGAGAAAAAAAAAAAAACAAAGCATTTTCAACAACTGGTGCTGGTTTAACTGGTGGTCTGCATGTAGAAGAATGAAAATAGATCCATATTTATCATCTTGCACAAAGCTCATGTCCAAGTGGATCAAGAACCGCAACATAAAACTAGATACACTGAATCTAATAGTAAAGAAAGTGGGAAATAGACTCAAACACATTGGCATAGGGGAAATTTTCCTGAACAGAATACCAACGGCTCAGGCACTAAGATCAACAATTGACAAGTGAGATCTCATGAAACTGAAAAGCTTCTGTAAGACAAAGGACACTATCAACAGGACAAAACATCAACTTACAGATTGGGAAAAGATCTTCATTAACCCCACATTGGATAAAGAGCTAATATCCAAAATATATAAAGAACTCAAAAAGTAAGACTCCAAAAAACCCAACTAACTCAATTAAAAAATGGGGTACACAGCACTTGGGAGGCAGAGGCAGGTGGATTTCTGAGTTCGGGGCTAGCCTGATCTACAGAGTGAGTTCCAGGACAGCCAAGGGTATACAGAGAAACCCTGCCTCAAAACACCAAAAAAGAAGAAGAAGGAGGAGGA
>NW_022196900.1:54279648-54287209 GCF_008632895.1 Mastomys coucha | reverse complement strand
AAGAAGAAGAAGAAGAAGAAGAAGAAGAAGAAGAAGAAGAAGAAGAAGAAGAAGAAGGAAAGAAAGAGAGAAAGAAAAAGAAAGAAAGAAAGAAAGAAAAATGGGGTACAAAGCTAAACAGAATCTCAACAGAAGAATCTTGAATGGCTGAGAAGCACCTAAAGAAATGGTTAACATCCTTAGTCATCAAGGAATTGCAATTCAAAGATGCCCTGAGACTCCACCTTAAACTAATCCGAATGGCTAAGATCAAAAAACTCAGATGACAGCAAATGCTGGCGAGGATGTGGAGAAAGAACAACACTCCTCCATTGCTGGTGGGATTGCAAACTTGTATAATCACTCTGGGAATCAATCTGAAGGTTCCTCAGAAAATTGGAGATAGTTCTACCTGAAGACCTAGCTATACCACTCCTGGGCATATACCCAAAAGATGCTCTACCATACCACAAAGACATGTTCATAGCAGCCTTTTTTGTAACAGCTAGAAGCTGGAAACAACCCAGATGTCCCTCATCCGAAGAATGGATACAGAAATTGGAATACAGAAAATGGATACAGAAAATGGAATACACAATGGAATACTATTCGGGTATTTAAATTGAAGACATGATTTTTACAGGCAAAGGGATAGAACTAGAAAATATCACTCTGAGTGAAGTAACCCAGACCAAAAAGGACTTGTATGGTATGTACTCTAAGTGGATACTAGCCAAAAAGTATAAACTATCCATGATACAACTCATAGACCGTATGAAGCTTAACAAGAAGGAAGGCCCAAGTGAGGATGCTTCAATCCCAATTAGAAGGGGGAACAAAATAATGGAGGCAGAGGGAGGGAGGGATCTGGGTGGAAGGGGAGGGGGAAGGAAAAGGGGCAGGATCAGGTATGGGGGGAGACAGGAGGGAGAAGTTCAGAGGACCAAGAGAATGTTTGGAAATATACAACTGCAGGAGTTGGTTAGCCTCTAGAAAGTCCCAGCGACCTGGGATGTGAGAGGCTCCCAGGACTCAATGGGACGACCTTAGACAAAATGCCCACCTGTAGAGACCACCTCCAGTAGACAGTGGAGGGATAGGGCCACCTACCCATCTTCATAATTTTTGGCCCAGAATTATTCCTGTCTAAAGGAAATGCAGGGAAAAAACGGAGTATAGACTGAAGGAAAGGCCATCCAGTGACCAATACTAGGATATCAGTGTCTGTTGCACTTCTGCAATTCAATGTTCGTGTGTACCTGTATAATAATATTATCATGTGTACTGCATTTTAGTAAGTCTATGATCCTGTTTGTTGCAATGGATCTGTGTGTGGTACGTTAGTAGTCCAACCATTTTGAGGCTGTATCATTACTCTTATTTGCATTATGTTCATTCTAGTATGCCGCTCTACTTCTGAAAATAGATATGCTATTGCCCTTGTTAAGGCATGCTGGACTCTACAAGTACATTCATCTGTTGTGTGCTAAATGTTCATCAGTTTACATTGTTGTAGTAGTACACTGGTTTTGGCAAAGATTCCATTGTGTAGTGTTTTAGTACTTGGTGTATTAACTCTACTAGTGCATTCATGTCAGTGATGCATTAGTATAACATCCTGTGTGCTTCTGTAAAGTACTTCCCTGAATATTGATGTAGAAAATCCATGAATCCTGATGTAGTATTATATTCATATATGTGTATTCAGACATCCATGTGTGCTTCTTTGCAAGAATATGTGTGATCACTCCTGTAATACTGAATCCATGTGCACACCTTTATTTGTATTTCCAGGTATGCTGCTGTATTATCACATACACATGGATTTTGGGACAACTATGAATTCATAGACACACTAGGGCATCAGTGTGTCCATGTATTTCTGCACTATTATGTAAATGTCTAGATGCACTGTTCACATAATATATTCACGTGAAGGGGGCAGTTCTGATGCTAAGGTCCGGTTCCCCAATTGGTTCTTGATCTGTCAGTAAAGAACTTTGGAGGCCAATTGCTGGGAGAAAGGTAGAGGTGGGACTCCCAGGTCCCAAGAGGAAAAGGCAGCTGCAAGTAAGGAAAGTTTTTCTGCCATGCTTTGGAGAAGAAGCCAAAGCCATGTGAGCTCTTGGGAGGAGCTGGAGCTTGTGGCTACTGCTACAGGCAGGTAGTTAGAGAGATGTTTGGCAGGGGCTAGGTGGGACTAGCCACTGAAGTTTAGGGCAGGTGGGAGGAGCCGAGATAGGAATATTGTTAAGGGCAATTTTTTTTTTCCAGGCAGGAGATAGTAACACCCAGTAATTGTGTCCTAAGGTGAGTTGTGAAGTAACAAACCGTGTGTGTTTTTGTCCAAGGATTCAAGGAAAGCCAGGTTGGGGCAGAGCATAAAACTACATGCAACATTCATGTATGCTGCTTTCTGGCAAACGTATGATCACTTCAGTTACAGGACATTTCCGTGCATTGCATCAGTAGCACAACCACTGCTGCTTTCATTACTACTGTGTGCTTTTCTATTGCACTTCACTGCTCTACTCCTAAAGACCTATGCACCATGGCTCTGAATCAGGCATTTGCAGAGCTGCACAGGTCCCTCCATCAGCTTCATGGTAAAAGCACATCAAGATGCCCTGGTGCAGTGCTATATTATATGAATGTGCACTGCTCTACTAGTATATTCATGAGCAGTGATCTAGAAGTATATCCTTGTATGTTCCTGCTAGTAGATCCATGAGTGTTTATGTTGTACATGGATGATTACTGCAGTATTCTTGTGCATTCCTGTAATAGTAATCTGTGTACTGTTTTACTCCTACATACATGTGATACTTTATGGAAAGTGTTCAACACATCAAAAAATTAAGAGGACAGCATGCAGGAGGCAGAGGCAGGTGGATCTCTGTGAGTTTGAGGCCAGCTTGGTCTATATAATAAGTTTCAGAACAGCCAAGGCTATGTAGAGAGACCCTGTTGCAAAGAAAAAAAAATGTTTACCCTGGGAGAACTCAGTGGAGAGAGAGATATGATAAAATGACAAAGAAAAGTCTATTTATGTCCCCAAAATGGCAATTTGAGTTTTAGTATTTAGGGATTCCCGAACTAAATACAATGTTGCATCAATTCATAGATCACTTGCTACATGACAGGATTTGTGCAGATTTGGGTAACCATGTTTCTAGCTCTTGTCTTCTCTGTACCACCAGGTATGACTCTTTTAGGTATATCATAGGTGAGCTTCATCATCCAAAATTATTTGGTGGTTAGGACAATTCAAAATCTGCTGATCCTATAATAATGCCCATTAGTCCCTTGTCTTTATTGCTCATTGTTAGTATGCAAGTAATCCATAATTATTTGTACTTACATTATACTTATGTTATAGTATGTAAGTACACTGCTATTCATGTTGAAGTCTCCTTTTAACTAGCTAAGTATTAGATCATGTTCTCTGTTGAAATGTAAAGAAGTTTGGCCTCATTGAGAAAAAGTACTAAACAAAATATGTTATATGATATATCTTATATGTTATAATGAGTATACATCTGAGATGTTTCATAAAAGTTTTATTACAGAACTATAGTCAAATAGTTTATGAACCAGACTTTGTAGGGTATTTGAATTGAGTTTTGAATTTTGCTCTCTTTGACTAGAGTTTCATTTTGGTTTTTTTTCATTTGTTTTATTGTTGTTTGTTTTGTTTTTAACAGACTGCAGATATCTAAAACATGTCATTAAAAGCAAACCCCTCAAATTCCTTAAGTTTTTATGTCATTATCAACAAGAGTTTTTACAAATCATGAAGTAATAACTAACATTATTTCATGAAAATACATGTATCATCTTTCCCAGAAAAAAGTTAATTTTTAAAAACTAAAAACATCATAACACCAAAAGGGAAATGACCATGAGATAGAGTCACAAAGCTCTGGGCATTTCTCTGGCATTCTCTTTCCCAAGAACAATGATGTCATAATGTCCTATTAAGTCTTAGGACCTGCTGGGCCACAAGAAGAAAGTCCTGAGGAGATAGCAGATTGCTGGATAAATCACACCAATTTCCCAATGGATTTTATAATGTTGCTCTTTTTATCTGGGGTTTTCCTCCCAGGCATTATCAGTCTACAGCCCATTGTGGAACGTAAGTAAACATTGGAAATTAGTCAAAAAGATGATGCTAAATGATAGAAGGTCAGAATATGGCAGTTCTCTACATGATTACTGAAAGTTGGAGGTGTAAAATAATTTAACTTTTAAATCTCAGTCTCTAATTGTGAAAAACTTTCAGTGGGAGGAAGCAATAAAGAAAACTAACACCTTCTGTTCAATGGAATGTCACGTTTCCTTTCTAGAGGACCCTAGTGTGATGCTTTCGGATGAAGAAGAGTATTATGCAGATGAAGAAAATAATACAGATGGGAATTCTATTAGTTTTCATAAAGGAGAAGAAAATGAAGGTGATACTCCTGCCAATGAGAAAACTGGCAATTACTATAAAGACATAAAACAATGTAAGTTTTTAAAGTTAATAGCATGTATCAAAAGTTGATGCAAAAATATAATAATACTGTTTTGGCTTCTCTTTTGTTTTGTTGTTATTGTTGTTATCGTTTTTTGGGTTGTAACCTCCCATTGTGGTTTGTTTTCCAGTTTTGAATTTCTAATTTACTTTGTAGACATTTTAGCGGGTTAAGTTAAAGCATTGCTTCCTACAACTCTCCATGAGGTGTTATGAAATGGATCAAGACTGTCTTTACCACTGTTTCTGTTGACCATGGTTCATCATGGCACTGCCAATCTTCCTCACATTAGTGACAACTGATCTAATTCAAGGGCGAGTTAGCCAAAACTTATTCTGAGTGTGAATCACTTTTAAAGATTGCTGAAACAAAACACCACAAATTTAAAAGGATCAAGACAATTGAAAACTACTTTTCTATACTTCTAGAGGCTGGAAATCCCAAATCAAAGAACCAGACAAGTAAGGGCTCCATCCCAAGCAGAAGTTGGGAAGCCTTCCTTGCTTCCTTCAGCCACTGTGCCAAGGTGTTCTGGTGCGTGTGGAGGCATCAGCTTAGTCTGGGCCTCACCCTCTTCATGTAATAATCTCCCTATTCCTATATGCAGATTTCCTTTTTTTGTGCAATGACATTAGACAAAGCCAGTTAAAAGCATACTATACTCCAATCTGGTTTTATTTTAATTATATTTTCAGCAACCATATCTCTAATCCTGTCTCATTTTCTGAGATATCAAGGTTAGAACTTACTGACAGTATTGCTCCTCTAATTGATTTTGGCATCATATACACACATACATATTTTCTATGAATTTCCTAACAATTTTTTCTCATGATTATTTATCATAAGAAAATTAGTTTGACTTTTTTCCTCATGAATTTTCACCTTACCCATCGCTCCACTTCCTTTGAAGAAGAAAAATGTCTCATATTTTTTGTTTATAATTATCTTTTCTTTTTTTATTAGATATTTTTCTTATTTACATTTCAAATGATATCCCCTTTCCCAGTTTCCTCTCTGAAAAAAAAAAAAAAAAAACCTATTCCCTCCCCCTTCCCCCTGCTCACAAACCCACCCTGTCCTACTTCCTGGCCCTGGAATTCCCCTACACTGAGCCTTCACAGGACCAAGGGCCTCTCCTCCCATTGATAACCTACTTGGGCATCCTCTGCTACATATGCAGCTGGAGCCATGAGTCCCACCATGTGTACCCTTTGGTTGGTGGTTTAGTCCCTGGGAGCTCTGAGGGTACTAGTTAGTTCATATTGTTGTTCCTCATAAGGGGCTGCAAACCCCTTCAGCTCCTTTGGTTCTTTCTCTAGCTCCTTCATTGGGGACCCTGTACTCAGCCAATGAATGGCTTTGAGCCTCTACTTCTGCATTAGTCAGGCACTGTCAGAGCCTCTCAGGAGACAGCTATATCAGGCTCCTGTCAGCCAGAACTTGTTGGCATCTACAATAATGTCTGGGTTTGGTGATTGAATATGGGAAGGATTCCCAGGTCAAACAGTCTCTGGATTGTCATTTCTTCCGTTTCTGCTCCATAGTTTGTCTCTGCAACTCCTTCCATGGGTATTTAGAAGGGGGACTTTTAAGAAGGATCGAAGTATCCACACTTTGGTCTTCCTTCTTGAGTTTCTTGTGGTTTGTGGATTGTAATTTGGGTATTCCAAGCTTCTGGACCTATAAGTGAGTGTATACCATGTGTGTTCTTTTGTGATTGGGTTACCTCATTCAGGATAATATTCTTCAGATTCATCCATTTCCCTAAGAATTTCATAAATTCATTGTTTCTAATTGCTGAGTAGTACTCCATTGTGTAAATGTACCACATTTTCTGTATCCACTCCTATATTGAGGGACATCTGGGTCTTGTCCAGTTTCTGGCTATTATGAATAAGACTGCTATGAATGTGGTGGAGAATGTGTCCTTATTACATGTTGGAGCATCTTCTGGGTATATGCCCAGGAGTGGTATAGCTGGGTCCTCTGGTAGTACTATGTCCAATTTCCTGAGGAACCGCCAAACTGATTTCCAGAGTGGTTGTGCCAGCTTGCAATCCCACCAGCAATGAAGGAATGTTCTTCTTTCTCCACAACCTCGCCAGCATCTGCTGTCACTTGAGTTTTTGATCTTAGCCATTCTGACTGGCGTGAGGTGGAATCTCAGGGTTGTTTTGATTTGCATTTCCCTGATGATTAAGGATGTTGAACATTTCTTTAGGTGCTTCTCAGCCATTTGGTATTCCTCAGTTGAGAATTCTTTGTTTAGCTCTGTACCCCATTTTTTAATAGGGTTATTTGGTTCTCTAGAGTCTTAACATCTTGAGTTCTTTGTAGATATTTGATATTAGCCTTCTATCAAATATAGGGTTGATAAATATCTTTTCCCAATCTGTTGGTTGCTGTTTTGTCCTATTGACAGTGTCCTTTGCCTTACAGAAACTTTGTAATTTTATGAGGTCCCATTTGTCAATTCTTGATCTTAGAGCACAAGCTATTGGTGTTCTGTTCAGGAAAATTTCCCCGTGCCTATGTACTCGAGACTATTCCTCCACTTTCTTTTCTATTAGTTTCAGTGTATCTGGTTTCATGTGGAGGTCCTCGATCCACTTGGACTTGAGCTTTGTACAAAGAGATAGGAATGGATCAATTTGCATTCTTCTACATGCTAACAACCAGTTGAGCCAGCACCATCTGTTTAAAATGCTGTCTTTTTTCTGCTAGATGGTTTTAGCTCCTTTGTCAAAGATCAAGTGACCATAGGTGTGTGGATTCATTTCTGGATCTTCACTTCTATTCCATTCATCTGCCTACCTGTCACTTTACCAATATCATGCACTTTTTTATCACAATTGCTCTGTAGTACAGCTTGAGGTCAGGGATGGTGATTCCACCAGAGGTTCCTTTATTGTTGAGAATAGTTTTCGCTATCCTAGGTTTTTTGATATTCCAAATGAATTTGCAAATTTCTCTTTCCAAGTTTGTGAAGAGTTGAGGTGGAATTTTGATGGGGATTGCATTGAATCTGTAGATTGCTTTTGGCAAGATGGCCATTTTTACTATAT
>NW_022196900.1:54267754-54278658 GCF_008632895.1 Mastomys coucha | reverse complement strand
GATTGAGGAGTATTGGTACTAGGTCTTCTTTGAAAGTCTGATAAAACTCTGCACTAAACCCATCTGGTCCTGGGCTTGTTTTGGTTGGGAGACCATTAATGACTGTTTCTATTTTATTAGCAGATATGGGACTGTTTAGATCGTTCATCTGATCTTGATTTAACTTTGGTACCTGGTATCTGTCTAGAAAATTGTCCATTTCATCTAGGTTTTCCAGTTTTGTTGAGTATAGGCTTTTGTAGTAGGATCTCATGATTTTTTGGATGTCCTCAGTGTCTATTGTAATGTCACACTTTTCAATTCTCATTTTATTAATTAGGATACTGTCTCTGTGCCCTCTAGTTAGTCTGGTTTAGGGTTTATCTATTTTTTTTTTTTTAATTTTCTCAAAGAACCAGCTTCTGGTTTGGTTGATTCTTTGTATAGTTCTTTTTGTTTCCACTTGGTTGATTTCAGCCCTGAGTTTGATTATTTCCATTGACTCCTCTTGGGTGAATTTGCATCTTTTTGTACTAGAGCCTTTCAGATGTGCTGTCAAATTGCTGGTGTATGATCTCTCCAGTTTTGTTTTGGAGGCACTCAGAGAGCTATGAGTTTTCTTCTTAGGACTGCTTTCATTGTGTCGCATAAGTTTGTGTATGTTATGGCTTCATTTTCATTAACCTCTAAAAAGTCTTTAATTTCTCTTTCTTTCTTTCTTTCTTTCTTTCTTTACTTCCTTCCTTCCTTCCTCTCTTTTCTTTCTTTCTTTCTTTCTTTCTTTCTTTCTTTCTTTCTTTCTTTCTTTCTTTCTTACTTTCTTTCTTTCTTCCTTGACCAAGTTATCATTGAGTAGGGTGTTGTTAAGCTTCCACATATATGTGGGCTTTCTGTTGTTTATGTTGTTATTGAGGAGTAGCCTTAGTTTGTAGTGACCTGATAGGATGCAAGGAATTATATCAATCTTCTTGTATCTGTTAAAGTCTGTTGTGGCTCCATTTTCATTAAACTCTAGAAAGTCTTTAATTTCTTTCTTTATTTCTTCCTTGATCAAGTTATCATTGAGTAGAATGTTGTTAAGCTTCCACGTGTATGTGGGCATTCTATTGTTTATGTTGTTATTGAGGAGCAGCCTTAGTCCATGGTGATCTGATAGGATATAAGGAATTATTTCAATCTTCTTGTATCGGTTGAGGCCTGATTTGTGACCAATTATATGGTCAATTTTGGAGAAGGTACCATGAGGTGCTGAGAAGAAGGTATAACCTTTTGTTTTGGGATAAAAAGGTCTATATATATCTGTTAAATCTATCTGTTTCATAACTTCTGTTAGTTTCACTGTGTCTTTGTTTAGTTTCTGTTTCCATGATCTGTCCATTGCAGAAAGTAGGGTGTTGAAATCTCCCACTATTATTGTGTGCAGTGCAATGTGTGAGTTGAGCTTTAGTAAATTTCTCTTATGAATGTAGATGCCCTTGCATTTGGAGTGTAGAGTTTCAGCATTGAGAGTTCATCTTGGTAGATCTTACCTTTGATGAATATGAAGTGTCCCTCCTTATCTTTTTTGATCACTTTAGGTTCAACGTCGATTTTATTCGATATTAGAATAGCTACTCCAACATTTTTTTGGGGACCATTGGCTTGGAAAATTGTTTTCCAGCCTTTTATTCTGAGGTAGTGTCTGTCTTTGTCACTGAGGTAGGTTTCCTGTATGCAACAAAATGTTGGGTCCTGTTTACATACCCAGTCTGATAGCCTATGTCTTTTTATTGAGAAATTGAGTCCATTGATATTAATAGGTATTAAGGAAAAGTAATTGTTGCTTCCTGTTATTTTTGTTGTCAGAGTTGGAATTCCATTCATGTGGCTATCTTCTTTTAGTTTTGTTGGAAGATTACATTTTTGCTTTTTCAGAGATGTAGTTCCCCTCCTTGTATTGGAGTTTTCCATTTATTACCCTTTGAAGGGCTGGATTTGTGGAAAGATATTGTGAAAATTTGGATTGTCATGGAATACTTTGGTTTCTCCATCTATGGTAATTGAGAGTTTTGCTGGGTTTAGTAGCCTGGGCTCGTATTTGTTTTCTCTTAGGGTATGTATGACATCAGTCCAGGATCTTCTGGCTTTCATAGTCTCTGTGTGAGAAGTCTGGTGTAATTCTGATAAGTCTGCCTTTATATGTTACTTGATCTTTTTCCCTCACTCCTTTTAATATTCTTTCTTTGTTTTGTGCAACTGGTATTTTGATTATTATGTGATGGGAGGAATTTCTCATCTGGTCCAAACTAGTTGGAGTTCTGTAGGCTTCTTGTATATTCATGGGCATCCCTTTTTTTTAAGTTAGAGAAGTTTTCTTCTATAATTTTGTTGAAGATATTTATTGGCCCTTTAAGTTGGAAATCTTCACTCTCTTCTATACCTATTATCCTTAGGTTTGGTCTTCTCATTGTGTCCTGGATTTCCTGGATGTTTTGGGTTAGGATCTTTTTGCATTTTGGGTTTTCTTTGACTGCTGTGTCAGTGTTTTCTATGGTATCTTCTGCCCCTGAGATTTTTTCTTCTGTCTCTTGTATTCCATTGGTGATGCTTGCATCTATGGCTCCTGATTTCTTTCCTAGGTTTTCTATCTCCAGAGTTGTCTCTCTTTGTTAATTCTTACTTGTTTCTACTTCCATTTTTAGGTCCTGGATGGTTTTGTTCAATTCTTTCACCTGTTTGGTTGTGCTTTCGTGTAATTCTTTAAGGGATTTTTGTGTTTCCTCTTTAAGAGCGTCTACTTGTTTACTCATCTTCTCCTGTAATTCTTTAAGGGATTTTTGTTTCCTCTTTGAGGACTTGTACCTGTTTACCTGTGTTCTTTTGTATTTTTTTAAGGGAGTTATTTATGTCCTTCTTAAATTCCTCTATCACCATCATGAGATACAATTTTAGATCCAAATCTTGCTTTTCTGGTGTGTTGGTGTATTCAGGACTTGCTGTGGTGCAAGTACTGTGTTCTGATGAAGTCAAGTAGTCTTGTTGGTAAGATTCTTGCATTTGCCTTTTGACATCTGTTAATCTCTGGTGTTAGATGTTCTTGCTGTCTCTGTCTGGAGCTTGTTCCTCCTGTGGGTCTGTAATCCTGTGTCAGCACTCCTGGGAGATCAGCTCTCCCCTGGTAAGACCCGTGCACAGAGAGCTGTAGATAAGCCATACCTTCTGGGTGCAGATGGATAAATGAAGGACCCTGTCCCAGTTGCTCTGCAGTCTCTGTGGCCTGTGCCTCCCAGCTGGTCCCATCTTAGAAAGTCACTGGAGAGAAAATGGCTATCTAGCCTGAGACTCAGGGTCAGATCACTCTCTGGAGACCTGCTCTCCCAGGCAGGAAAGGTGCACAGAGAGTCATGGAACAGAGGGCTAACCTTCTAGGTATAAACATTTTATGTAGTAACTCTCCTTTGTTTTCTTGTTCTATCAGTAAACAAATAGACCTATTCTTCTTCATTTAAAATGAAAGGGCAAGAACAGAGAATCAAAATGAAGCCAGTGCATTTATTTTGGCTACACATATACACAAGCATGTGCATGCATGCCCACACACACACAAATATCCATTGAGTGACAGAGGAAGGCACCATTCATTATGAAATAACTATACCAGGACTATGCTTTTTTGGTTTTTCGAGACAGGGTTTCTCTGTATACCTCTGGCTGTCCTGAAACTTACTCTGTAGACCAGGCTGGCCTCGAACTCAGAAATCAGCCTGCCGCTGCCTCCCAAGTGCTGGGATCAAAGGCGTATGCCACCACCATCAGGCTAGGACTGTGATATTTTGTTAGAAAGAGATGTTCCTGAAGAAATGGCTTCCCTCCTTGCTATAGATAGAGGTAGAAAGGACCCTGTCCCAGCTGCTCTGCCACTTCTGTGGCCTGTGCCTCCCTGCTGGTTCTGGCATAGAAAGTCATAGGAGAGAAAATGGTGATCTCACCTGAGTCCCCGGGGGTCAGAGCACTCTTCAAGACCTGCTCTCCCTTGGCAGGAAAGGCACACAGAGGGCTGTGGAACAGGCGCACCTCCTGGCTGTAGATGAAGGTAGAAAGGACCCTGTCCCAGCTGCTCTGCTGCTTCTGCAGCCTGTGCCTTCCATCTGGTCCCACCTTAGAAACTCTAACTGGAGAGAAAAATCAATTATTTTTTCTTTAGTCAGTGTATACTTTTTGAAGTTAAAAAATACTATGAAGGAAAAAAAATGTAACAAGTAAGAAGTGATTTGCTGGTTGCTAAAGACTTGGAATTTTCTTTGTAGATGTGTTCACCACACCAAACATCCATGGTACCAATTCTGAAATATCTGTGACTGCCACAACTAATTTGAAATTTGCTATGAAGAACTGTAAGTACTGAATGCACTGCTACACATGCCAAGACCTTAGGATTCCAGAACTGTTCCAGGGGAAACGAGGGAGGCCCAGGGTTTCACGTCTACAGTTCATCTTGTACTTCTGGAAGCCAGCAGAGTTTTGTCATCTCTCTTCCCTGCCTACACACACACACACACACACACCCCACACACATTTTCTTCTGTAATGTTTTGTGAAGCTCCATGTCCATTACAGTGACCATTCCAGAAGGCAGGCAGAGTTTCTCATTTCTAAACTTCCCGTTTTTCAGTTTGAATGGAAGGAGACATTAACTAAATTTAGTATTCCAGGCTGTTACACACCTTTCTTAAACCCATGTTTGTGGGTTTTTTTTTTCTCTTTTATACTTTTATATTTTGAATGGTGTGAAATAGCAAAAAAGTGGCCTTTTTCTGGCTATGGCAATTTCAATACTGGGGCAGATTCATTAATGCCTAACAAATTTACTTGACAATAATAGAGAATTTGAGCAATTCCAAGCCTGTGGCACTCACACTTTAGGACAGATTTAGTTAATTCACCAGGGGCATCTTGCTTGTGTAGATAAAACATCTTGAGTTGTGTGGAATAAGATACAGTTAACTGACTTAAGTATCCCAGAGACACCTCAAATTTCTAACAGTACTAGTTACTGATAACCATTGTACCCAAGGAAGAAAATCCAAGATCCTAGATTCTTCCCCCACAACTAGAGGATTATCAAGAAGAGTTAAAGTGCCTTCTACATGTAGACTATTCCAGAAGAGCAAGTCCATCAAATAAGCAGAAAGCTCCAGGATAGCTTTCACTAATAATAAATTGCCTGAGCATAGTCTCTATAAGGTAAATGGAGACAATTGGGTGGTGTTCTCTTTAGTAGGAATTAATGGTTGTATTGTAGCTAGGATTAGTCTCCTGTTTTGAGTCCTGTCTGAATTAATTATTTCAGAAATAGGACCCCTTTTCTACCTTTTCTCATTAACAGAATACCTGTGATGGATTTGTAAGCTCTGTGAATTCATTGTATCCCTCCAAAGAAATCTTCCTATTGAGGGATGGTACCCCATATGGAACATATGTTACTATTTGGCTAAGTTGACCAGTACAGCCCAAATATTCTCAGTGATGCAGTTCTGCAAGGATGCATCGTAGGTTGAGGTTTACACTAAGGCCTACCTAGCAAGCCTGCCAAAGCCAACCATCTTACCCAATAGCGCTCCATTCCCTCTAAATGCCTAAGTTATATGCTTTTACTCTCTTTCATAGAATACAGACATATTAACCCTACTTCAGGCATCTAATACTCACAAAAACATTATTCTCCAAGGCCTTTCTTCCTCTTCTTCATTTCTGATTTAAAAAAAGAAAAGTCATTCTCTTTGTTCTCCCCTTGTCTTTGACAATTGGTCAGTGTTTTAATATGCTGAAAATACTTTTTCCTTTTCCTAGATAAATCCAGCAAACCAACTGCCAGTGGAGAAGAAGGAAAACCTAGCGCACAGTCTCGTAAAAGTACTAAGACTACTACACTGTATTTGATATCTGGAGCGTATTATTATATGGCGTATGCCATTAACATTCACTCCTTTGAACATGACATAGTGAACAGCATGCCTAAAGAGTCCATGCTGCTATTGTTTAGAGTCACCTGGAATCTTTTAAGTGGCAAATACGTAAGAGTCTATTTTCAAATGTACCTGACAAGCAATGGGAAGTGAATGTTATGGAAGTTTTAAAATATTTATAAATAGATCTGTATATTTATAAAATATATTCATAAATGTTTAGATTTATCTAAGATAAGCATATGGGGTATATTTTCATATTTTTGATGACAATGTAAATGTTTCTACTTGATTAAGGAATAAATGTATCTCTGGTCACAATGATTAATGTTTCCTAAGATCATTTGAGGGAGGGTCTTGGGAATGGGGGGGGGAGGCTACAAACTCAAAATTACTGTTTTATTTTCTTGCCAAGATCATTGTTCCTTATGAAATATTTGTGAAGCCATACAATCCAGGATGACTCTCATAGGTTTTTGAGTGAGTGTGTAATTAATTGTAGACAATAGATTCTCATCTGTTACCCATGTTATCTCTTTTGAACAGCCTCAACCCCCAATGTACCTGCATTTTGGACAATGTTAGCTAAAGGTAAATTAATGTAGTGAGGTAACTGGGGAAATGTTTTGATTTTCTAACAGTTTATATAAGAAGACATTTATAACATTTTATATAATAAAAACAAGACTGATGTAAATATTTCTAACAATAATCAGCAGATACATGTTTACTGCTCCCTTGTAATAGCAAATGTTATACTCGGAGAAATGATAAAAGTTGCAGTTTCTGAGTCTTCTGCACCCAGAAGTATGTCTTCCTGCAAAGGTTGCAATCTAGAGTGTATCTTAAAATCAAGAAGACACTAGCTGGTGTAGAGAAGTTGGTTTTCCTCTTTCATTGTGTTGCAGATAACTATTATGGTCTTCTTATTTTCAAGCTTTGACTCCAGAAACAGATGAGCCCAGATCAAAAAGTCATCCAACTGAGTTCATGATTCAGCATTTAAACCAGGTTTCTGCCCAGTGCGGCTCCTCTATGTTTGGAGCAGCATTCGCATAAACACATGGAGATGCACATATAAGTGAAAAGTATCAATGCATATTTGTGCATGAAAGTAATGTGTATAGCATAAATACACAAGTACACACTTCATGCACAGTATAATGCACAGCTCAATCTATGCTTGTGTATATTCTAGGTGGATAAGAGCTACACATTAACATATATGTGTCACATACACATAACATATGTGTCACATACACATAAAAGTAAAATATGCACAGTATTCACTTGACCATCATTATTTGTGTGTTTTGTATTTACATTCAGGATTTTCTACTCACTAACATCTCTTCGTTACCATAAAGTCAGTATTTGTAGAATCTTCAAGGTCATTTGTCAGTATTTCGACAGCTTCAGATATTTTTAATTTCCTCATAGTCAGTCACACCTTCAACTGGCTCCTGAGCCTAGTATTAAATAGGTTTTTAATGTCCCTAATAGTATGATGGACCCTATGGAAAATACACATTTATTAGATAAGCTCTACTTGAACATAAGTTACAGAGATGTTCACTTTACAAAACAATATTAAAATGAATAGTAATAATGGATTTTATACATTATACACACACCTTTATACACATGCAGACATTTTAGTAAGTAAATGTTACTTATCATAACATCAACATATTGTTTTAACAGTTATAAATGGAACAACAGTGATCATGGGTGATAAAGATCAATTTTTTCAACCAATTCCAGGTAAGAACAAAGTACTTTAATTAATAGATACATAAATGTCACCTGAATTTCAGTGGCTGCATTGTGAAACAACTTCTCATAGCAAAGGGTAGTGTATGTGGAAGAGTGTAATTGACAGCTAATGCCATATCAGAGAGGACATTGACTACAATAGACAAATTATACTTCTCAAGTACTGTTGCTGCCCTCTTACTAATGACTATTACTATCTTCTAGTATTTTGACATACAATGTTGAAACAGATTGATATTTGAGTTAAATATGTGTGTGTGTGTATAATGCTTTGTTAAATATACATAATATATTTTAAAATATATAGAATATATAAAATATATGTGTAATATGTGTATACATACACAAGTGGGCTTTTAAAATAGGCTCTTCTTTAGAGTTTTAAGTTTAAAGAAAACAATAGCAAAAACTATAGAGTTCCCATATTCCACCCTTCTTTTGGTTTCTATTTTTTTTTATGTTAAAATTGTGTGTGTGTGTGTGTGTGTGTGTGTGTGTGTGTGTGTGCCACATGCATGTATTTACCTATGGAGGCCAGAAGAGGGTGTCAGATCCCTCGGAAGTGGAGTTACAGATGGGTGTGAGGTTCCTGATATAGGTACCTAGAACCAATCTCCTAGTTTGGATGCAATGTTTTAATTTTCTTCAAACCCTTTGCCCTATAAGAAAATGATTGAAAATGACATACATTTGGTGACATATCTAGGATCTGTTTGCTCAGTTCTGTAATGACTTATTTTGCCTTGAGCTATTTTAAGAAAGTGGAGTGATGACAAATAACTGGCCAAATAACAAAGCAGGGATGAAAAATGATAGGTACCTTAGAAATATGTTGTCATCTCCGGATGTTACACTTAAGTGGCTAAATGTAAAATGGCTTCCTACCATTTGCTGAGGATACATTATGTATCAGGTGTACTGATATATATTCACACACACTATATACCAGAGGTTCTGTTACATATTTATACACACTATATATCAGGCTTTTTTTTCTATTTTTTCTTTTTTTATTAGATATTTTCTTTATTTACATGTCATACAATATCTCCTTTCCCAGTTTCCCCTCCAAAAAAAATTAAAAAAAAAAAAAACAAGAAGAACAAACTCTTGTTCCCTTTCCCCTCCCCCTGCTTGTCACCCCACCCTCTCCTGCCTACTGGCCCTGGCATTCCCCTACATTGGGGCATAGAACCTTCACAGGGCCAAGAGCCTCTCCTCCCATTGATGACCCACTTGGCCATCCTCTACTATACATATGTTGCTGGAGCCATGAGTCCCACCATGTGTACTCTCTGGTTGGTTGTTTAGTCCCTGGGAATTCTGAGGGTACTAATTAGTTCATATTGTTGTTTGTCCTAAGGGGCTGCAAACCCTTCAACTCCTTGGATCCTTTATCTAGCTCCTTCATTGGGGACCCTGTACTCAGTCCAATGGATGGCTGTGAGTCTCTACTTCTGTATTAGTCATGTACTGTCAGAGCATCTCATGAGACAGCTATATCAGGCTGGATTGTCCTTCCTTCAGTCTCTGCTCCATAGTTAGTCTCTGCAACTCCTACCATGGGTATTTTGTTCCCCCTTTTAAGAAGGAATGAAGTATCCACATTTTGGTCTTCCTTCTTCTTGAGTTTCTTGTGTTTTGTGGATTGTACTTTGTGTATTCTGATCTTCTGGGCTAATATCACCTTATCAGAGAGTGCAAACCATGTGTGTTCTTTTGTGATGGGGTTACCTCACCCAGGATAATATTCTCCAGATCCATTTATTTCCCTAAGAATTTCATAAATTCATTGTTTTTAGTTGCTGAGTAGTACTCCATTGTGTAAATGCAGCACATTTTCTGTATCCATTCCTCTGTTGAGGGACATCTGGATTGTGTCCAGCTTCTGGCTATTATGAATAAGGCCGCTATGAACATGGTGGAGCATGTGTCCTTATTACATGTTAGAGCATCTTCTGGGTATATGCGCAGGAGTGGTGTAGCTGGTCCTCTGGTAGTACTATGTCCAATTTCCTGAGGAGCCACCAAACTGATTTCCAGAGTGGTTATACCAGCTTGCAGGCCCAACAGCCATGAAGGAGTGTTCCTCTTTCTCCACAACCTCTCCAGCATCTGCTGTCACCTGAGTTTTTATCCTAGCCATTCTGACTGGTGTGAGGTGGAATCTCAGGGTTGTTTTGATTTGCATTTCCCTGATGATTAAGGATGTTGAACATTTCTTTAGGTGCTTCTCAGCCATTTGGTATTCCTCAGTTGAGAATTCTTTGTTTAGCTTTGTACCCCATTTTTAAATAGGGTTATTTGGTTCTCTAGAGTCTAATTCTAGAATTCTTTCTATATACTGGATATTAGCCATCTATCAAATATAGGGTTGGTAAAGATCTTTTCCCAATCTGTTGGTTGCCATTTTGTCCTATTGACAGTGTCTTTTGCCTTACAAAAGCTTTGTAATTTTATGAGGTCCCATTTGTCAATTCTTGATCTTAGAGCATACGCTATTGATGTTCTGTTCAGGAAAATTTCTCCTGTCCCTATGTTCTCGAGGCTCTTTCCCCACTTTCTTTTCTATTAGTTTCAGTGTATCTGTTTTTATGTGGAGGTCCTTGATCCACTTGGACTTGAGCTTTGTAGGAGATAGGAGATAGGAATGGATCGATTTGCATTCTTCTACATGCTAACCACCAGTTGAGCAAGCACCATTTGTTTAAAATGCTGTCTTTTTTCTGCTAGATGGTTTTAGCTTCTTTATCAAAGATCAAGTGACCATAAGTGTGTGGATTCATTTCTGGGTCTTCACTTCTATTCCATTCATCCGCCTGCCTGTCACTGTACCAATACCATGCACTTTTTAATCACAATTTCTCAGTAGTACAGCTTAAGTTCTGGGGTGATGATTCCACCAGAGGTTCCTTTATTGTTGAGAATAGTTTTCGCTATCCTAGGTTTTTTGATATTCCAGATGAATTTGAAAATTGCTTTTTCTAAGTCTGTGAAGAATTGAGTTGGAATTTCGATGGGGATTGCATTGAATCTGTAGATTGCTTTTGGCAAGATGGCCATTTTTACTATATTAATCCTGCCAATTGATCCTGCCAATCATGAGCATGGGAGATCTTTCCATCTTCTGAGATCGTCGAATTCCTTCTTCAGAGACTTGAAGTTCTTGTCAAACAGATCTTTTACTTGCTTAGTTAGAGTCAC
>NW_022196900.1:54264155-54266978 GCF_008632895.1 Mastomys coucha | reverse complement strand
GATTGAGGAGTATTGGTACTAGGTCTTCTTTGAAAGTCTGATAAAACTCTGCACTAAACCCATCTGGTTTGTTTTGGTTGGGAGACCATTAATGACTGTTTCTATTTCATTAGCAGATATGGGTCTGTTTAGACCATTGATCTGATCTTGATTTTACTTTGGTACCTGGTATCTGTTTAGAAAATTGTCCATTTCATCTAGGTTTTCCAGTTTTGTTGAGTATAGGCTTTTGTAGTAGGATCTCATGATTTTTTTGGATATCCTCAGTGTCTGTTGTTATGTCTCCCTTTTCATTTCTGATCTTGTTAATTAGGATACTGTCTCTGTGCCCTCTAGTTAGTCTGGTTTAGGGTTTATCTATTTTTTTTTTTATTTTCTCAAATAACCATCTCCTGGTTTGGTTGATTCTTTGTATAGTTCTTTTTGTTTCTATTTGGGTGGTTTCAGCCCTGAGTTTGATTATTTCCTGCCTTTGACTACTCTTGAGTGAATTTGCATCTTTTTGTACTAGAGCCTTCAGATGTGCTGTCAAATTGCTGGCGTATGCTCGCTCCAGTTTCTTTTTGGAGGCACTTAAAGCTATGAGTTTTCCTCTTAGGACTGCTTTCATTGTGTCCCATAAGTTGGGGTATGTTGTGGCTTCATTTTCATTAAACTCTAGAAAGTCTTTAATTTCTTTCTTTATTTCTTCCTTGATCAAGTTATCATTGAGTAGAGTGTTGTTAAGCTTCCACGTGTATGTGGGTATTCTATAATTTATGTTGTTATTGAGGAGCAGCCTTAGTCCATGGTGATCTGATAGGATATAAGGAATTATTTCAATCTTCTTGTATCAGTTGAGGCCTGATTTGTGACCAGTTATATGGTCAATTTTGGAGAAGGTACCATGAGGTACTGAGAAGAAGGTATATCCTTTTGTTTTGGGATAAAAAGATCTATATATATCTGTTAAATCCATCTGTTTCATAACTTCTGTTAGTCTCACTGTGTCTTTGTTTAGTTTCTGTTTCCATGATCTGTCCATTGCAGAGAATAGGGTGTTGAAATCTCCCACTATTATTGTGTGCCGTACAATGTGTGAGTTGAGCTTTAGTAAAGTTTCTCTTATGGTTCCTGACTTCTTTCCTAAGATTTCTATCTCCAGAATTGTCTCTCTTTGTGATTTCTTAACTGTTTCTACTTCCATTTTCAGCAATTCCTTCACCTGTTTGTGCTTTCCTGTGATTCTTTAAGGGATTTTTTCAGTTTCCTCTTTAAGGGCTTGTACTCTTTACCTGTTTCTTTAAGGGAGTTATTCATCCCCTGCTTAAATTCCTCTATCACCATCATGAGATATGATTTTAGATCCAAATCTTGGTTTTCTGGTGTTTTGGGATATCCAGGACTTGCTGTGGTGGGAGTACTAGGTTCTGATGAAGCCAAGTAGTCTTGGTTTCTGTTGGTAAGGTTCTTGCATTTGCCTTTCGCCCTCTGTTGATCTCTGGTGGTAGATGTTCTTGCTGTCTCTGTCTGAAGCTTGTTCCTCCTGTGAGTCTGTAAGCCTGTGTCAAAACTTCTGGGAGATCAGCTCTCCTCTGGTAAAAACTGGGCGCAGATGGCTGTGGATCAGTCATCCCTCCTGAGTCCTGGGGTCAGAGCACACCCTGGAGACAGGCTTTCCACTTGCGGGAAAGGTGCAGAGAGGGCTGTGGATCTGTTGTGCCTCCTAGGTGTAGTCTGAGGTAGAAAGGATCCTGTCCCAGCTGTCCTGCCTCTTGTGAGGCCTGTGCCTCCTGGCTGGTCCTTCAGGTTTTCTAATATATATTCACATACTATGTATTGGGTGTTCTAATATATATTTACACACTATATATCAGGTGCTCTGGTATATATTCACATACTATATATCAGGTATTCTGGTATATATCCACATTCTATATATTGGGTGTTCTGGTGCTTTAGCCACATTATGTGCATTCTCCCACCATGTGTATTTTATGAAGAAATTGGGGCATAAAGCAAAGGCCAGCCCAAATTTTGTAACTTTCAGTGATTAGATATTCTAAAGTCTTTTCTGGTTCTGGCCTTCTCTTTGATAAATATACTGTGTTAGAAAAAGTAAAAGATTTGCAGGAAAGGGAGACAGGACAAACTATCCTTCATATGAGCTTTGTTAGGAGAGTCCTAGGCAACCACAATGAAGCCTGAAGTAAAAGCAATTAGGAGAGACAGCGTCATGAACCATAGGCACCCATGATAGGTCCTTGAAAAGACATAGATCTTTCAGTTCCTGGAATGTAAGAAGGATACAGCTTCATGGCCAAATGCAGCTATGAGTCACTCTGAAGAGCTAGATCCTTTAGTTCTATCAGCTTCCTTCAGATCAGAGAACAAAGACAGTTTCTGATCTTTGTTTACAGTGTGGTAGAGGAGAAATTTCATACCACTGCCCTAGTCTGGCTAATCCTATGTGGCTCCTGGCACAGAGGCTTTAAGCAAGAGAGTAAAGGCTGTCTTGGGCTAGATGTTAGGAGACAGGGCTGGCTTAGGGTTAGGGAAGAACTCAGTGAGAGCTACAAAGTCATAGCAGTTCTCTGTAACTCAGTCTTTCTCTGTCTATCAGGTGGGGGCTGTGGCTTGATGTGTGTAGGGGGTGGGGACAGAACAGCCACTAGAGGATCTTTTGAGATAGCTGCATGAACATACCCACTTATAAAGACTTTGTAGCATCTTAATCCTAGCACTATGGAAGCAGAGACAAGCAGATCTCTGGGAGTTCAAGGCCATTAGCCTGTTCTACTTAGGGAATTCCAGTATAATAATATCCCCGCCCCCCACCAAAAA
>NW_022196900.1:54243595-54264104 GCF_008632895.1 Mastomys coucha | reverse complement strand
TTTTTTTTTTGTTTTTTTTTGTTTGTTTGTTTGTTTGTTTGTTTGTTTTTGCTGTGAAGAGACACCATGCCCAAAACAACTCTTATAAAAGAAAGGACAATATTTAATTGAGACTGGCTTATAGTTTTTAGAGGTTTAGTCCTTTATCATCATGGTGGGAAGCATGGCAGCATATCCAGGCAGACATAGTGCTGGAGGAGCTGAAAATCTGGTGGAGCCAAACATGATTCTGTAATTTTAACTCATTTCAGGAATTTTAAAAAGTTATTTCTGTTTCTTTTGCAATAGCAGGCACACTGAGTTTGTCTCTTAATAAAATGGCAAACTTTATTTATAATAGCCAGAAACTGGACACAACCCAGATGTCCCTCAACAGAGGAATGGATACAGAAAATGTGGTACATCTACACAATGGAATACTACTCAGCTATTAAAAACAATGAATTTATAAAATTCTTAGGGAAATGGATGGATCTGGAGAATATCATCCTGAGTAAGGTAACCCAATCACAAAAGAACACACATGGTATGCACTCTTTGATAAGTAGATATTAGTCCAGAAGATCAGAATACACAAAGTACAATCCAAAAAACACAAGAAACTCAAGAAGAAGGAATACCAAAATGTGGATATGTCATTCCTTCATAAAAGGGGGAACAAAATACCCATGGAAGGAGTTGTAGAGACTAACTATGGAGCAGAGACTGAAGGAATGACAATCCAGAGACTGCTCCACTTGGGAATCCTTTCCATATTCAATCATCAAATCCAGACACTATTGTGGATGCCAGCAAGTGCTGGTTGAGAGGAGCCTGATATAGCTGTCTCCTGAGGGGCTCTGACAGTACCCGACTAATACAGAAGTAGAGGCTCACAGCCATCCATTGGACTGAGTACAAGGTCCCCAATGAAGGAGCTAGAGAAAAGACTCATGGAGCTGAAGGGCTTGCAGCCCCTTAGGACGAACAATATAAACTAACTAGTACCCTCAGAGCTCCCAGAGACTAAACCACCAACCAAAGAGTACACATGGTGGGACTAATGTCTCCAGCAGCATATGTATAGTAGAGGATGGCCAAGGCCCTGTGAAGGTTCTATGTTCCAATGTAGGGGAATGCCAGGGCCAGTAAGTGTGATTGTGGTGAGCAGGGCATGGGGGGAAGGGAACGGGGGTTTGTTTTTGTTTTTATTTTATTTTATTTATTTATTTCAGAGGGGAACCTGGAAAGGGAGATATTGTATGACATGTAAATAAAGAAAATATCTAATAAAAATATTAAAAATAAAAAACAAACCTATTAACCCAATGGGAAAAAAATGGCAGACTTATGTCTTGAGGACATTTCCTTATAGAGGAAAAGCCTTACAGAGGAAACCACCAACACTACACACTTCTAGTTCCAAAGACTAACCAGTACATGCCAATAGCAGCACATGCACCTATCCTTCCTGAAGAACCTGTACCTTGTAAATTGTTCTAATAATTTCTTTTGAGGTGGTAAGTTATTTAAAGTGGTTTCAAAGTAAAGCCAAGAAGAAAGGCTGTTACAGAAGGAAAAAAAAATTGTCATGAGTACCTTGGGCTTAGTAGAATATTTGTGAATCTATAAAATGGAGTTAAGCATAGCTATCCCAAGATGGTTATGAAAATGAGAGAAAAAGTATGTGTGTGGCCTTCGCTTAGCCATTGTCTGGCATAGGAAGAATGGGCTGCGATTACTGCAGGTACATTCTGTGTTCCTTATCCCTCGAGCAAAGCATGCACGACGCTCAATTTTCTATTGTATTTTCTTTCTTTTCTCCCAGCCTCAGATTTGAATACTACCAATGAAAACAAACTGTCAGATTTAGAGGAAATCAAGCTCAAATTAATGCTGGGAGTCTCACTGATGACACTTATTCTGTTAATTCCCCTCGTGATATTCTGTTGTGCTACACTGTACAGGCTGAAACACCTACGGTAAGCCTACTGGTCTCTGTGGTCTTCAGAAATAGCCCTCCTAGCTTTAGAGGATTGATAGGAATATGTTTCCTCTTCGGTAATGTGTAAAACATGCAGCTTGAATCCACTTCCTCTAAGCACTAGGAATGTGAGCCCTGTCTCAGGGAATATTACACTGTTTTAAAGAAACACACAGTTAACGAGGAAGGATGTAGAGGCTAGACAATGCTTCCTTCACTCTGTATTCTTGCAAAATAGCTTTGGAACACGAAGGCTATTTATTCTCTTCTAAGTCACTCATTTGCTTGTGATTTAATATTTTTAATTTTTTGGTAGCCTTGCTTAAGACCTTGAAACAGACAGAAAGTCCGCAATTTTATGCCTTGAGGCCTAGACATTTGTTTTAAATAATAATTTGTCTTTTCTTATAAAAATATTAAATTCTATTTGAACCTGAGGGCCTGATTGATCTCTTTAAAACTTTTTTTGTACGCTATCATAGATTGCTTTAAACGACCCCACACAATTGCTTTTTAATGTTCACGATTATCATTAATATCGCTCTTTTGACTTTGTTGCTTTGATGATGTATTTCTCTGATCCATTAAACCTGTAAAGTTAGATATTTATTCTCCCTAATTCAGCTTCACTTTGTGATTCTTGGAAAGTACTTATTAATTAAGACAACTTTTATTATTGGCTTTTAAGCTCTAATATTGCAGTTTGGTATAGGTTGCATACACCAAATATTGCTGGTTCATTCACAGGAGGATTAAGTACAATGTAACTATAATGAAAGAAAAACTATACCACTTGCATTAATTAAGTAACACATTAGACATAATCCATTTCTGTTCTAACTTCTGATTTGAGTCATAAGTCTATGCAACTAAAGACCACTTTTGGCGTGTGTTCTCTTTTTTAGTGACAAAAGTTGTGAGAGTCAATACTCCGTCAACCCAGAGCTGGCAACTCTGTCTTACTTCCAACCAACAGAAGGTGTGTCAGATACATCTTTTTCGAAAAGTGCAGAGAGCAGCGCATTTTGGGGCCACACTTCTTCAGAGATGAGGCGATCCAACAGAAGAAGGTCAAAATCTAAAACTATGGATTTTTCTGCAGGCCCCAATCAAATAGTCTTAAACGACGAGTCAAACCTTCTCCATCCTGGGGAGCCAACTTTCCTCCTTCCTGAGGTACCGGTTGAGGAGCTCATCATTGAGAGTGGCACAGTTAAGTTGAGTGAGGTTGGTGATCAAGCCCAAGAACAAACTATTATTGAGCAAGGGAGAATCATTGAGAAAAAACTTTAATTCTTTGGTTATAAAAACAGATCTTTGTGTGTCACATAAATGTTCTCATTTTGTTATTGCACATTTCAGAGACATCTACATTTTCTGACGTCCTAAGGACATAGTCAATAAAAACCTATCACAGTTATTTGTTATAAGAATTACTTAAATGAAAAATGTACAAGGAAATCATTTAAGGGAAACTTGTCAAATAAACTCATCAAATAGTCTAGAGACTATGACAGGCCTTCAAGGCTGGAGGTAGCTCAGTGATGGACCACTTGCCTAGTAGGGCCAAGACCACCTTAGAGCCATCAATCCACCCACCCTTAGAGCAATAAAACTTTACCCTAAGGTTCATCTTTAAATGAGGGCATTTACATCTTTACCATTACCTGTGCCTGGCTACTGCTATCTACATCAAAGCAGAAAATGTCTGGCTTCTGTTTCATTAGCTAAACAGTGGTATCTACAAGAGATAAAACTAAGTCAGTGGTGGAAACTGCTAGCATTCTTGAGTTGTTTTGAAGTTATGCAGCTGCTCTCACTGATCAGGAAGAGAAACATGGCCAGTCAGATAGCAGCTGGAAAGTGCTTGCCATAAGCAAGCCTGATGACCTGAGTTAGATCCCTGGAGCCCACCGTGGAATGAGCAAACCAGGATTCCTACTTGTCCTGACATCTCTAGGCACTCTGGCATGGGTACATGTGCAAGCACAAACATGATTAATAAAGAAAACATTTCCTCCGTTTCTAAAGTACTCATAATCTTTGGGGATAACATGTGCCGGTAAATCATGGAAGAGATCATTTCAGCAGTTTATTTCCTAGAGAAATCTATAGCTATCTCTCCCACCAGTCACTCCCAGGTACCCAGGATCATTGTGCTTTAACTGGGAAAAAAACCCTAAAGCCTGAGTAATTTATTAAAATAACTATAGAAGCTATCTATACAATGGATATTTTTGTTTGTTTGTTTTCTTCGAGACAGGGTTTCTCTGTGTAGCCCTGGCTGTCCTGGAACTCACTCTGTAGACCAGGCTGGCCTCGAACTCAAAAATCCGCCTGCCTCTGCCTCCCAAATGCTGGGATTAAAGGCGTGCACCACCACCTCCCAGCCCTACAATGGATATTTTAATTTATGAAATAGAGATACTATGTCCTTAAGTGGGACCATCTTAGGGCATGCATCAGGTCATCTGTAGGTATGTGGATGTGGAGAAGACCCAAGGCAGATGTCACTGCCTTTATCAGCCCTCTTCTTGCCAACAGGTTTCCATTTCCTGGCTGACAGACACTTTGCATCATTCCGAGTTTCACTATGCTATGAAAGGCGCAAATCAAATAATATATTTTACAAATTACAAATCTCATGGACTGTGGATGAACTTAGTAGGATGGCTCTGTAGCCTGCAGAAGGCCCTGGTTTCCATCATCAGTACCAAATGAACCTGGGCATTAGTGGTACACACCTGTAAGGCCAATACTGGGAGGGGGGAGAGGCAGGAGGATCAGAAGTTTAAGGTTATCTTTAATTACATATGGAGTCTGAGGCAAGCCTGGGATACAAAAGACCCTGTCTTAAATAAACACATGGAATCTCAGGCGAGCTAGGGACATGCCTTGCCAGAGTTCCTTTGCTTGAGAGTGGCCATGATCCCCAAAAGGGCAAAAGGCTTTGGACCAAGAAAGTCCAAGGGACATCAGTTTTCTCAGTGTTATTTCAGCTCATGAGAAGTTCTTTTTACTATCTTTGGCTTGGGAAGATGCTTCTCCTTCCCTGTGGAGCACAGATACACTCTCTTCCCTGCCATTTTGAGAGTCCTTTATGCTCCCTTTCTTCTTCAGACTGTTCCACTCACCATTGGTTGGGAGGGTCTATACAAGCCTCTACCCATGAGAGAAAATCCACCACGGGGCAGGTGCTCCCTTTCCTGATCCTGCCCAATCGTGGACAGTTTCTGAGCCACTGTGGGTAGCCCTGAGCATCAGCTCCCCTCTTCCAGTTCCTTTTGCCGTTTCTTAGGCCTTTCTGACAGTTCTAGGGCTGGATTCAAGGCTGTGTACTGGCAGTTCAGGCACTTGAAGCCATGAAGGTGGGTGAGGGGTCAGTGAGCTAAAATGGCTGCAGGTGCTTGGCACTAAGGCACTAAGGAGTCTCCAGGTATGGAAGGGTTTGTGGGCAGATGTCACGCAGAGATATGAAGGCTGCTAATAGTCCCTCATTTTTCCCTCTGGCCCTCCACCCATCCTTTAGAAATGTGAAGAATTTTCTTGTTTGAAAACAGATGCAAAGGACCACTTTCAAATCAAAGTGTTTCTAGTTGTGAAACAAAGCATTATAAGGAAGGTTAATTCTTTTAGTATTATTCTTACTAAAATGGGCAAAAGCAACATGTTAACTATGTTTTGAAAGTCATCTGAGTATGTAATCCAGTTATAGAACCTTGGTCTGGCATGTACAAAGTCCTGGGTTTAATCCCCAGCATCACCACAAAAACAAAACCAATGGTAAAACAAGCAAACAAACAAAAACAAAGCAGAAAAAACTACCTGGTTTTCTAGACTCCTGACACAGCTTATAGAAATTTAGAAAGGATAGTGGGGCTGTTTGAGGAAGCTGGGTGAAGATATATGAAGGATGATGGGCAGTCTTCCCTGCTCTACTGTAGAAATGAGATGATAACATACAGACCATGTATACTTGTCCACAGCTGATCCTCCATGCTGTCAATAAACCTGAATTTCCTGAGCAGGTTTTCTAGACCTCCTGGGTTGCTTTTCTCCAGCAGCTGATGGGTATCTCTCCACTCTAAAGTGCCCAGGTCTCCTCAGTGCTTTCTAGTATGCCATTCAGCCTTCAAGAACTGCTTTAAGTTCTGCCTTGCAATAGCTTGGGTTGCATCATATCACTTCTGTTCAGTGTTTCCTTCTGTTTGTACTGTGGGCCAATTCTTAGAGACTGGCTGAGGTAGGTGAGAGAACTTGCCTGAGATCTCGGAATCAAACCAGGAGTCCTTCCTCGAAAGTGTGCCCAGCATTATCCTAAAGAGCCAGCCTTGTTCTCCATTCCTTCCTGCATCAAGTCCAAAGGTGTGCCTAACAGTGAGATGCTGGGGACCTTTCATGGAAGGGGGGTTGTTGTGTGCTTTTGGGTGGTCTCGAAGTTCCAGAAGTCCTGGAGTGGCAGAGCTGACCTAGTGATGTTTAGGAAGCTGGCTCGTGTGTATGCTGAGGCGGTCCTTCGGGGGCAGGAAAAATCCAGTATCTGCCTTGTGATCTCTAGTGTTCCCTCAAGGCAGGGTGCAAGGGCTGTTGGGAATGGGTGTGGTGGGAACTGGTGAGGCTGGAGAAAGGTGCTCTGAAGGCTTGGAGAAACATGGTAAATGTGTGAAGGTAATGTCCCCAACCGTCTCACATGTGAAATCATCATAAGGAATGTTCTGTTCTCTGGGGAGAGGTGGGGTAGGGAACTCTGTTGACAGTTGGACCTGGACATTGAAACTTGCAAATAAATACTCTTATGTTGCCTCTTAAAGCAATTATCATTCAAAAGTAGCCATTTCCTAGCCAGGGAGAACTAAGGTGGTTCTGATGCAGAAGCTATTGTCCTGTGGATGGTAAGAGAAAACACAACCATAGTGAAAACTCAAATTATTGATATGTCACAGCAAGGAAGGTTAAAAGGAAGATTAAAGGTTAACAAAGGAAATATTTGGAATACTGAAGCACATGAGTGAGAGACCTCAATAGATGAGAAGGCAGGAGCCTGGGTGGAAACACACACAAACACACACATACACACACTCACACACACACACACACATGTCCCCAAAGCCAGTGAAAGACATGTGAAGATTCTATGCCCTTTCTTATTTTCTTGCTTCTAATGCAACTGATGGTAACATTAAATTGCCAGTCAGGAAGGTTTCTGATGAGAGGCTTCTGCAGAAGGGACCGCCTCAGACCACCCCCAAAGAGCTAAATGTGGGGTAACCATGAAAATCTACAGCTGCATCTCGCTCACTGTGATCATTAACTCTTTTTCCATAGTAAAGCTACATGCTTGTCACATAAATGTGGGAACAACAAGAACTTAGTGTAATTAAGCAACCCAGAGACACCAGCAAAGGTCAGAGGGTAGTGATGCCAACCAAGTGACCAATAGTGTCAAGCTCCAAATTCAGCAAAGATGGAGTCAGACATGGTAGGGCTTCAATCGTCCATAACAAGGTCAGCATTCCAATGAACCAAGCACAATCATCTCCTTGGTTGGGCTGAAAAGACATGCCCTATTGGGTTTGGTCCACCTTAACCCAGAAAATGAACCAATCTTCTTAATAGAGCTTACCTCAGCCCTGGTCAAATTTCTATCACAGACATATAACTTGTAATGAAGGAATTCCATGGCTTTTCCTATCCCCTTTCCTGGATGAATGGAAGTCCTATCTCTAAAGTTTTATTTTTCCTTGATTTTCTCACTTTTCCTCGATTTCTCACTTTTGTGTAATTCTTAACGAAGCTTGCTTCCATTTTTACAAACTCCCACAAGATTCTGACGACAAACCCAGAGCCACTGTCTTGGGTTGATCTTTAGTGACCATCAGGTGTCCAGCACCTCAGAACCCTGTATTAAGCACAAGTGGGCTGAGAAAGGTGCTTGCTGTCTTACTCAAAACCCGGCAACAGCTGACGCAGTTTATCTAAACACAGCTTCTGGTGGTAATGTTTAAGCTGCAGAATGAGTAGACTCTTGTTTCTCATGGTACTGTTTAACAACACTTTCCAAATTCTAGCAGCCAGTAAGCTCAACTTAATGCCAATGTGTATTTCTGGTTGAATAGCCAAGCTCATTTAAAGAGAAAGGAAACCCCATATGTTAAATTTAGATCCTGAGATTGCTAGCATTGTCTGATCTCTCCTTCCTCCTTTTTCAAGCAGTTACCTTTCCAGTATATTGTTTTGGATTTCAGTACATTTCTTAATAGAATATGATCAGCAAGTTGAAGGCCATTGATCCGGGGAAAAGATGCATGTGTGTTGCCAAAACTCTGAATTTATCTAAAGTAAATTCAGAGTTCGAAGAGCATAATTAGACCACATCTCATTTCTGAAATAAGTTTGGGAGACATGTTAGGTACATTAATTAATAAAGGAAAATGGATCTTGGAAAGGGGAAGATGGGCATTATTATTCTAGTAAAAACAGGAGGTGCTGCTAGGGGTGTCATGGCCCATCTGCTTCTGCAGCTCTTGGGTCGTGTCATTATCCAGTTGTTTTTTCTCAGGACTGTGGATTCATATGCTTACGAATTTTATTTGCTATTTCTGACATTTGGGTGGTGGGTAGAAATGGCCTTCATTTGGTGTCTGAACTATTCTGAAAACATGAAGTTCTTTGGCCAGAGTCTCAAGAGAGATGTACCAAAGACCAGTGAGCCTGATGTTTTACACAATATTTTGTCATAGACAAAGGAACTGCTTTGCTTGGTGAGGCTGTGTGCAGTTCTGTGAGTCGATCATCTATTTGAAGTGTCCAGTTGTCACTGGTTGGTAATAAAGTAAGTAGGTTATTTCTAAAAATGTTATGTTCAATGCAGTTTAGTTTGTAACCGAGGCTGGTATCCTAACACACATTCAACTGTATTAAGGCAAGTGTACAGGCTAAAGTGGAATAATTTGTTTTGCCACTCAACTAGAGCTTTAGAACATTTGTCATATTGCAAAAGTATTACTTGACCAAAAAGGACCTGCACAGACTCCCAAACCGAATGTGTGTCATTTAGTTGCTTATCTCCATGTGACACAAAATGTCACATAACGTTTCAGCTTGCTTTTGTGCTTAGGATCTTGTCATCCACCAGGGGGCAGCAGTGGGAAGTAAATGACCAACGTTCCTACTGAGCCATTTTCCACAGTCTGCCATTTTCATTAAAAACAGTTTTATTGACATTGCTGAATTTTTCATCACAAATTGATAATGCCTATCTTTATTATTTGAAGACTCAGAATTGTAAATTTGCTTACCCAGTCGAAGTCACTTATTTCCCCCAAGTCAAGAACTACTGCCCTTTGTGATCGTCATTCAGACAAGCAGAAGAATAACCAGTTTTCTAACATTTGCACTTGTGTGTGGTTCAGGCACGGCAGGTGTGAGCTGGGAGGGTGTGTGTGTGGGGGGGTGTCGCAGCTGCAAGTGCTGGGCCCCACACGATGTGTCTAGTTGAAAGGAGGCAATGCATAGAAAGGAGAGAGAAGAGATAGGAAAATAGGGGTGGCCACGTGGAGAGAGGGGGAAGGGAGGAGGAGAAAGTAAAGATAAGAAGAGAAGAAGCTAAGAGGGAAGGGAGAGAGGAAAAGGAAGAGAAGGGAAGGGAAGGGGGAAGGGAAGGGAAGGGGAAAGGGGATAAGGAAGGGGGGGGAAGGGAGAAGGGAGAGAGAGGAGATAAAGAGAGAAGAAAAAGAGAGGGGGCAAACTGCCCCTTATATGGTGGTCTGTGCAGCGGGGCATACCTGGCTGTGGTCAGATGACTGTGGAGGTAGAGTCCATTCAGAATGCTGGGAGCTTGGGTCATTGTCTACATGATTGACAGCACAGGCTAAGGGAGTTGGAGAACTCGTGGAATCAGCCTGTCTGGGAAAGTGTCTCTACTGTTTCCGGCCCTTGTGAAATCTTCCACTGGGTCTCTGAAAGTTAAGACTCACTCAACCAAAACACAGACTGCTTTTCACAGCCCCACACTTCCTCATCTCTTTTGAAGTCTATTTTGTTAGATATTAAAATAACTATGCACACTTGCTCCTTAGGAACGTTTGCTTGGAATATCTTTTTTCTACCTTTTTACCCTGAGGTAATGTTTATCCTTGATGTTGAAATGTGTTATTCTGCCAGGAGGTGGTGTCACACGCCTTTAATCCCAGCACTTGGGAGGCAGAGGCAGACAGATTTCTGAGTTCGAGGCCAGCCTGGTCTACAGAGTGAGTTCCAGGACAGCCAAGGCTATACAGAGAAACCCTGTCTCAAAAACAAAAACAAAAACAAAAACAAAAACAAAACAAAACAACAACAAAAAGAAATGTACTATTCTTGGGTGCAGCATAAAAATGAATCCTATTTTCTCATACATTCTGTTAGTCTGTGTTTTTTTTTTAATGGGGAATTGAGACTGTTGATGTTGAGAGATGTCAATGATCAATGATTATTGATTCCTGCTATTTTGGTGATGGTGGTAATGGTGGTTGTGTTGGTGTGTGTGTGTGTGTGTTTACACTTCTCTTATTTTGTTTTTTCTAATATGAGTTTATCTATTTTAATTGGTGTAGTTAAGTCCTTTGGTTGAAGTTTTCCTTCTTGGGCGTGACTTCTAGGTAGATGTTGTTTAAATTTGACTTTATTATGGAATATTGTATTTTCTCCATCTTTGATGATTGAAATTTTTGCTAGGTGCAGTAGTCTGGGCTGGCATTAGTGGTCTTTTAGAGTCTACAGCAATCTGACCAGGCCATTCTGCCTCTGAGAGTATCTATGGAGGCATGGTGGATTTCTAATGGATGCCTTTATATGTTACTTAGTCTTTGTCCCTTGAAGCTTTAATATTCTGTGTGTTTAATGTCCCTCAACAGATGAATGGATAAAGAAATAGAATATTATTCAGCTGTTAAAAAATGAAACCTGCTGGTGAATGGAGGAAATTAAAGGAAAAACATTCTGAGTGAGCTATCCCAGACCCATATGCTATGTATCATCTTATATGTGAATATTAGCTGCTATGTCAATGAATAACATGCTACAATCTGTAGACCCACCAAGGTTACATACAGAGCAAGGACTGAAGGGAGGGATGCAGATTATTTCCCTAGGAAAGAGAAATAGATGAATAGATGGAGGTAGACTTGCTTCTCTCTTTTTTTTCTGCTTATTGCCTGCTGTGAATATTTACTTTGAATATACATTTCTCATACCTAGTTGAATCTAGGTATATAAAAATCATAGTTATAGAAGATCCTCTTTACTATGACAAAGAATGGATCCTGAATTTACATATTACATAAAATTTCAGTATGAGATTAAATATTTTTAGAATTTTTTTGGAACAATTTTACATGGATAAAGATAGTGTTAGTCCTATGAAGGCTCGATAGATGCTCCAGTGTATGGTAATCAAGGGTGGAGAGGTGGGATTGGGTGGGTGGGGAGTTGGAGGAATACCCTCATAGAAGCAGGGGGAGGGAGGATGTGTTTCTAGGACGGAGGGAAACCAGGAAAGGGGATAACATTTGAAATGTAAATAAAGAAAATATTCAATTAAAAAAAAAAGAAACTAAAATTTAGAGTTGCTTCTCTTATAGTCATTGTTGGTGTGTTAGCAAAATTAGATGATATCACTAAATTCTATTAAATATTTTCTAGTTTGAAGTACTTCATTGAGATTTCTAAGATGTGAAAATGTGTCTACTGAATATAACATGTAATGAAACATTTGGCCTTGTTCATTGCTATCTGCCAAAGACTTGAAGCTCACACATTAGCCTAACTCTCCAGTCTACGCAAGCTTGTGATATTGTATGAAAACAAGTGAGCAAGCCATTGACTCTAATACAAAATAAGCATTTTTAAAGGAGATGGGTTTCGAGGTGGGACTATTCTACTCATAAGTTATACGAACTTTTAGCTTAGGTATTTGAGTGCAGACAACTTTGGAAAATGTGGAGAGCGGTAGAGCTGGAGAGGCATTCGCCATGACAAGATGGCGCCTACTTCCGCTGTCGACTCCTGGTAAACAACTGTTTGCGCATGTGCGTAGAGTGAAAGACGCCAAGTCACGGCCCATCCCGGGGTGTCACGTGGGGTGATGAGCAAACAGCCAATCATGTGTGGACACGCTGCGCTGTGGGCAGACACGCCATGCTGTGGTGTATATAAGCAGTGCCGATTATTGGCTCGGCCCTTTTTTTCCTCTGGATGAGGCAATAAACGCTTGCTGCAGAAGGATCCTAGTGTCCGCATGTCTTCTTGCTGGTGAGACGACTGCGCAGGCAACAGGAAAATGAATTACATTTTGTTTTTTCTTCCATTAGTTCATTCGGAAGTTACTAAAACTATGCAGACCCCATGCTAAACTCTAGACTAGAAAACCTAAATAAGAAACAAGCTTTGGTTGTTTCTAATTCAGCAGTTCTGTTCACAAGACCATATTCCCATTGGGCAAGAGTGCCTGCAATCTTGTGGACTTGTCAAGTACATATACTTCGACATGGCAGGTAGAAAATCTATTCCATGAAGACGGTCTTAGAGTTTTACTGCTGTGAACAGATACCATGGCCAAGGCAACTCTTATAAGGACAACATTTAATTGGGGCTGGCTTACAAGTTCAGAGTTTCAGTCTATTATCCTCAAGATGGGAACATGGCAGCATCCAGGCAGGGAAACCGCAGGAGAAGCTGAGAGTTCTACATCTTCATCTGAAAGCTGCTAGCAGAATACTGGCTTCCAGGCAGCTAGGATGAGGGTCTTAAAGCCCACTTCCCCAGTGACACACCTACTCCAACAAGGCCACACCCACTCCAACAGGCCATACCTTCTAATAGTGCATTCCTTGAAGCAAGCACCATAACAAAGATTTAGCTTTATCAATCATTAGTATTAAAGTCCAGCATCTCTGATCCAAAGTCAAAACTAACTTGAAGTAGTACTATTATAGTACTTTAATTTTTTTCATTTTAAAAATCCTTACATGAAATAATAATGATATTACTGATCAGTTTTAGGTTGAATTCTATAAAACCTATTTGACATTTATTAAATATTCACAGGAAGGACTTGGACTAATTCTAAGATGAGCACTTAAAAGGAATATTGGTGTTATTATATTTATTCTTCAATTTTACTAAATTAAATTTTAGTAGTACTTAAAATATGAGCTATTATAGAAACCAAAATGGCTTGTCTATACACACACACAAAGGAGTGTGAGAAAAGCAAGCTGCACATATAAACCAAACATTGTTTTTTTTGATAAATAACTGGCAAATTTGAAAATAAGTGGAGAATTTGCTAATCTGACTTTTTAAGTCCTAATTGCCTCATACTTTAGAAAATGATATGTTAATAAAACGTCAAAAGAGAGGTAGCTGTTATCAGAAAATATAATGTGTATCAGACTTTGGCAAGTTCCCTGACCTCTCAGAAGCAATTTCCAGGGTTGTGGAACAGGACAATAAGAATGCTTACCTCATTAGACTGCTGTGTGAATATATCGAGACTACTGTGACAGCTACTGCTGCTATCGGTGTCTTTGTGCTTCATGAAGGCCTTCTGACAAATTTTCTCCTTTTATTTGTCAGTTTATTTATATTTCAGTTGAATATATCCAAGTTATATTTCCTTATCACTTAAGCTTGATTGACAAAATATCCCTTAGGAATCTAGTGTGACTAGTCATGGAAAATAGTAGATGCTGATAAGAGCCCATTTGTCCATGACTGATGCTAGGCTAGAATCACTGGTCTGACTGGCTGAGCAAACCATATATGTGGTCCATGGTGAAGGTGCACTATCTGAATGCTGGGTGTGGGACACTAACTTCTAGTGGATCAGTTCTCTCCCATAATGGATGATCCCACAGCATCTCCCTGTGCTTGTGCTGAAAGAATAGTATGAGGGGTTGAAGCTGTAGCACATTTAGTAGAGATCTATAGTAGAGAGTGCTACGTAAGACCCTGTCCCAAAAGAGCAAAAACACAAGCATTTTATGATGTTCTCTACACTACTTTGTATAATCCTGAATGTTCTCCACCAATCACAAAAGCAATTACCCTGAGAATAGGGAAGAAATTTTTTTTCAAAGTGCCTTTGTATTTTGTTAGTATGGACATTTAATCCATTCCAAATTTCATTCTATATCTTTTAGTATTAGACCAAATGAGTTTCTAGTATCTGAGTTATCTCATCTAGTGTGTGTGTGTGTGTGTGTGTGTGTGTGTGTGTACATGCACGTGCACAAGTAGAAATACAGCTCAATGAAATACAGCTCAAATGAAAATTGAAAAATGACAATGTGTGCTAAGGTGTTTGATTCATGCAACGCCTTTACAGTACAGTGAAAGTCCTGTTGAGTTTATCCCCAGGTAGGCAGGCAGTGTGAAGTTAGTTTTAGAGACAGAAGGCTTCATTTTAAGTACAGAAAGTCACATCTTATGTCTGATCATTATTTAAATATTGTATACTATTTGAAGGTCATAATTCTAGTGAAAATGCTAAGGGTTGCTTGGAGATGGTCCTCTGGAAAGAGAAAATGACAAGAAAGGGAAAGTAATCATATTGCCCAAGAACATTCTCAATTTGTGCTATGGAGATTTCTAAAACTTTCTCAGAAAAAAAAAAAAAACAAGAAGGAAATATAGCATGAAGTTTATCCAGTGCATTTCAGAGGCTCCATTTCCACAGCAGGTTCTAGAGCTGACTGAGCATGGAAAGAGATGATGGTTTGAAGTTCAGACCCAACTTCCTATGCACTGAGCTTCATTTAGTGGATGTGCAGAGTTGAAAAAATGAGACCCTGGGATTACGGAGGCCATTTTTCATATTGGCATTTCTTTTTATCTACATACTCGACACCATCATTTTCTTGACGTTAAACCTTACCAACCAGATATCATGGTGTATTCTTGTAATCCCAGCACCACAAAGCAGATGCAAGAGATTCACTATTAAGTTCAGCCCAGTCTACAAGATACATCCTGAACCGGCCATGTTTATACAGTGAGACCCTGTCTGAATAAACAGAATTCCAAATTATGTTCTTAACAAATTATATCCATTTTCTTTAGTTCTCCTGTAAGCAGAGCTTTTTTCTTCTTCTTCTTATAAATGCATGGAAGTAAGTCACCTGATTTCATTGCTGTCAACACAGCAGATTTTCTTGTTAACCAATCATGTTACAGAATAAGGCCTGGTCTATGTTCCCTGTATCAGAACTGTCTTAATCTCATTCAGGTTGAGGTTTGTGGGTTTTGTTTTTGTTTTAGATTTGTATATAATTTGAAAGCAGGCTGTCTTATTTAGGGCTTCTATTGCTGTGAAAAAGGCAATGTGACCATAACAACTCTTATAAAGAAAAACGTTTAACTGGGACTGGCTGACAGTTCTGAGGTTTAGTTCATTGCCATTATGGAAGGAAGCATAGCAGGGTGCAGTCAGACATGGTGCTGGAGAGGTAGCTGAGAGTTCTATACCCAGATTTGCACCCTGCAGGTAGAGAAAGTGAGCCATGAGGCCTGGCTTCAGCTTCTGAAATCTCAAAGCCTAGCCCCAGTGACATACTTCCTCCAAAGAGGCCACACCTCCAATAATGCCCCTCCCTTTGAGGCTATGGGGCCATTTTTATTCAAACTACCACACAAACCTATGGAAACCAGACTGTATTTACTTTGACTGTAGCACTAAAAACAAACAAACAAACATGGAATGTTCAGTGTGAAAGCTACATACAGGCTACAAAATTAACAGGGTTTCCTCATTGGTGGTGGCGCTCAGTCACAGGTGACCAAGAGAATGTTCACTGTGCTGGAAGTGAAACACTTTGCTCATGACAGTTGTCTGTGATGGTGTGCCCTCATGTTGTGCCTAGCATGTGCTGCTATGGGATTATAAACTATGAACTCATTCTTGCCATTAACCACCTTTTATGTTTTAATTATTTTGAGAATTTTTTACATGAGAACTGTATTTATATTATTTTTAATCCCAGTCTCCTATAACTCATCTCATGTCACCCTAATCTCTCTCAAATTCAGGACCTCTTCTTTAATTTTGTTGCATATGCATGCATACACACACACACACACACACACACACACACATGCACACATGCATGAATATATACAACTTCCTGAGCCTACTGTTGCTCATTTGTGAATTTGTTTAGGGCTGACCACTTGATATTTGACAATCTATCAAGGATCTTGTCCCAAGAGAAGAATGATTATTCCTCTCTCTGGTAAGATGTTGGATACTTTAAAGGCATTTTTTTTCTTTTTTTTCTTTTTTTTTTTTTTTTTTTTTTTTTTTTTTTTTTTTTTTTTTTTGGTTTTTTGAGACAGGGTTTCTCTGTGTAGCCCTGGCTGTCCTAGAACTCACTTTGTAGACCAGGCTGGCCTCAAACTCAGAAATCCGCCTGCCTCTGCCTCCCAAGTGCTGGGATTAAAGGTGTGCGCCATGACCACCCGGCCATAAAGGTATTTTTTAAAAAAGGTATTTTTATTATTTTGAAAATGATCTATTTAGATCTGACCCATTTTTAAAAACTAAGTTATTTTCTTGATTCTTTGGTAGGGTTTTTTTTTTTTAGTTCTATGCATATACTGGATATTAATCTTCTATCATATGTATAACTGGCAAAGGTTCTGTCACACCAATAGATTCTTCACTTGATTTTTCCTTTACTATACACAAGATTTATAATTTTATGAGTTCCCATTTGTCAGTCATTAGCATTCATTCCTAAGTGAATGGAGTCCTATACAGAAAGGCTCTTCTGCTACTTATATCTTTTAGGACACTACCTATGTTTTCATCGACACACTTGGAATTGATTTTTGTGTAGGTTGGTAGATATATACATGTCTAACTTCATTCTTCTATATGTGGACCCCCAGTTTTCCCAGCACCAGTTGTTGAAAATGATGTCTTTTCTCCAGAGTGTATTTCTGTCAGCTTTGTCAAATAACAATCCCTTTTAAATACCACTGCAGAACTTCTTACCCTCTCTCTCATCATGTCCTTGTTGGGAATGATCATAATGGGATAAATAATACATAATCAGGAAGGTTCAACTATATGGGATAAACCAAAACCATGTAACCATGCATTCTAAAGCCATTCACGGTCTAAAGGCCATGTCTGCAGTTCTCAGGTTATCCCTGCTCTTATCCAACTTCCATAGACCAGCATTCCAAGAGTCAGCAATGCTGTTTCTAGAGCAGTTAAGTCAAAAGCAAAAGGAATCTAAATAGATTGAGACCATTAAAAATACTTAAACTGAAAAATATAAGTTCTATATATTTAAGTACATACCATGAGTTACACACACACACACACACACACACACACACACACACACTGTAGAATGGCCAGGCAAAGATTATTTAAGTGACTTTTTACATTTATCATTTTTATTGTGATAACACTTAAATTAACTGCCTTGGTAAGTATATTATGTTTTGCCCTGTAATGGTGGTGTCAAATAGACTCTCTGCAAGAGATCCTCCTGTCTACTTGAAATTTTCTAATTCTGTTTTCACCAGTCTGCACAAGCTCCTCAACCCTTCAGTACTGTCTATGTTTTTGAATTTAACTTTTAATGTTTCACATATAAATTAGACCATGTGATTATGTATATCTGTTGTATTTAACCTATCATTTTTGTTTTCCAGGTTTATTCATATTGTCACAAACGATAGAATTTCCTTCTCGTAAAAATCTGAATAGCATCTCAATATGCAGGACATATTCTTTATCCATTGATTGACACTTATGTGGATTCCCCATCATGGTCATTGTGAACAATTCTGCAGTGGACATGAAATTGTAGTTGTCTCTTTAATAGGCTGACTTCAGTTCCTAGTGTACCAAACCATCTAGTTATAGGTCTGTTTAAATTGCTTATCTGGTCTTAATTTAACTTTAGCAGGTGGTATGTATCAAGCAATTTTTAAATTTATTTTAAGTATCATGCTTTGGTGGGTTACAGATTTTTAAAGTATATCTTTATGATTCTCTGGATTTCCTTGGTGTCTATTGCTCTGTCCTCTTTTCTTCCCTAGTTGTTTAATTGGACATGAATGTTTAGATCACAGTATGCTCTTCATAGATTTTTCCCTTTGAGTATTTGGTATCCTCCCCATCTCTTCTAATTAGTTTTGGTTTGAAGATTTTCTTGTCGGGTATTAAAATGTTTCAAGGATTTTCTTCCTTGGTCCCTTTGCTTGGACCAGGCTTTTTACCCTGAGATGATGTCTATTCTTGATGCTAAGGTTTGGTTCTTGGATGCTGCCGAATGGGTCCTGTTTTTTAAATTAAATCTCTTAGCCTATCTTATTTGGAAATTGAGACCATTGATGCTGAGAGTTATCAATGAATAGCCGGTTGGTTCCTATTATTTTCTTACAGTGTGGTTCTTTTTCACCCTCTTCTTATTTGTTGGTCTGGGGTTATTCATTTATTGTATTTTCATAGGTGTGGTTAGTCTCTTCAGGTTGAAGTTTTCTCTCTAGTGCCTTCTGTGGAGTTGGATTAATATAAACTGCTTAAATTTGGTTTTATTTTGATAATGTTTCTCAGTCTATTTTAGTTAAAATATTGATGTTATGGTAGTCTGGGTTGGAATCTGTGATCTCTTAAACTTTGTAGAACATCTATCTATCCAGCGCCTTCTGGCTTTTGGAATCTCCATTGAGAAATCAGGTGTTATTCTAGGTACATCTTTCTATGCTCCTTGGTCCTTTTTCCCTTCCATTTTTAGTAATTATTCCTTTGTTCTGTATGTTGAATGTTTTGATTAGTCTACAGCATGGGAAACTTCTTTTCAGGTCCAGACTCTTGTCCATGCTTCTTGTACCTTGATAGGCCTTTTTTAAATTAGAAAAATTTTATTCTTTTTTGTTGAAAATATTTTTCTGGGCTTTTGACCATGATCCTTTTTCTTTCCTATATTCATATTATTTATAGATTTGTTCTTTTCATAATATCCCACATTTCCTGAGTGTTTGGGGCCTCGATTTTTTAGATTTAACATTTTCTTTGACTAAGGTATCCATTTCTTTTCTCTTGCCTTCAATGCCTGAAATTCTTCCATTTTTGAGTTGGTCAGGCTTCCCTTCTGAAGGTTTTGTTGACTTCCTCAACTTTTTATTTCCAGTTTTATGTCAGTTTGAGTTTTCTTTAGTGATTTCTTTTCTACTTTTATATCTTGGATTGTTCATTATTTCATTCCACTGACTGTGTTTTCACAGACTTCATTAAAAGATTTATTCATAATCTCTTTAAGGTTTAAGAACATACTCATAATAGGTATTTTGAAGTCCTTGTCTTGTGTTTCTGACAGATGCCATTAAGGAGTCTGTCAAGTAATTGAGTTTTCTGGTGATGGCTCATGGTATTGCATGGCTGCAGTGGGTGCACTCTGAGAGGCAAAGACCCCAGAGACTCCATCCAGGATTCCTTCTCACTGTGGATAGGCACTATTACATAGCCTAGTGATTTCCTCTGTATGCACCCACTCTATTGGGCAGACCCCAGAGACTCCATCCAGGATTCCTTCTCACTGTGGATAGGCACTATTACATAGCTTAGTGATTTACTCTGCATGCACCCACTCTACTGGGCAGACCCCAGAGACTCCATCCAGGATTCCTTCTCACTGTGGATAGGCACTATTACATAGCTTAGTGATCTCCTCTGTATGCACCCACCCTATTGGGCAGATTTCTTGCAGAATCAATATGAAGATATATGTTCACATAGTAATGCTGTGTAGATGAATTGATGATTTCATAATTCCTGATAATGATTTTATAGAACTCCTAAACTGATACAAGTAATCTCAAGTTCCCTATAGAATAAAAGCTGCAAGTAGGGCTCTGTAAACCTTCATGTGCCATGGACTAATTGCACTGGAAAGAGAAAACAGCCTTGGAAAACATTAATGATCAAGATAAACATTCATTCTCAGTCAGGTCCAAGGATGAGGCCACAGGTGTGCACTATGATAAAGCAAGGCCATGTAAAGCTATTGCTTTGAACTTATAATGCGCTTATAGAGTAAAACACTGCTTTAAATTTATTATAATCTACATTTTGCTGCAACTCCCTTCTGTGTAACATTTTTTCTATGAGGTAATTTTTCTTTTAAAGGCTTTTGTCTAAAAAGCTACAAAAAGCTGAAAGCAAAAATAAAGGTTTAGTATAGCCCTTTTCTGCTTCATCCAGTGTGTGTGTGTGTGTGTGTGTGTGTGTGTGTGTGTGTGTGTGTGTGTGTGTGTATGTGTGTGTGTGTGTGTGTATGTGTATGTGTGGGTGTGGGTGTGGGTGTGTGGGTGTGTGGGTGTGTCTGACTTTCTTTTCCTTCCTCTCTGTCTCACAAAGAGTTAACACAATATGAGCCTCTGGCCTCTATCCTGAACAGGCCCCTGAGTCAAAAAGTCAAGAGCCTCAAAGCAGATACATTAAAACTAATAGAAGAGAAAGTGGGGAAGAACCTCGAGCAAATAGGCACA
>NW_022196900.1:54234198-54242319 GCF_008632895.1 Mastomys coucha | reverse complement strand
AAAAAAAAAAAAAAGTCAAGAGCCCAAGTAACTAAATTTCTTTTTTTAATCCCCTGCTGCTATCAGCAGAAGTCAATTTCCAGAATCTCTCAGCTTTTGGTCACAAGAGAGCAAAAGAGCTATCAGCTTTTGGCACCCAGAACAGTAAGAGACAATCATCAGAAAAGGGCTACACTAAACCTTTATTTTTGCTTTCAGCTTTTTGTAGCTCTTTAGACAAAAGTCTTTAAAGGGAAAATTACCTCATGGAAAAAAATGTTACACAGAAGGGAGTTGCAGCAAAATGTGGATTATAATAAATTTAAAGCAGTGTTTTATTCTATAACATCATCAGCTTGTGACTTTCATCCTATGCTGCATCCCACCTCAGTACCTGACTGTTGGGGCAGGACCCCAGGCATGCTCCAGCTGTGCTGCATATCTCAGGGCCCACTATAGTAGGGTTGCTGGGTTCTGGTGGAGATATGTTTCCTCCTTGGTTTTATTGTTTTTATGCTGGTGTCTAGGCATCTGGGTATGGGGTTATTGTAATTCTAAGTGTTGCTCCCTTGTCTTCGTTGGGTGGATGCTCCATTCCTGGTTTTTGTTGCCATCTCTTGATGTTAGAAATGTTTGGCGACTTTGGGTTGCCTAATAGGGAGTGCTCTTGAGTTCCTGCCAAGTGTGGCCTCTGGGGGTCCTAGGTACAATATGTTTCTAGTTATTGGGTACAGACATGAAGGGAAGAGGACTGGAGAGAAGGGGAAGGAGTTGAGGGGATCCCCAGGAAGGAGGAGAGCTAAGTCTGCCAGGAGATTTGGCAGAATCCCCAGGTCATGGAGGCAGAGGAGGAAGAAGAAAAGCCCTTGAAGGTGGTCTGTTACAGCGATGGGGATGAGACTTGGGGATTGGAATTAGAGGATAGAAGGAGAGGGAAGGAGAGTAAAGGCTGCCTGCTTGATTCCCAGACTGTAGAGGCCAACGGGTCCCCAAGCTTAGTGCTTCTTACAATTGGCAGCTGCTACGAATTGGTGGGGTGAGGGAGGAATGCTGGGTCCCAGGAGGGCCTGTGACATCCCCAGGAAATGGAGGCGGGGAGGGGGGCATGGTCCTGAAGCTTTCATTTTCTTTTTCCTTTCATTCTTTTTATTTCTGACTTTATTGATATTTTCAAATAATGTGTTTTAAATTTAGATTCCTTCTGCTGAAGATATTCTGCAGTTGATACCCTCTCTTAGAATTGTCAATTCTTTCATTTTAGGTTTCAATTCCAGAATTATATTTATGTATGAATGTATTTGTTTCCTAACTTTCTGTTTCTCAGTTTCATTGCATTGCTTTTCCATATTTTCTTGAAATCTGAAGCTATTTCTTAAAATACCATTTTGAATTTTTTTGCTAGGGAATACATATATTTCTTTGGAATCAACTACAAGGAAATTGTAAAAAAAAAAATTCATTTGGTCATGTTTTGTCTCCTTGGTTTTTTATGGTTTTGTTTTGTTTTGTTTTTGCTTATGATGTGTGCATTAAGTGGAAGAGATACCTTTTTTTTTTGTTTTTTTTTTTTGTTTTGTTTTGTTTTGTTTTTTGTTTTTTTCGAGACAGGGTTTCTCTGTATAGCTCTGGCTGTCCTGGAACTCACTCTGTAGACCAGGCTGGCCTCGAACTCAGAAATCCGCCTGCCTCTGCCTCCCAAGTGCTGGGATTAAAGGTGTGCGCCACCACCGCCCGGCGGAAGAGATACTTTTAACAGAATTCATGTACCTGGTTTTCTGTGGAAAAACATTCTTTGCAAGAGGTTGCAGGGGTGTTTGGTGATTAGCACACAGAATTTCTAACATTAGTAAACATGCCACTACATCCTGTTGGCATTATTCTGTCAACTGAGGTTAGCGCTAAGAAAAATCGCTAGGATTCCCAACAGCTAACACATGAACATCTACATGCTGGAGAAGGTTGGTAGGGTCTTGGATGGTAGTGATTGCTAATGTTCAACTTCTTTCTCTCCTACAAGTGAAGCTGTGGCTGAGTGGATGCGATTGCAGGTCTGCTCCTCTGAGGCAAGACATTGAATTGAGAGGTAGAGTTTCAGAGCTTACCAGCCTGTGTGCTTTGCTTTCCTGCCCGGGGTATGTACTCACCAACTCCATGCATCTTAAGACGACGTCTTAAAAGTACATTTCCAAATATATTTTTATGAGACACAGTCCTGGACAGAATGTGGGTAGACAAGACATTTATTCACCTACAAGAGGAACCATTGCAGCAGGTGGCTACCACGTCAACAATAAATTCACAAGTGATCAAAACTACAAACTTTTACAATACATGTGCGATACATGTGGGAATATGACAGCATGTGATACATGTGGGGATGGTAACTCCATGTCAGAAATGTCACACATCACTCTTAAATTCCTAGTTTTACTTCTTAAAATATACAACAGATTACTATAGAAACTAAATGTAAGGCCCACCAATTTGTTTTTTGACCTTACTTAAATCTCTCTAAAGGTTCTTAGACTCCTAACAAAGTTTTTAGATGTTAATATTTTGGAATGATTTGGGTGCTGTAAAAACACAGGACAAACTGTCACATGACCAAATGAACTGGCTTCTGCAGGTGAGGAGCAGAATTGAGGGACCTTCTTTTCTGCTACTTGGAATGTTCAGCCTCTTGTGTAGTAACTCGCATTTAATATAAATTCGTACATTTCCCTCGCTTTTCTTCCTGTGCTGTCAAGGGAATGGTTAGGTTAATGAACAGTATCTTATGTGTACACAGCAAAACACTTTTATAGCATTCAATTATAAAGGAAAATATCAAAAACATCTAGAATAATAACAAGTTATGCATTACAGTTTTTGTACTCACACCTTCCTGTGCAATCCATGTTTTTAGAAAAATATATTATATGAAACCACAACCAGGCATTCTGATCTCAGCACATTCTTACTCCGAGCAGTATATACAGTCATATTAGAGTCAGAACACACTACAGATCCACACGAACTGTATGTTGAGGGTCCTAAACACACAGCACAATATATACACTTCTATATCACATCTCTTGGCAGTAGGTTGCTTGCTTAGTACAGGTGTCAAGGCGTTCTCGTGCCAGTGAGGGGAAATGGCAATTGTACATGAAGAGTTCTGCTCTAGGCTGCTTCTTCAGCAGAGCAGTCAATTCCTGCATAGGTAAACTTCTCATAAAGTGTGGTATTCACGTATGTCTGAAATGAGAAAGGATTAGAATATACCACATTGCTTCTGTCTCTTCCAGGATCAGCTAGGTCAATATCCTGGCTTCCTTATCTTTCAAGGCTTTGGGGGACAGGCACCTTTTTTTCTCACTCCCTCTGTGTGTATGTGACAGTGGTTTTGTTTTTGTTTTCTTCTGAATTTCATCCATTGACTTCTAAATAAAATATCCTACTCCCCCCAGCTTTAGTTTCTGACCTCCTTTGGTATCTCATTTGTCTCTCCTAAATGGTCCCTTCCCCTGGCCACACTTATTCTTCATCTCTCCCTATACGGATAATCTTGCTAGCCTAAATTTATTTGCCTGTTGGCCCCCAAATTGATACAGGCAGCTACTTTTTAAAATGTTTCAATAGACTTTCTTACCATTCAAATAGTAAACTATAGGCCAGACTTCGTTGTCTGTGTATTCTTGGCCAAGTCACTTAACCTCTTTGTTTCTTCATCTATAAGTTTAAAGTGGGAGGCCACGTGAATAAGATTGCTTCAAGCTCTAAGAGATAACTTGCAGGTTGTATTTTATTGTATATCTGAGTGACTATATCTTACATAGAAATCTTATTTTCTCCTAACTTCTCAAAGTTGGGGAGCATATCTGTTATGTTTCTGTAATACCTAAGGCTATTCTTAGAATAGCTTGTGGAATCATATCAATGACTTTTGAGTGATCACCTTGAGCACATCCCAAATTCCCAGGGAAAGAGGACCTGTATCAAACTGTGCTCACCTTTCGTTCTTCCAGCATCCTGTTTAAGGACACCAATATCTGGGCAAATGATGGTCTCTCATAAGGCTTCTCCCTCCAGCATTGTCTCATTAGATCATACCTTCGAACATAAAGGTGAAAGGATTAACTCCGAGCGTGCTTTAGGCCTGGGTATGCCATTGGAATGAAGTATGAAGTAGAAGAAAAAAAAATTAGTCACTGAAGGATGTGACATTGTCAGGCATAAAATAAAACTACCTAGAAAGTTTCCAAAATGCCTTCCTCTCCTCCTCCAAATCCACACCCCCTTTCTTCATCTGTAGGTCTAGTGCAGACTTGTTGCCATTCTTTTAGAATTTGATCTCAGTTATTGTAGCCATGCAGAATGAACTGAGTTCCCTGTCTACACTGCAGCAGTGTTTCTTTTGGAATGCTACCTCTCTAAAACATTAGTTCCCCTTATGGAATGCCCATATATGTACTTTTTAAAAGTCCTGTCACTAAAAACAAATGACATCTTGATCAGGTGCAATGGACCAATTATTGACAGACATTCTAAGAAACAGCTCCAGACACCAATTTTGTTGGAACTTTGATCTTGAACTTCGCAGATTTCAGAACAGTAAGAAATATATATAGTTGAATATATATAATTATGATTATATAATTAATATATAATATAGTTAAATATAATTATATGCATATTTAATTGTAAATGTAGATATGAATTAATTCTTTTGGGAATTCCATACATTGTATTTTTATCATATTCACCCACTTCAACTCTTCCAAGATCTATTCCCTATCCTATATCCAAATTATTGTCCCATAGGTTTGCTTACAGGTCAACATTATAAAGGTATTGTTGAATTTGTGTACTCTCTCCTGTGTTGATTGCTGTTGATATTCAGCTTTATTCTGTTGTGGCCAGACTTGCTTTGTGTTCTAATATGCGGTGAGTTCTGTAGGCTGCTGTGAAGAATGTGTATTATTTAATGTTTTAGTGGAATGTTCTGTAGGTATCTGTTGGGTCCATTTAACTTATGAGGTCTTATTTTCAGAATTTCTGAAGACAGATCTTAGATCTGAAAATCTGTCTATTGATATCAGTAGGGTATTAAAGTAACATGCTGTCATTGTGTTGTGGTTGATCAGTGCTCTTAAGATCTGATAGTATTTCTTTTATGAAATCAGGTGCTTCTGTGTTTGGTGTATGTATGTTTAGGACATATCTTTTTGTAGGTTTTTCTTTAATGCAGTAGTTCTCAACCTGTGGGTCACGACTCTTCTGGGGGTTGCATGGTCTTTTCACAGGGGATCACCTAAGACTATCAGAAAGCACAGATATTTACATATTTATAGGAGTAGTAAAATGACAGTTATGAAGTAGAAACATAAATAATTTTATAATGGGGTGTCACTACATCATGAGGAACTGTACTAAAGGGTTGAACCATTGCAAAGGTTGAGAATCACTACTTTCGTGAGTGTGAAGTGTCTGGCTCAGAACTTTTGGTTTAAAGAATACGTTATATTAGAATAAGAGCTGTTCCTTAGTTATATTTGCTTGAAATACTTTTTCATCCTTTTACTCTGTGGTGGTATTTATTGTTAATGGTGAGATTTGTTTCTTGAATACAGCAAAATGATGGATTCTATTTTCTTCTTTTTTTGGTTTTGAGTCTTTTCCTTTAATATCTGAGCTATCACTTCAGCCCTAGATCCTGTTTTTAAATATATCTGTTAGTCTGTGTTTTTTAATTAGAGGAATATTAAATATTATTATTATTAACAATGTTTATTGATTTCTGTTATTTTGTTTCTTTTCTGGTATTATACCTCTTTTGATTTAACATTTTTTCAGACCTAAGTATTCCTTTTAATATCCTCTGTAGAGACAGATTAGTCATAAACTGTTTAAACATTTTTAGCATGTGAAGTTTTTCTTTATACTTCAATTTTGACTGACAGTTTTGCCTGCTGTAGTAGTCTCTGCTAGAATCTGTAATCTTTCATAACTTGTAGAATATCCATCCAAGCCCTTCTAGCTTTCATAGTCTCCATGGGAATCCACATCTGTACATGTAGATTGATCTTTCTTTCTTTCAGTTTTCAATCTTTCTTCTCTGTGCATTTAATGTTTTGATTGTTATATGACATGGGGGGTTTCCTTTTTACTTCTGTCTACTTAGTGTTTACATGATTTTTGCACCTTGATGGGCATCTCTTTCTTAGACTTTGAAAATTTTCTTTTTTGATTATGTTAAAAACATTTTCTGTGCTTTTGACTTGGGTCTCTTCACCACCTTCTTATTCCAATGGTTTAGTCAGTTTGGTCTTTCTACAGTGTCCCATATACCCCATAGGTTCAATTCCTTGGCTGTTGGCTTTGTTTGTTTGTTTGTTTTTAAGTTGAACATGTTTTTGATTGAGTGATTCCATTCCTCTACGTTGTCAGGACGCTGACAGTCTTTCTTCCACTTGATCCAATCTATAGGCAGGGCTCTCCTCTGAGCTTTCATCTGAATAGCTGACATTTTCATTTCAGGATTTATCTCATTTTGGCCTTTCTTCAAAGATTCTTGTTTTAGGAGGAGGACATAACATCTGTTTCAACACCAGGAGTAACTGGGACCAGCAGAACTAGGGACACAGGAACTCTGCCAGCCCAGTGGCTCAGGATCCTTCCAGTCCCATAATATCCAGAGGAAGCTCCATTCCCAGGCACTCTAACATGCCCAGGATCAGAGGTGAGGAGGACTCACCATCTGTGCCAACATTGGGAGTAACTGGGACCAGCGGGAGCAGACACATAGGAACTCTGCTATCCCAGTGGCTCAGGTTTCTTCCGGTCTGTCTGAGCTGGTTCCCTGAGCAGACCTTGGGCTCAAGCTCCACAGCCAGTCCCACAACACCCAGAGGAAGCTCCACTCCCAGGTACTCTAACATGCCCACCATCAGAGATAAGGAGGATACAACATCTGTCCTAACACCGGGAGTAATTAGGACCTACGCACCCAGGCACACAGGAACTCTGCCAGCCCAGTGACTCTGGTTGCTTCTGGTCTGTCTGGGCCGACCAGTGCCCTGAGCAGACCTTGGGCGCAAACTATACAGTCATTCCCAAAACACCCAAAGGAAGCTCCACTCCCAGGTGCTCTAACATTCTCAGGGTCACAGGATCCCAGAATCACAGGATCACGGAGACAGCTTGACTCTGAGGAGTTCTGACACAATCAGGATCACAGGAAGGACAGGCTCCAGTCAGATTTAGCAAGGGCAGGTAGCACTAGAGATAACCAGATGATTCGGGGCAAGTGTAAGAATATAAGCAACATAAACCAAGGTTACTTGGCATCATCAGAACCCAATTCTCCCACCATAGCAAGTCCTGGACACGCCATCACACCAGAAAAGCAAGATTCATATAAAATCACTTCTCATGATGATGGTACAGGACTTTACGAAAGACATAAATAGCACCCTCAAAGGAATACAGGAGAACACAGGTAAACAGCTAGAAGCCCTTCAAGAGGAAACACGAAAATCCCTTAAAGAACTACAGGAAAATACAATCAAACAGGTGAAGGAAATGAGCAAAACTATCCAAAACCTAAAAAAAGGAAATAGAAACAATAAAGAAATCAGAAAGAGAGACAACCCTGGAGATACAAAACCTAGGAAAGAAATCAGGAGTCGTAGATGCAAGCATCACCAACAGAATACAAGAGATAGAAGAGAGAATCTAAGGGGCAGAAGACACCATAGAAAACATTGACACAACAGTCAAAGAAAATGCAAAAAGCAAAAAGCTCCTAACCCAAAACATCCAGAAAATCCAGGATGCAATGAGAAGATCAACCTAAGGATAATAGGTATAGAAGAGAGTGACGACTTCCAATGTAATGGACCAGTAAATATCTTCAACAAAATTATAGAAGAAAACTTCCCTAACCTAAAGAAAGAGATGCCCAGGAATATACAAGAAGCCTATAGAACTTCAAATAGACTGGACCAAAAAAGAAATTCCTCCTGTCACATAATAATCAAAACACCAAATGCACTAAACAAAGAAAGAATTTTAAAAGCAAAAGGGAAAAAGTTCAAGTAACATATAAAGGCAGGCCTATCAGAATTACGGCAGATTTCTCACCAGAGACTATGAAAGCTA
>NW_022196900.1:54186702-54234006 GCF_008632895.1 Mastomys coucha | reverse complement strand
CACAAACCTAATTCCACCTCTTACAACAAAAACAACAGGAAGTAACAATTATTTTTTCTTAATATCTTCATATGAAAATTACCAACATATCCTAATCGACTGAAATCCAAAATATGAGGAATTAGAAATTTATTTTCTGTCATCCAATGGTCTCTCTAATTTGATAACTGGAGAAATAGGTCCAATATTGTACAATCTATATACACTTTCAGATTGTTTGTATGTGATAGTGTCTTGCTATGTACAACATAATGGTCTTGAGATATTGTTTCTCCTATCTCAGCCTCTCTATTAGTAGTAGTGTTTATTTCATGTTTTTATACTATACTATGGTTTTCAGAACAGCTTACATATTTTAAAAGTATTTATATACCCAAAAGAAATGTAGACAATTAAATTGGGAGGGGGTTTGTAAGAGAACAACAAAAAGTAAGACTGAATGCTTTGCTTGACGTTTATAACTCTTGTATCAAGTTACCATAGTAAGAGCCAAAATTTTAAGCTCTACTAAATACAAGCCAACTAACCAAACAAAAGCACTTTATCTATTTATGTTCATTTAAGAAAATATTAGTAGCAATGTATTATTTTGAAATATACGGTTAATACATTTGGAGTTATTTAAAATTTATATTGAGAAAAATGTATGTATTTTCAGTATTGCTGTAGACAAACATCTGCATAAGACTGTTAAATTGATTGTTGTTTTATATCAAACAACTTTTATAATACTCATCTTTATTATTATATTTTATAAATTTTAATGAATATGATTAAAAAAAGATATTGTAGGTATTGAAGAGGGGGCCTCTGGGAGGAGCTGGGGTACAAAAAGAAAAGAAGAATGTGATTTAATTCTATTTACTTAAAATATGTTTTTAAATGTTAACAAATTGAAATCATGTAACTTTTCTCATTATAATGCAATAAAACTTAATAAAATAAAAAGATTCTTGTTTTATAAAATTCCATTTCTATAGCCTGAATTGTTTTTTTTTTATCTTTTTCATTCAACTGTGTTTTTACAGCCTTCATTCCAGAATTTATTCATATCCTCTTGGAGGCCCTTGATCATCTATGTCTGCCAGGGTGACTATATTTATGCCTCTTGTACCAGAGGAAATATTAGCATCCCCTCCTTTCTTAGAAGTCTGAACAATTACTTGTTGGTTCAACCTATCACCAAGCACTCTTGAAAGTTTTCCACTTAGGTACTTCTACTGGCTAGTTCTGCAATGGAGGCTCCACTGACATTAGTTGTTCTTTCTTGTGAAAAATAATCTCAAAAGAAGCAAAAATGAGAACAAGTTGTTGCTTAATGGAGTAACTCTAAAATCTCTGCACCAACCTGAATAAAAAGTCTACTGCATTTTTCATGAACAATTTTGTGTATTTTCCACTCTTCTGTCTTTGTCCTTCTTCACTCCACCCTTCTCAAGAGCCATATCGTAATCCCTCTCCTAGATGTAAGTAGGGAAAGTTGCTGCTCCTTGCCCATCACATAGTGGTCCTCCTAACAGAAAGCTCCTTTTTCTTCACCTACGGGATATCTTAATGTGGGTGTCCTACTGTATCCGAAGATGGCTCCGTTAGAGTCACATGGGGAAAGGAAAAGATGAAATAACCTGAGTGAGGTCTGACTTACACCTCATCGTCACAGTTCAGGGGCTTCTCCAGCCTGTAGCCCTGAGGCAGCTTCTCATAGAGTTCCGCGCATGTCATGCCGCAGTATGGGGTGCCTCCTGGAACACAGGAAGTAGGGTCCATGAGTCTCACTGACACAGAAGGCTGTGTTTCCGGCCCCAGTGCTAAGCAGCGAGGAGGGAGAAGATAGGGGGCAAGCACTCTGAGTGCCTCCCTCCACAACCTCACTGTGTACCAGGCTGGACTTCATCACTGACCGCACCACAATACTACCACTCCTTGAGTGGAGGGGACCCACCAAGACCTCACTCCTGACAGTGCCTCTCATTTCCCCCAAGTCTCCTACGCAGAGCACATCTCATGGACTGATGACATTTCATTTTTCATATTAAAAGTCTGCATTTATGCCATTCCTACTTTATCAACAACAGTTACTGTACAGCTTTATTTGGAAAAGCTATCCACTATTGTAGAAAAACTTCACAGGAAGGGAAATCCTATATAATACCTCCCATTACTTTTCAAAATAGCAGCTTGCAATTTTAAAATAGTAATTTATAAAACCACTATCATGTTATACATGAAGTATTTGGTTTGGGGTATGGGTTTTTGCCCGTGAATTTAAATGGCCTTCAGGATACAGCTTTTATTGGTTGTGTAACATCCGTTTAAAGTTATAAGGGTAGCTTGTTACTGCTCTTTGGCATTCACGCACAGGCAGAAACAATTTAGAGTGAAGCTCACAGCCTCGAGGCCCTAGTGTTAAGTAGGATTTTAATACACGGTTTAGAAACAGAAGTGTGGACAGTTGTACTTGGCTGCAGAAGCACTCTATTTGCAGGTCCCACCTGCTGCTGCCATTGGAGAAATTAAAGGGTGTCCTGTGGAAATGGGTTATGAGGAGGCTCTGGAGGGTCCATGCCCTTTGCCCACTGTTTCACCTGGTGGGTAAATTAAACACTCACCTAAGCTAACAATCTCCCAGAGCAATACACCATAGGACCATCTGCAGGAGAAATAATATAAAAAAGTCATCAGCAAATAGGGTGACCACTTGTTTTTGCCCTGACCCCCCAAACCCTGGTGAGAAACCTTTTATCAGAAGAGGAAATGCTAATCATATGCTTTCTAGGGTGAGACCTGACACACAGCATGAGTTCCTCTTAGGCTCTTAGGTTAGTAGAGGGCTTTAGGGTTGGGGTGAGGGTGGGGTGACTGTCCTTTCCAAACCCCTTAACTGAGTAAGCAGTCAATGAAAGGCTCTAGTGTAGAAGACAATGAATTCCACACCAGATAGCTGGGCAAGGACACCCTTCTCTGCCATCTGATACTTGAATGGTTAGTATCAACTACTGAAGATACGAGACCCCTAAGCATAGTCCTCCAAAAGTGGAGACACCCAGATGATGCACTTGGCTGCAATGGGGACAGGGTAGTCTCCTCCCTAAATATGGATTCTGGGACAAGCATTCCCTCCCTGCTGGCCTTACTTTCTCCTCCTGCAAGAGTGTACAAGTGACTTGCCACTGCAGGCTGTAAGAAGGCATGGCTCTACCATTAGGACAGCTATTCAAAGCTGCTTCCTCTATGCTAGGTCCAGGGAATGGACTCATGAGGATGCCCCTATACACTTTGTCTCTTTAGAAGTCATGACTTCAACACCTAAAGTCTGTGTGTGATAGGAGAAGACACCCTCAAACCTGACACTTGGGATTTTACACTGGAAACTTCCGTTCTGCAGCTTTGTTTTCTTTTAGTTTATTTCTTCCTTTTATCTGCTGCACACACATGGCACACCTAGTGGCAGTGGCAGATCATGGCATAAGCAGCTGCTGGGTCCCTGAGAGCAGGCCAGTGGAATTGCCTGTGTACAGTATCCCAGGTACCCCTGCTTCTCTTTAGCACGTCTGCCAAATAGATACTTGTTTAAGAAAAAAATTCTTAGAGGCAAGGTGCTTACTTACACATCACTGTTGGTTGTATAGACACTATAGTTCAGAGACTCAATTGCCATCCAGCGCACTGGGAGCCTTCCCTAGAGAGAACAAAGTGAGACATCACTTAGGGAAGACCTTGTGTTTAGAATTACAGACATAGGCACAAGAGACTCAGTTTGTGAATTTCCAACCACAGCCATGTTTTCAAATTCGAAGATATGCAAACAGTGTAAGCCTTACCCCAGGGAGTCTGTCTATGTGAATGTGCACATTTCATAGCCATTCAGCTATTCATCTGATCACCTTGTGCTTGGAGTGACACCCATAGGTTTTCTAAATAGGGGACAGGCCCAGAAACTGAGAATGTAGCTATACAGTAAGAAAGGGACAATAGGGACAAGGGCTGAGTTAAAGAGACCACCTTAGAGGACATTTGATCACATGAATGCCATGATTGTGTTATTTACTGAAAGGAAAAAAACCCTGTTTCTAGTTGTGGTGGAGCTCAGCCTTAGCACACATCTTTATTCCCTCTGGCTGGATTACTGTCGACATGCCCTTAGTATACAACTTTAATCCCAAACAATGAAGCTAAAGTTAGTTTGTAGAAGGAAGCACCCATGTTTGAAACTGACGTCTAATTGAGTGACAAAGTGATGATGCAGAAAAAGATTTGCAGAATAGGATATGCCCAACTCTCATGAGAATAGAGAGAAAAGGAAAGCTACTTGAGGGAGCAATGCAAAGGGGTGGTGGGGTGGGGTGGGGGGAAGAGGCAATTTTACAGGGACCATTGTACAGAGACAGGTTGAATAGAGAGAACAAGCTAGACACAGGTGAAGACAGAACAAACCAGAGAATGAGAATGAGTTGGAAGATTAGAACATATTGCCAAAGTTAGTATGAGGCCAAGCAGAGCAATTTAGGAGAGACCCAGAGAAAGAAGCCAGCTTGGAGAGGAGTGTGAGCCAGAACACCTGAGTTGAACCAACCAGCCAGAAATCAGAAAGAACAAGAAAGGTAAGCTTATTTGGCAATAAGTCTCAGCCACTGAAAACATTCTAGACCTAAATTAGATTGTACAGAGGCTGGAAGCTTCCAGGACTAGGCCTAGGTGGGTAGACAGAGGCTGTAAGCCTAAGAGAAGACAATTACACTAGGCAAATAAAAGCCTTTCAACAGAGGTGGGCGTGTCTGGGCTTTCATTAGCATTTGATCACTAGGGAAGGAAACTATTTAGCTCATTTAGTGTCATATTGTGTCCAGGCTGCGTAAAAGGAGGGGTAGCCTGGATATTGGGGACCTTTGTTCCTACTTCCCTCAAATTCTTTACTATTTGGAGGATTCCTATGCAACTGGGCATTACACGGCTCACCGTTAAAGAGACTGATTTCTCCTTTGTTCCCTCTTCTCCTCCCAGAGATGCCCAAACTTTCAACAGTGCCATTTTAGCCTGTAAAATCAGAAAGACTTTGGGGATCTTCCTCAACCTGCTTTTGCAGATATTTTAACAGGCTGCCCTTCCTAAGACCATCTCCTCAAGGGTGATTCTATGTGTGTGGTCCTCTCTCAGTCCTTTGTGGACTGGCTGTAAGTCACAAACTGGGATTCTGTATTTCAGGCTCAGGTTCAAGAAGGTCCTCCCATCTACCTACTCACCTACTCATCCCTCATACACGTTCGTTCTTTCTATGTCAATCTGGGACCAAATCCCCTACCTGTTCCTCTAGCTCACTCTTGCATCACAGCCATAAAATGGAAAGTACAGTTGTAGCTGCTGCTTTCCCCACCCTCCCCCCAACCCCACAACCCCGTAGGCTTTGGCCTTCAGACTGCCAAGGTTCCATATGTGCATTCACACTTTCTGTATTTGACTTCTTTGGACTTCATCCACTTTCATTCTCCCTGCCACCTGATTCAGCCACTGCCTGATGATAGCACCCTCTTCAGTGACTGTTCTACCTAGTAGAACTCACCCTCTGATGTCCTGTTCTCTATACAGGATGATTGTTTGGAATAATTAATTTACAGATGTGGGACTTCTCTTTAAAATACAATTATTAGCATCCATGATCTAGGATCACAAGTCCTTACCTGAGTTTCAAAGCCCTTGCCTGGAGTTCACAGAGCTTCAAGATCCTATCCCTGATGCCTCCTCAAACCTTGAACTTGAACTCACCTTCCTTGTTGTACTATATCATCCTCCCAAATCTTAATGTTCTCCTTTGATTCCAGACTTCTATATTGGCCCCATTATCCAGCTCTTTCAGTTCATCTTCATATCCAATATCTAATCAACATTCACTATGTTAACTTAGGAGCTGACCTCCTCCAAAAGACCCTACATGACTACCCTCAGGGTTGGTTCAGGGAGTGTTCTCTGTGCTCCTCCACACATGTGTTCCTGTACCTTGGGCACTGAGCTGTTGTAATTGCTATTTCTATGTTTATCTGAGGGCTTTTGCTGAAAGTACTGACTAAGTCTTAACATGTTATCCCTGAACCAACTATTATTATAAATGGCCTCATAATAAATCAGTGAGGTGATGGCTGTTGTCTGTTAGTAATAGTTAACACTAAATTGCCTAGTATAGTTTATAGTAATGCTTTCAACAGTGGAACTACCTATGAGGGTTAAGAAAAAATAATATACTCAGAAAGGTAAACACCTGGATTCTATCTATGAATTTTTAGATTTGTGTATTTAATTTGGTGTGTCTATACAGGACAGGAAGCTAAAACTGGCACATGCAAGTGGGACAGGAAAAAGCCTTCAGATGTGGAGGGGAGAGCTGGACCCATGTGGTTATAAAAACAGAAGGGAAGAAAACAGAGTGTGAGGAGTAAGCAACAATAGGAAATGGGGGACAGGATCAAGTTAACTAAAATTGTTATGGAAACATGCTATTATGCAAGATAATTTAAATATATAATTCAAAAGGATTTTTGAATGGAGTCACCTTTCATGGGTGGACAATGCTCTCCCCAGAAGGTTATTAAAAAAGGATCTTCATACAAGCATGGGATGCCTCCCTATGAGTCACTGATCAGGAAAGTTCTAGACACCCCTAAAACAACGTAGGATATTGCCATTGTTCTTGCTTGCTCCTCCCCCACAGCTAGACTAAAAAACCCTATTGATGAAGACACAGCACATTTTAGTTGTAGGACATAGAGAAATACAGCTAGAACTAAGCCGAGAACTTCCCAGCTGGGTAGTTTTCATATCACTGAAAGGTAATACAAAGGCTGATTGCAGGTGAAAAGCATCAATGGACTTACCCAGGCATAGAGCCTGCGTGTGCTATAATACTGACCAGCCAATAAGAGATATCAATTGAAGCAATAGTGACAGGGCTGTGGGGGTGACTAACTGCTTTCTAATTGGATTTGAGTCTTATGACAAAGGAGGAAATTCATGCCCAATACTGTAAATCTGCTCAAAAGCCCATGGCTGGGATATTTATAAATCAGAAGGCTTGGAGAACTCTGTGAAAGATACACTGGGAAGAACTTAAGTCAAAGGATGGGAGGGCTTCTGTCAAACGCTGTTTTCTAGACATGCTAGGGGCTTTATACTCATGAATTCATGGTACTATGATTTCCAGGAAGAGGTCTGCACACAATCAAGCCTGTCAGTGTTCTGGCATGGATGGGAGAAGCTCCATTTTCAGCTGGGGAGCTATTGGAAGTCCATGGCATCCTGTGGAGGACAGCCATTTCTCTTTAGCAGAATGTATGCTGTTAAGTTGTCCATGCTCTGCTGGGTGGCTACACATGTTCATTCAGGCAGCACTAATTAGACTTACTGTATTACTTTAAAAACTAAAGATAGAGAAAATGAAGGTGGGAGGTGTTAGAGATTGGTTCTAATGCTTTGATTCAATCAGGAATCTGTGTGCCCAAATGCTAAAGGTCCTTGTCACCAATTGGTTTTTGATCAATCAATTAAGATGCCAACAGCTAATAGCTGGGTACAGGGTGGGTCAGAGTTTCGAGGGTAGAACACAGAGAGGAATGGAAGAATCTAGTGACAACACACTTTCATCATGGGTTCCTAAGGTTTTTTTTTTTTTTGTTTCCCTGCCCCATTTGTTGTTTAGAAGCAGGGACTGGAAACTCATCAGGCCTAGACTGGATACAGACAGAACACTGAGCACTAGGCTTCGTTCAGTTGCATAGCTACACATGATGAGGCCTCTTTACTTGCAAAACAAGATGGTGATGGGGGGATGCTGGTCAGGACTGAGAGGATAAAGGGTTCTTCAGTCACCTACTTCCCAAGTACCCTTGGGATATATGAACAGCCTCTGTCAGCTTCCTTTGAGACACATCTGATAGATGAGGGGTTTTGTTGTTGTTATTGTTTTTAATAAAAGGCAGAGATCAAGCACTAACTTAGGAAATCTCTAAGCTCCATGTAACTTATTGTCCCACACTCACTTTTCAGTGAATAGTGAAGACCCAGCCACTGCCTGCAACAAATTGCCAGGTGAAGATGAACCAATGGGAGAGCTTTACACAGGCCCCAAAGCTTAAGGTGAAGTGGTGATAGTAAATGAAGCCAGTTGTTATCTCCAGCTTAGCTAGTTCCTTAGCTCTAGCCCACCTGGAGCCACTCTGAGCTGACCACCAGGCTTAACCAAATAAATTATAGGGTTGCATACTTCCTGACAGGTAGCTGTGTTACTTACATTCCCAAAAGCCACGTTAACTTAGAGGAGGGCAATTTCCTGCCCTGTTCAATAAAAATCACACAAAAACCCAAAGCTCTATATACCCGATCCTTTTCCTCAGAGTGCCCACCTTGTCTAAGGTGTTACTTGTACTCAATTAAGATGTGACTTTTTCTCTCCTTCCTCTAACACCTTCCAAGTGACTCCTAACACCCATCCTTGGGTTCCCTTCTGGGACCACTTTAAAATTGTTTAGTCAACAAGACCAAGACACTCCTAAGGGGGCCAATTGTGTATGTCCACAGTGACAACAGTATCATGTTAGAACCAAATGTGAAAGACTACCAGGCCACACACTATCTATGCCAGATGTGTCAGTCAGCCAGAGCAATGACATTCTAGTGGGACTAGGAGGTCCTCTGTGTCTGGAACTTACCATTGTCTTTTTCACATATACTTCTTGACCTCGTGACAATCCAAAATCTGCTATCTTGGCTATGTAGTTTTCACCAACTAAAATGTTTCTGGCAGCCAGGTCCCTGTGGATAAACTAAAATTTTAAAGAATTATAGATCTTCAGTGTAACACTTGGTAGAGGATACTCAAGAATCGACACCATGGAGAGACCTTTAACAAAGTCTTCAGAATTCAGCTCCCTTAAAGCGCATCTCCACAGATAGTAGGTTCTGTCAAGAGACTCCTCACATCTTGAAAGAATTATTTTATGGTTGTGAGGAAGTATAAGGCTTTCCACAGTAATGAGCCTCTGCTGTTGACCTTATTTACAGGTAAACCTCAGTATGATAAGATCAGGGTACTTCACTAAACACATGCTTTTAAATCCTCTGAAGAAATATTATGTCAGTATTGGGGATTAAATCCTTTCTCTGGGGGTGGAACAGTATCAGTTTCTTAACTCAGGGAGACTAAAAAAGAAATCAAAGAAGAGATCATGGAAAACTGTCAAAACACATTAGAGCCCTTCAGAAGGAACTCAACAGAAAGATGTCCAAAGCAAGGTTCTAAGAACAAACCTGTTTTTGGCTCAAGTAGTCCATCCCCCGGGCCACATCTGCAGCAAAATGAAGAAGCTGCTGGGAGGACAGTGTGGAAGCTGTGCTGTTGGCGATGGCAAAAGCAGGATCTGTCTCTAGCACTCGGCTCTTACGCAGGAAGTCTAGGAGGTTTCCATGCGGGGCATACTCAATAGCTAGGTACAGGTAGCCTGTGGGGAAGGGATAAGAGAGAGTCGTCTTGCTGGGCAGTGGTGGCGCATGCCTTTAATCCCAGCACTTGGGAGGCAGAGGCACGTGGATTTCTGAGTTCGAGGCCAGCCTGGTCTACAGAGTGAGTTCCAGGATAGCCAGAGCTATACAGAGAAACCCTGTCTCGAAAAACCAAAAAATAAATAAAATAAAATAAAATAAAAAAAAAGGAGAGAGAGTCGTCTTATCCTGATTGAACAGCTCGGGAATCTTCAGGATGTGTTCTGATATTGGAGATTGGCTTTCAAACTTCATTTTGATCAAAAGATACACATCTAGTCATAATGCTGGGGACAGGAGGGAGATGAGGGATTCTGACTTTAGAGAGCTGTGGCTCTCAAGGGACCAGCCCTGAACTCACAGTCTTTCTTTTTCACTCCTTCGTTGCTACCAAATGTGAACGCACCTCCTATTCCTGACGTACTTCCATAGCATCAGGACAAGACAATCGAAGCATCCTCCTCCCTGGGACACCTTCATCAGAGTCCCTTTAACCTTATTCAATATTCATCAAAAAGCTAACATAAGCTAGGAACATCACTTTGGTCTCTAGCAACAGTAAACCAATGACTAAATGCCCCTGCCCTTCTTTCTCCCTAAAACCACACCAAGTAACCAAGTACTCACTAGACAACTGCCTAGCAGGGATCTAGGTTTTCAAATTATATTTTGCTTAAAGACATCAAAAACTTGAATTTTAGAAGAATAAAATAAAGCAATACGGTTCCTAAAGGAAGTCTGTCTCATTGTTTTGGTTTTATACGAAATTATTTTCCTTACTGTTAAAAAATAGTGGAAAGAATTGTGTTGAAATTTTGATGAGGATTTTAATGGCAATACTGATGTATTGAATCTGTAGTTTACTTTTGGTAGGAATGCCATTTTTACTATTTATCCTACCAATCCTAATGATGCTCTGCTATACTCATAGATCAATGCCTAACCCAGTTGTAACCAGAGAGGCTTCATCCAGCAACTGATGAGAGCAGATATAGAGACCCATAGCCAAACACTAGGCAGAAGCAGGGGACCCTGCTGACGAAAGGGAGGAAGAATTATAGGAGCCAGAATTAAGAACATCACAAGAACACAGCCCACAGAATCAACTGACCTGGGCTCATAGGGTCTCACAGAGACTAAAGTGACAATTGCAGACTCTCCACGGGTCTGAGCTAGGTCCTCTGTATATACATTTTGATTGTGTGGGTTGATGTTCTTGTGGGACTCCTAACAGTAGGAGTGGGGAGTCTCCCTGACTCTTTTGCCTGCACTTGGGACTCTTTTCCTTTTGTGGGTTGCCTTGTCCATTCTTGATATGATACCTAGTCTTATTGTAATTGCTATGCCATGTTCAGTTGATATCCCTGGAGTCTCTCTCTCTCTCTCTCTCTCTCTCTCTCTCTCTCTCTCTCTCTCTCTCTCTCTCTCTTTCTCTCTCTCTCTCTCTCTCTCTCTCCTCTCTCTTCTCTCATAAGGGAAATAGGAGGAACAGATCTGAGGATCTGAGGAAGAGAATGTGAAAGGGTTGGGAGAAATGGAAGGAAGGGAAACTTCAGTAGGGATGTAGTGTATAAGAGAAGAAAAAGGAAAAGAAAAAATATCCCCCAAGAAAACAGTAAAAAAAAAAAATGATTTCCTTGTGTATATATACATGTGCTTGTGCATGTGTGTGTGTGTGTGTGTGTGTGTGTGTGTGTGTGTGTCCAAATCATCATGCTAAAAAATCAAATGGATTTAAGAAATTTAAATTTGGGAATGAAGATTGTAGGAGCCAAAGGAGACAAGGACATCACAAGAAAACCCATAGAACCAACCAATCTGGGTTCACAGGGGCTCACAGAGACTAAACTGACATCCAGAGAGTCTGCATGGGACTGATCTAGGCCCTCTACACATGTTAGAGTTGTGAAGCTTATTCTTCTAGTACTCTAGTAGGAGCAGAGGCTGCTACTGACTGTTCTGCCTGCTTTTGGAATGCTTTCCTCCTGCTGGGTTGCCTCAGGCAGCCTCAATACAAGGGGAGGGGCCCGTGGTTGGTTGAGATCCATGAGAGGCCTATTCTTTTCTAGGGTGAAATGGAGGATGAGTGGATGAGGGCGGAGGGAACAGAGGGGAGGTGGGGGAAGGAACTGAGAGTAAAGTAAAGGAGGGAGGGGAAACAGAGGCCATGATGTTAATAAAAAGAAAATCAATATAAAAATATAAACATAAATATATAATAAAATCTAATAAAAGTGGAAAAATATAAATTATTAACCCTCTCACCAGCCAGAAGAATGAAAGAAAAAAGAAAGAAAAATCTTTTCACTCTGAATCCCAAATATGTCATAAGAAAAGCAGATCTAAGTTCTGGCATGAGTCTGCTTTCTTGCACACTTTCTTGAGACATAAATAGTTATGTAATAGAGTACTTAAAAAATTTAAGACATATTTTCAGTTGCTGTCTGAAAAAGTTTTTAAATCTTTAGTATATTGTATATGCTTAAGTGGTTTTTTAAAAGATTTATTTGTTTATTTTATGTATATGAGTACACTGTAGCTCTCTTCAGACACACCAGAAGAGGGCAGCAGATCCCATTACAGATGGGCATGAGTCACCATGGGGTTGCTGGGAATTGAACTTAAGACCTCTGGAAGAGCAGCCAGTGTTCTTAACTGCTGAGCCATCTCTCCAGACTGTGTATTGATATGTTTATGTGTAGGTATCCATGAAGATCAGCTGAGGGTATCAGAATCCCTCTGGAACTGGAGTGACCAATGACGCTGACCTGCTATGTGGGTGTCAAAACCAAACCCAGATCTTCTGCAAGAGGAGCCAGTTGTCTTAATGTCTGAGCCACTACTCTAGCTCTGATGATTTTTTTTTAAATGTACTGCTGTCCCACACCAACTATTATTTCCAGGAAATAACTCAAAGACAAATGTCATTACTTCATTATTTAATCTAAGAGATATGATCTGGCTTTCAGAATTATACCCTTATTGGATCATAGAATGATAGATTGCTTAAGACACCCATATTTTTAGCTTAGTAAATCGAGGAAAAAGAAACCAACTCTTTTCTATTGTTGATGGCTTTTGCTGAGAAAGTCAACAAAAGGTTGTCAAGTTTATAAATAAGTACAGCCTGGAGCCTTTCTGTTTATGGAAGCAAACTTTTCCATGAGGAATTTTGTTGAGACAGACTGAGAACTACAAGTCTGTGACGCATGAATATCAAAGTAGACTCAGAAAACATTTTGCTGTGATCTCCCTCACAGCTCATTACACATGTTACAGTAGCAAGCGCTTGAATCAGACTTGAATTCCTAGGTTTAAACGTATTAGAACACAGAGCAGTTATAAAGCTACACGATTACTGAGATGAAAACACTTAGGCTGAAACTAGAACTGTCATATGTGAACTTAACATCACTGCTTAGCCTAACCACATCACAGTGTGTCACTGGCACTCATGCCTTCAAAAGGCAGAACGCCAAGTCCTCAGTGTAGGAAGAGATCTTTGTATTTTAGCTTAGCCTGAGCTACAGAGTGAGCTCTATGCCAGCCTGGGCAATGGTGAGACCCTGACTCAAGGCAAAAAAGTTCAATTCAGAGGAGCCAGTGCACTCTGCTTTTTCAAATGATAAAGGTTCCCTACATGTCTGTAGTAATAATATGTTTTTTTTTTTAATCTCTTGATTAGTAAGGAAGGGTGAGAAGAAGCTATGGATACTTTGGCCATTAGAAGTTAAACCTCCACAGATAGCCAATTTCACCTTAGCACCTCCCTTCACAGGCATCATAAACTTCAGCCCAGCCAATAAATGAGATGAGATAAATATTCAGATTGAAACTGTAGCTTTAAAATAAGTAATGTTTTTCAAGATGATTATCTTTTTCCTTTTGTTATGGAATGTTCCTGTTTTATCTTTTAAAATCTGCTGGGGGTGGGGGTAGGGGTGGGGAAGCATCTTACCTCGGTGTTCACATGCTCCCAAGAGATTAATGATGTTTGGATGGTGTCCAAGTTTACAAAGAACCTCCAGTTCTCCTGCGAAGTCCCTGTGATCATCTTTGGAGGCATACTCTGGAAGAAAGGCCAAGAGTTGTAGTGTTACTTCTTCACACCTTCCCAAAGGGTAAAGACACAACACCTGTCCCTGTCCTGTCTTTGCCCCCAGGACTCCTGGTTCATTTAGTCACCATCAGGCCTGGAAAACTCTACCCCCCTAAAGCAGTGTTTCTGAGCTTCACCACTGGTAACTGGACTGATAAGTGTTTGGAGGAGCTACTTTGAGCATTGGAGAATGTTCAGTAACACTCCTGGCCTTCACTTGCAATCCAAACAAAAATGTATCCACAAACTAACATGTGCTCTCTCCGAAGCTAAATCCCTCATGGATGAGAGCTACTGCTTTCCCATGGATGTTTTCTAGGAAACTGAGCTGCAGTTTTCCTGTTCTTCCTGTCCTATCTCTTTAGTGGCACCTTGATGGATGAGAACTATCAGGGTTGAATGGAGAGAAGACCATTGGCTGGTGCTCAGACTGACTGGCCAGCTTTGGGTGAAGTGCAGAATACTATTGATGGGTTGTTTTTTTTTTAAAGGAGCATGATCAGAGAAGGATCTGATGGCTCTGTGTATAGTAGAACAGGCTTAGAGTGTGTACCAATGAATCAGGTGGGTCAGGGGCATCTGTGATATGGACTGATTGGAAATCCCAGGTCCAGTGCCCTATTCCTACCATAGGACCTTCACTGTAGCTTTGGTCCTGAGAGCCATTGCCTTGGGAAATTTTTGTTAGTTAGTGCGTCATTCAGTAGCCTTCCCTAGAATGTTATTACTCTACCTGTGAAAATTTCCTTCCATGGCACATAGTTAAACTGCTTTACTTTTCTATAGGTTATAAAATGAAAAATCAGGTTCAGGTAAGAGCCCACGCAAAGCTGATTGCATAAGTCCATGCTCCAGCCACCACAAGCACCCCTAACTATTCAGAGTTCCCTAAATATCCTGCAATAAAATCAGAACAGAAAGGTGATTTATGGCTACTCAGCAAGTTTTTGTCTGTGTTTGTTTTTAAAATATCACTGTCTATGCCTCTATCCCGAAGACAGGAGGATTGCCCTGAGTTTTAGGTTAGTTACAGAGTGAGTTCCAAGTCAGTCTGGAATACACAGTGAGAGTTTGTCTCAAAGAAAAAACAAACAACAAAAAAGACAGATGAACAGAGAGAAGCTATCTCTAAGCTTAGAGAAATTTTTGGTTTAGTTCCTTGTGTCATAATCCTACCATGACATGGAGCAAATTTAAAGTCAATTCTAACTGAGGTTCAGTAGTGTGGTCAAAAAGCATGAGGACCTACAAAATCAGCCTCACATGGAAACATGAATGCAAATTCTCTGACCTTGACTAGACTTACTAAATCAAAAACTGGGAATTCTCAAATGTGATTGGAGGAGACCAATCTGCTTTTGACCAGAATTAATCTAGCTAATTCTGATACACACTCAATTTCAAAAATGAGCCTTACCAGAAACAATAACCCTCCCCAAATGAACAATAAATAACAGAACACCAGCATTCCCAAATCCCTAAGAACCAACAGATTGGTGTTTGAGTGGCTCCTACTCCTGCCCTACACCTGCACATCCTGATATCATCTGCCACAGGCTTCATCTTAAAGGAAACATCTTTATCTGCACATAACAGCCACATCTGATACCAGGGCAACTCCTGGTCTGAAGAATATATGGCCACAAAGAGAAGACCTCAACAGGAAATGAATGTCTCCCCACCCCAGCAGAAGGCTGTCTTCCAGCCACTGACCTTTCATCCTCTTGATGGCAGCATCCATCCGTAACCCATCCTTCTTGATCCGTGCCTTCAGAACCTGGCCAAAGTTGCCCTCTCCAATCACATCTTGAAACTTAATGTCATTCCAGTCAAGCACAGGGTAAATTGTGGGATCCGGATTGTTTTTGGCCTTCCTGTTTAGGGCCAGAGTTCCTGAGTTGAACTGCACAGCTGGTTCTTCTCTCTGGAAATAGAAATTACCGTTTTTTGTGTCAGGACATTTGTCATCCTAAGGTGCATACTATCTTCTGCTTTGTATCTACACAGGTGGAAAATAAATCACTTATCTAATTCTAGAGTGGGCATGCAAATGGGTTCCATCTTACAATCCCACACTCATGAAACTGCTGCCTACAGTGCTGCATGGGTACCGGCTTGTCCATTAGCACAGGCTTGTCCATTAGCACAGGCTTGTCCATTAACAGTGCCTGAAAGCTGAGGGAGGAGTGAAGACAGCCTGAGTGGCATGTTTGCATCCCATTCTGCTGTACGGAGATCAGTTTGTAGTTCTAGTTGAAGGAATTCATGATGGCAGTCTCCCAGTGCACCTTGGTAAGGTCTTTCCTAACAACATCACAGGCCTCATCTGTCCTTCCTTCCATGCTTTCTCATCCTAAAGTTTAAATTCAATTGAGTCTGGAGTGTCCTAGAATGACTAATGCTCGTAGCAACCCCCCAGCATATCTCTTGTTCTGAATTCAAGCAGCAACTAGCAATCTCTTGACAAATCAATGATATTGTGACATGCTTCAAAGTCCCAATCCCCCTGCTGATCCATCCTCTCCAATAACAGCCGGAGGTGAACCAGCTCTGGCCTTCAATCACAGAATGAACCCTGTTTGTCCTCCATGGAAGGTAATCTTGGGGACTCAGACACATGTGTTAGATTTCACTTCAAGCATGAAATTGTGTTCAGTGTTTCATATACAAAGTTGACAGCATTGGGCACAGATTTATTCTATGGAGCTTGAAGCTATAAGGTTCAAGCCTAGGTTTTAGTATTCCAAAAGAACTGCTGGTCAAGTTCAGTCTTGTAGAACTTGGCTACTGATCAACCTAGATCAAAGAATGAGATAATGCCAAGTGCCACAAATTCCAACCAAAGACTGTTCATAGGGAAGAGGTACATGCATACGTAAGTCTTACACATAGAAGGGATGACGGGACTGAGGGAGATATGAGAAACAGCAAATGTGAGCAAAGAATGAGAAAATGTGTGGAAAAAACATTTAATACCACACATAATAAGGAAATGAACTATTATGTTATGGTCTGGTTATTCTTATGTCTTTTATAAAAGAAAATGTGTAGTTCATTCTACTGAAATATTCTGTCAGATTAGTCACAGACTAGTCACATTTTGGGGAGGAATCCTGTTTTAGACATATACTTCTGCGTAATTACTAAACGTATGCTTTTCACTTGCTTGAACGAGAACTTTCATGGTCATGTTATTTGCCTCCCATTGTATGATGGAAGCCAAAGGATAAAAATGAAACTTGTCTATAGGGATCATTTGCTGTTCTATGCCTTTAAAGCAAAAGGTCTCCCTATCTGTTGGCCAGGGCTCATTAGCAAGTAAAAAGATGAGATACTACCACATTCTGGAATGCCTGAGCCATTCTCCTTTGAACATTTGCTCTCTTCAGTTGCAACATAATCAGAAACGCCAACAGCACAGTGATGCAAGTCATTCCAGCCGACCCAAGGATGGCTATAAGTAGCATCTTCCCCCCTCCAAGGTCTGCAGAGGCTGTGCAGGGAAACAGAGGTGAAGCCACTGAGTTAGTTTAGGTGGATTATGGACCAAGACCATCTGTTGGGAAAGATACAATGTAATGGGAATATAACTGCCCAGCTTACTATGACTGCACACTACTCATTAATTTCTAAACTCAGTAGAAATGAATCTGACTCACAGGGTTGTTTTGCGATCTCTAGGATTTACAAATGTGCCTTCAAAGTGGCTATGAGTTGATGTCATTTGTTCAACTTTGCTTCCAAGTAGGGGCCTACATAAATGAACATTATTTAGTAATAAAATAACTAGCTACTTAACATTTAGTAATTTGTAGCTCAGTTTCTCTAGAAGTGGTTTGATGTTCTGATGCCAATAGCACAGAGCCCATAAGGATATGTTGTCTTGTTCTGTATTTTTCCTTGTTTTAAAGAGTGGGTGGTGGGAAAACCTTGTTATTGTTGATTGCAGAAGTTATGGTAAAAAAAGAACAAGGAAAAAAATAAAGCATTACATTTAGGGTTTGTGTTAAAATAATCTACTTAAGGCTGTTTTAAATCCTCTTACACCTTTCCTTTGAATCCCAATGAGATTAACTCAGTATGTTTTAATAATCATACACAGATTATAATCCTACTTTTTAAAAGTGTTCAATACATTCTGATGTATTGATCGTAGAAATATCAAGAGTGGTGAAGGGGTTTGTTTTGTTGTATCTTAGTCTAAAATTTTCACATTGCATTTTTTACATAGCTTGCATTTAGAATCTATGTGTATTTTTACCAAACTACGATACTTATAGAAATTAAGCACTGATAAAGAGTGTGACCTAAGATCTACAATCTCCATCTATAATGGAGTAAATACATCATTTCTTGGATATTTCAAAAAATATCTCAGAATCACCAATGAATACACAGCTTTTTTTATTGTATTTCAAAACCACATATGACCCTGACCTCAGAATCAAGAACTATAATATTGTCTGTAAAAGTAAACCTTAGTCCAAATTAAGAATCTGAAAAATTGCCCTTCCTCTGACATTTTGACTTTATTCCTTCGCATGTATAGGTCACTGAAGAGTGTCATGTGGCACCATTTGCACAGATGTGAAGTCTATCCTTATACTTGATGCTGGGCCCCAGAATACACAATTATATTTGACAGATTTTACCAAGCAGTGGGCATAGTATGCTTGGCACTCTGGGAGGATCTCAAGCTATCTCAGAAAGCTGTAGTCCAAATAGTTAAGTTTAGTTAGCTTGCATTTAGTATTGACAAGTATTTTAGATTTAGATTAGATGAGAAAGGTAGAAGAAAACTCAGAATAGCATAGAGTCATTGAAAATCAAAGAAGGATTTATTTCAAGAAAAAATGAAATGCAGCTACACCACCACAACAACATGGTACACATACAGACACACACACACACACACACACACACACACAGAAATATCCACACAACCTTTCCCATAAGGAAGTTCCACATGCCTCTTTACAAAATTGAAATTCACATTGTTCACATCTTTCTTAGACTATTAGATGGAATGTGCCTGAGGCTAATTAATTCTAAGGTTTAATAACAAAAATTGAATCACTAGAGATCTTTTTATTTTAAGGATTCATATAGCAATGATAGAGCTACTAGGACAAATGAATGATGACACTTAGAATACATATGGAGCAATTATCTCAAGACAGTGAGGCTTCTCCGATGCTGTCTGAAAGTGCTCTATGGAAATACCAGTCTACTACCAACCTGGGGAATGTGGAAGAGTCCTCAGTTCATGAGGAAAGGCTGGGTTGCTTGATCCTATGTTGTTCTCAGCAAAAATATCCACATGGTATATAGTCTCTGGCTCTAGGCCCTTGAGCTGGTACTGAGTGATGGTAGCATTCTTGATCTTTACATCAATGTGCTGGTCTTCATTTTTGCCCTGAACCTTATACCGGATGATGATGGAAGAAATTGAATAGCCATCCACTATTGTCCAAGAAACCATAGCTGTGGAGTCAGTGATATTGAATATCTTGATGTTTTCTGGTTGAGGAGGGAGAACTAGAAAAAGAATTAAAAAAAGAATTCATTTAAGACATACTGCTACCTCTTGGATGGTTGTGGTTTTGAGGGAAGGGTAGGGTCAATTCATTCACCACCAATCACTAACGCAAATAGGAAAAGTACTCCCTTGTTTTCTGACTTGTCCACTGGCAATGGTACTGTGACTCCTGTTATGTGAGAGTCTGGCCCAGAGTAGAGACTACAGAACATGTCTTGCATGTTCATTTATAATAAATGAAGGCTTGGGGATTTGCTTCACAAACCTATCTACAGTGCTCTTGATGCTGGATGGAATGAAAAGATTAGGAGGACTAACATTCACACGGTACTTAAATTTGCCATGTACTATGTCATGTTTTAATTCATTTCCTTACTGTAAGTAGTGAGCTACAAAGAGATTTGGGTCTCAGTCAAGGTCACACCACTGTTAAGCAGGATCCAACTCTGGTAGTCTAGCTCCATAGTCCATTGTCTTATGTCCAGTGCCATATGGTTATCTTTACCCCAAACACATTCATAGATAGCAGGCACGTTAGTGTATGTGTAAGAAAATGTGTTGAGTCCTGACAGATAAGACTCCAGAGATGTGAGAAAAGTGAGAGCATTTTTCCTTCAGGGACACAGGCAGAGTGAGAAAGACATGGTCAGAAGTTCCCAGGACAGAATGATCCTTGCAGTCTCTCTGAGACTCTCTTCATAACAATCATGAGCTACAATAATCTTTTAAGATTGGTAAAACTGTAACTGGCTGACAACATCTGGTGACATCAGCACAGAGGAAGTATATAGAGATGGACAGAGGGAATGTAGTGTTTTCATGCACTCTTGGGCACAGGACATACTCACTAGCTTCCTTCAGAGGAATTGCGCACATGAGATTCACTTCTGGGTGTGTTCCCTAAGAAAGCTTTCAACCCTGTGCACATTGAACGTGCTTAAGAGTAGACATGACAATTTTTTGTGTGGTAGCAGAATAAATGAATAACATTAAAAGAAATTGACAAATGGCATAGTAAAGACTCCTGGGTAAAACAGTGGACTGGAAACTGCCTCTGTGTGATCTGATAATGTAAATACACAGAATAAAAGAGAAGAGGTATTTCAAGTTTGCTTGCTTCCTTTTTTTAATTAACTTTTTTACATCCTTCTGATTTTGTTTGTATAGTTTTTATTATTAAGCAAACTCTCTTTTCACTTTCCTTTTCACCCTTTGTGCCCCTCCTTTACTCTACTTTTAGTGATGTTTGACTAAAAGCATCTATGCTTTTATTATTGTTTCCATTCTTTCTTTCATCTAACTTTGTTTATGAAGTTTTCATTATTGGGAAGTCTTTCAATAAGAGTGTGTGTGTGTGTGTGTGTGTGTGTGTGTGTGTGTGTGTGTGTATACACAAGGCTGTGTGTACAGGTGTGTATAAAGGCCAAAGGTTGACATCCAGTGTCTTCCTCAGTCACCCTATACCTTAGTTTTTGAGATGGATTCACCCACCAGTGAAGTCAAAGGATCCTTCTCTCTCTGCCTCCCCAGTGTTGGAATTATAGATACAACCCACCATACACAGCTTTTACTGAAAGCTGGATCTCTGAACTCATATTTTCAACAAAACATCTATCAAATGTGCCATCTCTTACTCCCCTAAAAATGTATAAATCTTGCTCTTTCCATGTTTCCTTCATAACAGCTCTTTCTGTTCTTTGTCCCTCGTTTACTTAACTTTGCTTCTCTACTTTTCCTTTCAGTTGCCCTTCTCTTTATATCATTCACTTGCCATCTCTACATTTACACTAAATATTTATGTGTGTGTGTGTGTGTGTGTGCGTGTGTGTGTGTTTTCAAGACTGGGTTTCTCTGTATAGCCCTGGCTATCCTGGAACTCACCCTGCAGGCCAGGTTGGCCTCGAACTTAGAAATCTGCCTGCCTCTGCCTCCTAAGTGCTGGGACTAAAGGCATTTGCCACCACTGCTCAGCAAAGATTTATGTATTTGTTTTTAGTTAAGTACACCATCCTTGTCTTCAGACACACCAGAAGAGGGCATCAGATTCCATTACAGATGGCTGTGAGCCACCATGTGGTTGTTGGGAATTGAACTCAGGACCTCTGGAAGAGCAGTCAGTACTCTTAACTGCTGAGCCATCTCTCTAGCCTCTAAATAATTTTTACTATGTAATACATTGTTAGTGATTTTTTTTTCTATTTTCTGTCCTATGGTAACTTGCTGTCTATGAGATGGTATGTGGCCGGCCTTTAGTTGACCTGAGATGCACATATATATACCCTGTTCAATTTAGCACTGCTGCTGTTACAAGCAGCTGGCTTTCTTTTTTCTTGGGATTACTCCTTACTGAAAGAATCCAAAGTAAAACTAGAAGAGGCATCCCAACCAATAGACAAGTAGATTGTAATAGGAAAGCACAAGAAACCTGAAAAAGAAAGGGATTATATAATTAATAGTCTTCCAACAAAGAAAAACCCAGATACACTCAACGCTGAATTCTACCAACACATTCACAAAGAGCTGACTTTAATGCTACTCAAATTGTTTAATAAAATATAACAGGAAATAACACTACCAAACTCCTTCTACAAAACTGATCATAATATCTAAAATAGCTAACACACACAAACTAGACAAATTTTTCTGATGAATCTAGATGCAAAAAATTCACAATAAAATAACCTCAAACTGAATCTAAGAACATGTTAATAAGATGCACTATGACAAAGTGGTTTCATTCTAGGGATACAAGGATTGCTCAAAATATGTTAGTAAATGTAAAACAGTACACAAATGGACTTAAGAACAGAATTCACATGATCATCTCAAAAAAGACATTTGACCCCTTCTTAATAAAAGCCCTAAAAGAATGGGAAAAAGTAAGGGATTCATCTTAACATAATAAAGACTATACACAACAAACCCCTAAATAACATTATATTAAGTGGGCAAATGCTGAAATTATTTTTCTCTAAAATTAGTAGTGAGGCAAGACTGTTCAATCACTCCACTCTTGAAATGATTTATACTTCAAGTCTTAGTAAGATATGGATAGAAATATAAATAGGAATGTCAAATCTCCATTTGTAGTTGGCACAATCTTCTACTTAAAGGTTCCAAATGGAAACAGATCTGACAAACTTTCAAATAAGTAGCAAGATACAAAATGAACATACAAAAATAAGCAAGTTGAGGACTGGGGATGAAGCTCATTCGGTAGAGAGCTCACCTAGCGTGAAGCCCTGTGTTGCATCCCCAGCAGTGCATGCATTGGGTGTGATGGTGCATGCCTGTATTCCAGAACTCAGCTCAGGAGGTGGAGGCAGAAGGATCAGAAGTACAAAGTCATCTTCAGCTTTATAGCAAGCTCAAGGCCAGCCTGTAATAAATGAAACTCTGTCTCAAAACAAAAACAAAACTCATCCTTTCCTATATACCAATAGTGAACTCACCAAGAAAAAAAATCCCTATGCATGGTAGCTTCAAATAAATCATCTGGGAATAAACCAAGAGGTGAAAGACCTCTACAATGAAAACTTTTAAACACCAAAGGAAGAAGTTGAAGTCACCACAAAATCGAAAGACCTCCCATGCTCATAGATTTGCAGTGTGAAAACAGCTATATTGCCCAAAGCAGTCTACAAACACAACACAATCCTTATTGTAAAAGTCTAATAACATTGATCATAGAACTAAAGAAAAAATCCATAAGTTTATATGAAAGCACTAGGCTGGAGAGATGGCTCAGCGGTTAAGAACACTGACTGCTCATCCGGAGGTCCTGAGTTCAATTCCCAGCAACCACATGGAGGCTCATAACCAGCTGTAATGGGATCTGATGCCCTCTTCTGGTGTGTCTGAAGACAGCTACAGTGTACTCACATATATGAAAAAAAAAAAAAAAAGAAAGCACTAAAGACCACAAATAACCAGATAGCTATAGTAACAGAAATACCAGGGCAGTGGCAATGAAAACAGTCAGGTGAATTAATTAACTATAACAGAAACTCAGAAATAAACCCCCATAACTACAACTACCTAATTCTAACAAAGCTATAAAACACACACTGGAGAAAAGACAGCCTCTTCAGAGAATGATGCTAAGAAAACTAGATATCCAGATATGGAAGTATGAAGCTAGCTAGATCCCTATGTCTTACCCTGTACAAAAAATCAATTCAAAATGGATTAAGGGCCATGTGAGGCCTGAAACTCTCAACCTGCTAGAACAACCAGGAAATGCTTCAAAGTATAGACACCATCAAGGGATTTCTTAAAAGGACACTAATAGCATCGAAAACTAACCTAATAATTGACCAAAAAGATTGCATGAAGTGTAAGAGCTTCTGCACAGTGAAGGAAACTGTCCGCAGGGGGAAGACACAGTGTAAGAAGTGGGAGAAAGCCTGCCAGTTACACATCTCACAGCCATTGATGTCCACATCTGTAAAGAATCCAACACAGTAAGCATTAAAAACCCTCAAATACCGAATGAGGATGATGAACCTGGTCCAGAAACCTCAGATAGCCAGTCAGTAAGGAGGTCCATGAAATGAGCAGGCACTTCCCAAGAGAATACATTCAAACGGCCAGGGAATTTTTGAAAATATGTTCAGCATCCCTAGTCATCGGGGAAATGCAAGTAAAAGCTGTGTGGAGATTGTGCCTCACCCCAGTTAGCAGAATGACTGCCATCAGGAGAACAAAGGGCAAGTTCTGTGAGCATACAGAGAAAGAGTGATCCCTAACCGCCGGGAGCTGGAGCACAAACCCGTGCGGCAAGTATTGAAAGCAAGATGGCGGCTGCAAAACAGAACCTCAATTAGAACTGTTATCTAAGCTGGTTGTGGTGAGCCATTCCCATAATTCCATCACTCAGGAGGCTGGGACAAGAGGGACAAACTGGGCTAAGGAGTGGGCCACTGCCATACACAAAAGAAAAAGAATAGAAAAATAACTACCATATAATACAGCTATGTCAGTCCTTCCAAGGCATGAATCTGCACACTACGTCTATGGCTGTCTTACTCACAATAGCCTAGATCAATCAGTAGATGAACGGTTAAAGAAAATGAAGTAATTAGTTGTGAAGAAGGATAAAATTATGACCCTTTTGGGAAGGTGGGTGGATGAATCAAATATGATCAGACTGAAAATACTTTCTGTTTTCTTTCATATACAGTATCTAGGTTTAAACATGAACATATATGTACGCATGCATATATGACATGAAATGAGAAGGATAACAACATGGGAAGGAAGGAAGCTAGCAAGGGTGGATGTGAAGGAGGGGCTGAGTCCTGGAGTGATGGGTACAAATGTAAGCAAGGTACAGTGATATATATACATACAGATGCCATAAGGAAACCCACTATTTTTGTGTGCTATCTAAAATAACTCTTTTTTTTTTCTTTTTTTGTTTTTGTTTTTGTTTGGTTGGTTGGTTGGTTTTTTTTGTTTGTTTTTGATTTTTCGAGACAGGGTTTCTTTGTAGCCCTGGCTGTCCTGGAACTCACTCTGTAGACCAGGTTGACCTCGAACTCAGAAATCGGCCTGCCTCTGCCTCCCAAGTGCTGGGATTAAAGGCCTGTGCCACCAAGCCTGGCCTAAAATAACTCTTATGGGAGTGGAGAGCTAGCTTAGTAGTTAAGAACACTGGTTTGTCCTCTGGAAGATCTGCATTTAATTTCCAGTATCCACATGGCGTCTAATAACAGTGGTAACTCAGTCCAATTCCAGTGCCCTCTTTGGCCTCCATAGGCACTGCATACATGTGGTGGACAGACATAAATGTAGGCAAAATGCCCATACATATAAAATAAAAATAAATAAAATCTCAAAAAAGTAAACAAGAATAAATCCAAAACAATATGTCATATTTATAAGATAGAATTTTATACAGAAGTTTAAAATGTGCATGTTAGATATAAATGAATTAAAAGATATAAATCATGTTTATTCAAGAAAGGATACACACATATATATATATATATATATTTCTGACTGACTCCACACCTCTATACTAACTGAATGGAAAGATTCATAATAAACACAACTTTGTCTGGAGACAGAAGAAAAGGAAGAGAATGTGGGTAACAGTCATGGGCATGTGGATAGCAGTAGTGTGTGTGTGTGTGTGTGTGTGTGTGTGTGTGTGTTGTTAAAAGCAGCTATAATAAAGTATAATTGTTCATTCTCTGGGTTATATTAGCACTTATACTATCCTGTAGCTTTTAACTTTAACACAATTATATATAATATATATGCATATATACAGAGACAAATGTGTTTGTATATATATATGCATATGTATATATATATGCATATGTATATATATATACATATGTGTGATTATGTATATACAATATGAATGATCTGTTTGTATCTTGGTTTGGGTTTGTTTTATTTATTTATTTTTTCTACTTGGCATAAGCTAGATTTACTTGAGAAGAGGGAACCACAATTGAGGAAACGCTTCCACTTCCTTTGGACTGGCCTATAGGCAGACCTGTGGAGCATGTTCTTAATTAGTGTTGATTTGGGAAGGCCCTGCCCATTGGGGATGGGGCCACACCTGAGCATTTGAGGTGTGTAAGAAAGGCTGCAAACCAATAAGTTTCTTCCTTGGCCTCTGCTTCCGTTCCTGCCTTGAATTCCTGCCTTGGCTTTTTGCACTGAACTACAACATGGGGTATGTCAGCCAAATAAACCCTTTCCTCCCTAGTTGCTTTTGATCATGGTGCTTTAGCATCATGATAGAAATTCTGGCAAAACAGTTCAGCTTTCCACAAATCACTGGTATAAGAAAGTATCACTGAGGGACTATGGAGCTGTTCTTCCTACACGTACTGAGTGAACAGAAGCAGCTGCGCCAGACAACCTTGATTTTGGGGGTTGATGAGGACCACATGGCAGGTAGTGTGTCCAAAAGATATCTCTGGCTCCTCATCCCATGGCTTCAGATTGCAAAGACATAGTCCCCATTTCACAAAAGCAAGTTAGACTCACTGAGCAAGACAGGGAAGTTTCAGTATTACAATGAACCCTGAAGTTTCAAATAACCAATCTAAATCTAGCAAAAGCTTAGACTACAGAACATTTTTAAAGAAAAGAGGTTCTTACTGTTCTCATAAATAGTAAATCTGAATAGGAAAAATTTCCAAAGCAGTTTTTTTTTGTTTGTTTATAAGATTAGAGAAGATTCATCCATCAGTCAGCACCCATTGTAGGTATATACTAATGATAATCCTTAAAAACTATCTGTACTGGCTGGTTTTGTGTGCCAACTTGACACAGGCTGGAGTTATCACAGAGAAGGGAGCTTCAATTGGGGAAGTACCTCCATGAGATCCAGCTGTGGGGCATTTTCTCAATTCATGATCAAGGGGGTAGGGCCCCTTGTGGGTGGTGCCATCCCTGGGCTGGAAGTCTTGGGTTCTATAAGAGAGCAGGCTGAGAAAGCCAGGGGAAGCAAGCCAGTAAGGAACATCTCTCCATGGCCTCTGCATCAGCTCGTGCTTGCTGACCTGCTTGAGTTCCAGTCCTGAGTTCCTTTGGTGATAAACAACAATGTGGGAGTAAGCTGGATAAACCCTTTCCTCCCCAACTTGCTTCTTGGTCATGATGTTTGTGCAGGAATAGAAACCCTGACTAAGACACTATTCTATAACAGTTTGAGCCCTAACAAACTTTATTATTATTACTGATATTCTTGTTACTAATAAACAAGAACAGACAGATCGTATTATGGTCTTGCACAAAGCCGAGTGGACCCTTCCAGTATAATACTGTAGGACATTAAGATGATCATGGGGACACTACTTAGCCTCCAGTCAGATATTGAACTGCCCTTATGACCTCTAAGGACTTGAATGGAAGTTGTGAGCAAATGTGGGTGAGATGGGGGCAGCCCGAGTTACTTACTGTCACTAAGGGTCCAGGCCCTGAGTTCTTCACTCCACTCCCCCTGTGCCTTGGTGTTGACTCTAGCTCGGACAGTGTACTGCTCCCTGGGGAGTAAGTTGTTCAGTAGCACCGAGGTCAGGTTCCCAGGCACTTTGATGTTCTGCTGATCACTTGTTGTTTGCAGGGACCGCCTCTCAACTTCCACATAAAATTCATCTTCTGAGCTTGTAAATATCGGTTGCCAAGTCAAATTTAGAGCTGTCTGGCTTTTTGCCAGGAGACTGAGCCCTCTTGGAGGAGGGAGTCCTAGGAGTAACCAGAAGATGGTTATTGTCATGTTGAACAGAAGGAAGGACAGCTCCAGAGGGTAGCTGCACAGAACGAACTCTGCTTTTAGAATAAGATAAAACACTCAAAGCTAAAATCAAAAACAAAACAAACAAACAAGCCATGATACAACCCCTGATCTTCCCCTCATAACAAAACAGTAAATCTTCAAAGTAATTTTTACATATGCCTTGAAGAGTTTTAACATAGGTATACAACCTCCTTGAGGCAACATGAGTAACTTTTTCAAGAGTCTTTTAAAATGTCTATGTTCTTTGGCCTTAACTCCTGACTACAAAGAATTTATCCTGAGGAAAGAAATATCCCGAAGGAAGATGAAAATATTTGTGCATGGAGACATTCCTTACCGCAGCACTTACAATAGTAAAAGACTAGAGGAGGACAAGTCTTCATTCTTTAATTAAATTATAGAGCCATCCCAAGGATTGCCAGCAACAAATAAGAAGAGCTCAATAAAATTGTTTGTAGTATTATGGGTAAAAACTCTAATGGAAGCTTCCTAAAAGTCAAGCCTACAATTGAACAAGGAAAGCAGAGGGACTGATAGAAATGAACACAGTGGGTTTTATTTCAATACCATTTTGAGGAAGACTTTTTCAAGCTTTAAATGTCAGCAAGGAGAATTTCAGATATCACAACTGCTGTGGTAAGGCGCCAGCCCTAGCTCCCACATAGCAGTATCAGCTAGAAACACCGGTTGTCTGGCCACGGTTACTCAGGAACATGAGGTGCCAGAGAAATTGCCAAAAGAAATAATATGGGATTTTTAAATTAAACAGGGGCATCTCACTTCTACTTTGTAATCTGGGAAATTTATAACCTAATTTCACCTGTAGAATGACACAACCAGACTCATCTTCCAGACACAGAAGAATAAATGAGGTAACGGGTTGAGAGGACTTGGGAAGTCTTAGGAACGCTACCAAGATTTCTTCCTCTCCTCCTTTGCTTTCCCAGCTCATGTCAGTGAACAAAGGAATATGTCTATTTTATTAACTGCAATTAATGACAGTAATTGATTTATAAGTTCCAGACAGAAAGTCCTTTCAAAGCATGGAGAAACAGCCTTCCTTCCTGATCTCAGGAAGGTGGCCTTGTCACCACTAGAGGCGAAATTGATTTGTAGATGTGCGAGAACATTTTAGATCGTGACAATGCTGTACAAATGGTGGTCGTAGTCCACAAACAAACAGAGAGTGCATGTGTGGTATGAGAATCTTACATGCAATGTGGTCTAATAGAACTCATATTTAAAGAAAAAGAAAACCCTCCAACACTTTAGAGTATGATATTTGAAACAAAATAATTTGAAAAAGACTTTAAATTCTTAGCTGAAGGGGGAAAAAGGGTCCTGTAGGCCTACCCACCTCTAATTGTTTGTAAACCAATGAGGACGAGCAGTTGAGCAAACATTTGCTTGACATTTGTTAAAGGTCTTCTAGGTTTTTTTTTTTTTTTAGATATTTTCTTTATTTACATGTAAATTTCTCCTTTCCCAGTTTCCCCTCCAAAAAACAAACAAACAAAAACAACAAGAACAAACCCCTGTTGCCTCCTCCCTCCCCATGCCTGCCACCCCACCCTCTCCCACTTATTGGCCCTGGCATTTCCCTACACTGGGGCACAGAACCTTCACAGGGCCGAGGTCCTCTCCTCCTATTGATGATTGAATTTGCAATCTTCTACTATACACGTGCTGCCAGAACAATCAGACCCACCATGTGCAGTCCTTGGTTGGTGGTTGAGACCCTGGGAGCTCTGAGGGTACTCGTTAGTTCATATTGTTGTTCGTCCTAAGGGGCTGCAACCCCCTCAGCTCCATAGGTTGTTAAAGGTCTTATGGCTCTATCACTATAATCTAGGAAAATGCAGAGAGGTGAGGTCTACCCCATTTGCTAGCCTCTAGAGTTTGAATCCCAGTATAAGCCACCCATGGTAGATATGAAGACAGCTTATAAAGAGAACGCGGGTGAGTATCAGAAAAACACTTGTAAAATTTTTCACTTTTTGCTCTGGGTAGCCAGAGGAACTTCAAATGCAGCCATCTCTACTTTAGCCTCCCTTTCGGGACACTGAAGTGGAAATTTAAGGGTTCTTTGGAAAGTCAGTTGGATTGTTTTGCTGGGGCAAACACATGAAGGAATGTTTCAATCAGGCAGACACAGGAGAAAGGATGTGATGAAGGATTCTTTGCTAACAACATGCATGTATTGGTTCACCTTGCCTTGCATAACTGAGCTGCATTTGTCAGGATGCCATCGAGAGAAAAGCACCAAAAAGCTTCTGGTGGTGTGCTGCGGTTTCTTGCCTATTCCACCAGCTGATTGGATGCACGTGCTAAGGCAAGAACCAGGGGAGAAGACACATGATGTTTGGAAGATATAAATAGGACTCCACAAAGTGATGGAGAGAGACCTTGGCTTGATGGTACACATAGCTGTGCAATGCTTGTGGCTCTCATGTCTTCATTGATCTTTGCTTCCCTGAGAGAGGCACAGCCAAGACTTCTCCTGGTATTCCTCCTGGTCCCTCCTGCTGACTCAAGGTTGATGCCTGGCTGTCTCTGCTAGGTTGTGTCACTGCTGTTGCTAACCAGACTTTACGGAACTGGACTAGCTGGTGTATTCATGAGGTGTTTGCAAGTGGATCAAGCTGCCGCCGCCTGCTAACCTGTGAACTGAACTGCAAATTTCCAAACAACACAGACAGGAATTGCTCCAAAGAACCTTTCGAAACAGGTCCACATCCCCCTTATCCTTTCTTTTCCACTGCCTCTAGTGGGAGGTGGGCTACAAAGGAGGTTAAAGCATTTTAGAACCACCATTAAAAATAAGGTTTGAAAAAAGCTAAAATTCCAGGGTATAGTTACCCAGCTTTGGCTCTCCTTTTCTCTGCAAAGGAGCTCAGAGTATGTTCTCTTCCCTCCTCTCCTGGCCTCCGTGGCCTTCCCACCTCAATTAAAACATAAACAGTGCAAGTGCCAGATGAATTAAAAAAGCAAGCATCAGCAAAATTCAACTGGTGGGAAAGGAGGAGCTCAAGAATTCCCTTTCCACCGACCCCTGGAGGACTTTGAAATATTCCATGAGGCCTCTAAATGCATCCTGGCTGGAATGCATTCTGAGGACTGATGGCGGTGCTTCTGGTCTGTGGAGTGTTTTATGTTCTGGCCATGAATAATTTCCATGTGAGTCAGATTGTGACCTTCCTCTTTTGATCCCATACTGACCTTCGGGGGCATTAATCACCACTTGCCTCTGAGTGCAGAGTAATGACAGAGCAGGTACCCCTTCCTCTCAAATCACAGAAACTTTTGTTCTCTCTGTGGAGTTTATGCTAATTTTTATTGTGATGGGTTGCCATTTCTTACTGTCACCCTAGAAGCCATTAGAGAGTTTAAAGAGAAATGGAGGTCAGAGTCTGAATGAAGTATAGATGAATAGTGGAAGTATTAAGAAACTGTGAAATAGCAGGAATCCTGGGATTGTACAAACAAAAGAGGATATAGGGAGTGGGAGTGGAGGTGGGGTGGGATGAGAAAGTTGGGCTTTCAAGGACTACAAACCCCAGCGTCAGAAAGGCCCAAGAGAGCCATTAAGGTAAAGCATCTAGGGGCCAAACAAGCAAAGCTCAAAAGCTTTAATTTAGCTGCTAGTCATTGGTACTCTAGGCTCTGAGCAATGAATTTCTGTCTTAAGGGGCTAGAGCTTAAGGGGTTAAGAGCTTTGGAACTTAGAGCTCAAGGCTTCTGTGTTTGGAAGCTATTATAGTTTGGATACAAACTGCCCCTGAGCTCATATACTGGGGACTTAGCTCTTAGAGGGTGGTTCATCTTTTAGACATTCTAGAATAATGAGGAAGTAAAACCTAGGTAGATGATTAACTTATTGGATGTGGGTACTTAGTGATTGTTTTGGTACCTGGCCCTTTCCTCTATCCTGCTCTTCATGACTACCATAAGGGAAGGAAGATCCCTTTGCTTCAGTCTCCCCCCACCAGTATGTTCTGCCCACACAGACACAGCTGAAGGACCATGGATTGAACCATCTGAAACCATGAGCCAAAACTCACTTTCCTCCCTAAGTTGTTGTCTTGGGAATTGGTCCAAGTAACAAGGGCACCTAAACAGTTGTGACTTGCTGTATAACCCAGGGGACACATAAGAACTTGCAACTATAAAACACTCATCAGGTGATAGTAGCAGGGTGACTAAACACACTGAACAACTCAAAGGAAAAGAAGAGAATGTTATAAAGGTCACTCTATTATTTCAAAGGTGAGCACTGAGAGGCAAAGAGCATCGAGAATCTGCACAAACTGAGAGCTTCTCCATTTGCACAGTGCAAGGCCACTGAATATCACCAATAAATCAAGAAGTGTTCTATGAGGCATGACTTGCACATGTAAATCAGTACTCCAGAGACTGAAGCATAAGAATTAGGACAGATAGAGGCCAGTGTGAGCTACATTGTGAAGTCTGGGCCTGTAGAGTAAAGCCCCATCTAAAACAAATAAAAAACAAAATGAACAACAACAAATAAAAATAAAAAACTAAAAAATAAATCAACCCACAAAACCACAAAAACAAAATAAAATAACAAGAAAGGAAGAATAAAAGAAAGAAAGAAAGAAGGAAGAAAGAAAAGAAAGAAAAGAAAGAAGTAAAGGAAGGAGGATAGAAAGAAAGAAAGAAACAAAGAGACAGAATGATGCTTCTACACATTTTATCTAGACCATGTAGACCAAGACCAGCAGCAGCATTAACCATCTCTAGGGAATGTATTAGAAACCATAATTTTTTTTTTTTTTTTTTTTTTTTTGGCTTTTTCAAGACAAGGTTTCTCTGTGTAGCTCTCTGCCTGTCCTGGAACTCACTCTGTAGACCAGGCTGGCCTCGAACTCAGAGATCCGCCTGCCTCTGCCTCCCAAGTGCTGGGATTAAAGGCATTTGCCACCACTGCCCGGAAACCATAATTTTTTTAAAAAGATTTATTATTATATCTAAGTACACTGTCACTGTCTTCAGACACACCAGAAGAGGGCATCAGATCTCGTTACAGATGGTTGTGAGCCACCATGCGGTTGCTGGGATTTGAACTCAGGACCTTTGGAAGAGCAGTCAGTGCTCTTAACCACTGAGCCATCTCTCCAGCCTCCAAAACCATAATTGTTGAACCATAGCCTTGCTTCAAACTTATTGGATCAAAGGTTCAGTGTAGATAGAGCTGGAGAGATGGCTCAGGGGTTAAGACTGCTGGTTTCTCTCCTAAAGGACCCAGGCTTGAACTCCAGACCCATAAGGTGGTTCACAATGCGCTATAATTCCAGTGTCAGGGAATCTGATGCCCTCTCTGACTTCCATGGACACTGCATGAATGTATGGTATAGACATTTATACATGCGGGAGGTCGGGGAAGTGACATAAACACAAAATAATAAAATTTTAAAAGATTCTTGGAATAAAATCCAACAAACTCTTCTGGTGGTTCTGATGGATCTTAATGTCCAAACCACTGACTTAGCAACATGAAGGTAAACCCTGTAAGAAATAGCTTTACATAGAAACAGTTGCTGATAGGAAGCAGGGCTGGCGGAGGGGGAGGGGAGGAGCTGAGGAGGACTGTTCTTCAGACAAAAGCCTTTCCTTCTATTTGATGTTTAAACTATGGGCACAAATTACTTTGAAAAATAGAAATTATTTTTTAAAAAATAAATAAACTTGAATTTCTGAAGTATGTTTGTGGCAGAAGCCTGGAGTGGCCCCATAGAATGGAAACAGGAAGCTGGGGGGTGGGGTGATATACAGAAGTCAAGGCTCAATCCAGTGGCTGCTAAGTAAATCTCAGGGATGTCCTTGCCTTCCTGAAGGCTCATCTGCTTCCTCCTCTGCCCCCCTGAATGGCCACAGTCCCCATCCCCCAGGGAGCTAGACCAGCAGTCCAGCCCAAATAAAGGAACTGTTTGGCTTGAAGTATCCAGTCTTCCTGTCACTTTCCCACCCATTCCACAGCAAAGTCCTTCCACCTCCATCCCCACCCACCCACACTCACCCAACACCACCCTTCCTGGTCTTCCTTCCTCTTTCCCCTTCCTCCCCCTCCCACCCAGCTCAGGAATAAATGTCTGTTGGCTTCAACTGACCGATAGAGGCTGTTGTGAATCGTCTCACAGGTCCAGGGTGTCCTTCTCCACCTTCTCCAGGACGGGCCAGCTGCACACACAGCTCATAGTCAGTCCGAGGCTCCAAGTAGTTGAGTGTGACTATCTCATTCATCACTGGGAAGAGAGAAAGTCCAGAAAGCGTCAGCATGCTTCCTGTTATCTTCTGTAAACTAGAGTGGCTGCTTCTGCAGTGCGAACTAAATGAGGTTTTTAAAAAAGCAGTGTCTCAGTGAAATAAAGAGGTAATTCCATTTTCAGGGATGTACAGTTTCCAATGTAAGAGAAATTAAGACTTGCAACAGGTATTTCCAGGTTTTGGGGTATATACATTAGCATGTATATTTCTAGGATTTAGTATATATTATCATGTATAGTTTTAGGCTTTGGTATATATATTAGCATATATATTGTTAGGTTTTAGTATACACATTAGCATTATGGTTTGGGGCCATGTATACATTTCTGCTCTGGTAGTTTTGCATTTTCATTTGCAAAATTAATCCTAACAGAACTACCACATAGGATGCCATGCTTGGGGCTCAATTAACATAATATAAAATAATGTTTGTTAGTTTCATTGTTTTCAAGGACTTAAACTGATTATAATCAAGCTGTGTAGAGACAAAAGGCCCAGAGGTTTTTGTTTAATGTTACCAGACAATGGCTCTCTAACAGTCAGAATCCCACAGTGAGGAGCTCTAGAGTCCCTTAAAAACATGGTCCACCAATAATGAGCATGTGCTTTTCTCTTAAACATTTGTTTTGTTCATCTCTTTATCCCTGTCTTTATAGCTATGGATACTGCAAAGTTCAACTTGCAAGTCAAACTTCTGACTTACCTTATGATAAGTTGATAACTGGTAAAAAAAAAAAAAAGTAAACTATGTTTAACAATTCTTAGAAGGCTATTCTTTATTATTAAAGCCATATTACCAAAAAAAAAAAAAAAAAAAATCTCCAGCTATTGATGTTGAAACAGAAAAGCCACAAATCAACCTTAGATCCTTGAGATACTAAATTTGGGTTGTATGTACAATGGAATATGAAGAGTTCAGCAATAAATGTCACTTTATTATGTGTACCAAGTTTAGCTGCATTATGATGTCAGGCCCCTGTTTTTCTTAAATTCTTTTTAGATGTTTGTTTTTGTGTATGGGGGTGTGTTTTACCTGCATATATAAGTATACCATGTGGGTGTCTGGTGCCTGTGGAGGTCAGAAGAGTAAGTCAGATCCCCTGGAAGTAGAATTTGGACAGATTTGAGCACCAGAGGGATGCTGGAGATTGAACTCAGGTCCTCTGCATGAGCAAAGCCCCCTTTTTCTTATTTTTCATAATATTCACAAATGTCTACATACAGTAGAACAAAGGAAGTTTAGGGAAAATAATTTAGGGAAATTAGGCATAATTTGGTGAAATTGGGAGTGGCAGAACCTACATTGCCCACTAACAATGTTGGGACTGTCTGCAAGATGGCCCAGTTAAAAGAGCATGCACAGACAACAATGCTCTCTCTTTGTTTTTAACTTACTTTTTAAACATTATACATTTTACTCTTTGGTTTGTAGTTTAGTCCCTGGGAGCTCTGGGGGTACTGGCCAGTTCATATTGTTGTTCCTCCTATGGGGCTGCAAACCCTTTCAGCCCCTTAGGTCCTTTCTCTAGCTCCTTCATTGGGGACCCTGTGCTCAGTCCAATGGATGGCTGTGAGCATCCACTTCTATATTTGTCAGGCACTGGCCATCAACCAAAGAGTACACATGATGGGATTCGTGGCTCCAGCTGCATATGTAGCAGAGGGTGGCCTAGTTGGTCATCAATGGGAGGAGTAGCCCTTGGTCCTGTGAAGGCTCGATGACCCAATGTAGGGGAATGCCAGGGCCAGGAAGCAGGAGTGGGTGGGTTGGTGAACACAGGGAGAAGGTGGGGAATAGGGGGTATTTCAGAGGGGAAATTAGGAAAGGGGAGAACATTTGAAATGTAAGTAAAGAAAATATCTAATAAAAAAAAAAAACAGTGGTGGCACATGCCTTTAATCCCAGCACTTGGGAGGCAGAGGCAAGTGGATTTCTGAGTTTGAGGCCAGCCTGGTCTACAGAGTGAGTTCCAGGACATCCAGGGCTACATAGAGAAACCCTGTCTCAAAAACACCAAAACAAAACCAAAATTATAGTTTTACATTATCACACAGCAAATAAAGCTAATACATGTCTTAAGACACATTTACCTTCTTCATGACATTCACAATCTTTTGACTCAGTTTACAGCATTTTTCCCCAGTCAGGAGGGGCTGGCAGCTCTCATCGAAACCCCCCTCTTTTCCCTATCCTAAGTGCAATCCTGTCTCCAAAGACCAAATTTTTCCACAGTCAATTTTTTTTTTAATAAAACCTTCTGTATTAAGTGTCTTCAGAATGAGATAAGGTAAGAGATGAGAGGCAGGGTGGGGTGCACCTAACAGAGCAGAAATAATTGCTCTCAAAATTCAGGCAGATTAAGTACCTCTGCCTTTCCATCATGGCCCTAGACCTTTCTGTTCCTATGGTATAATCATACTTTGCACCATGGCCCAGACATGGTCGCGTTCTAAAGTCATGACTGGCAGCTCAGAGACCTGAGAAGAAATGCTATATAGATGGTAGCCCAATGTACGGCTATGTCTGTGTGCCAGAATGCTCAGTGGTATTAAGCAAGTCATTCCTAGAACTTTCATGGCTTTTGCATGTGTCAAAATATTCTTATGTTCTTCTATTAGCATGGGCTGATATGGGTAAGGGATTTTGATATATAGGGGCCTTTTTTTTTTTTACTGGTACTAGACCTCCAGTTGGTGCCTTTTGCATCCAAACCTTACCTTGAATATAGTCCCAGGCCTGATTGACAGGTTTATATAAAAGCTTCTTGGATTTGATGGGTCCATCCCCAAAGTAAGGCTCAGAGCTGATATTGATGATAGCAAAGTTGTGTCCAGTGTCAATCACATTTGGGGCATTCAGGGGCTCTGGAAGAACTAAATGCAATTTTAGCAGTCAGAGTCATTCTTGAACATTATGGGTTTGCTATTGTTTAAACTCATAGCTAACTCTCTGAGAGTTCCAGTTCAATCCTGTTTCCCCACCGTTATCCCTGCTTTAAAATGATTCCTTAAAAGAGCCCTTGTCCACAGTTCTTCAGTAAGCCCATGCTGATTACATGAAGGCTTAAAATCTAAAATTTATGCCATGACACAGCAGGCCCCATCACTGCTTCAAGAAAATGCCCTTGCTATAGTACAAGAAGCCTACCTTTGACGGAAATGTTGAAAGGCTTTTCCACCATCCCAGCCACAGTGTTCACACTGCAGACCCAAACTCCTGAGTCAGGAGGTAAGACTCGGTTGACAGTGAATATGGCCACTGAGAAACGATCTGTATGGTTGAAGTCATTTGGCTAGAACAATCAGTCAAACACACACAAAAAAAAGTATTAGAATTTCTTGGGGTTACTTACACACAAAGGCTCATAACACATACTCCAGCTCATTGTTTAGTAGGAAGTTTTCTAGGAGAGACTGAGGAGCTAAGTACAATGCTAATATAATCATTGGCTTATTTCCAAAGCTATTGTAGAAGCCCCGAAAGTTTGTATTGGACTGGTGCCCTCCCAGATCCTGCTGTTGTATTTGTGTTTGAAAGTGTTGAATAAACACTTGCCAGCAAGGAGTTTAATTCTTTTAAAACTGCCCTGGGTAGCATTTTTTTCCTTTTTTGATATGGTAAGATGGAAGGACAAAGTAGCTTCCTTTATATTTGAGGGGCTGGGCAAAGGGAAAAGACACACGGATCTAAAGACACATGGATCTCTATTCCTTTTGTCCACTTCTTCAGACACATAACCTCACCCATCCAGTTCCTTTTTGTGAAAACATGAAGCAGGCAATGCTAAAAAGTTATGGGCAGAAGACCAAGATAACAGCTGAATTAGAAGTTCCAGCAATGGTCTCCTCACAGAGCAATAAACCCAAATTGCTATTCACTCACCAAAATGCCTTCAAGAGAGCTGAGGGAATCAGGTGAGAGAAACCAGTGCTGACTTTTAACATGAAAATAAGAAAAGGTATACTGTAGAAGGAAAAAAGTAAACTTACTTAGAGTTCCCCCAACTCCAAGCAGCATAGTGTAGAAAGGGATGCCTCCCTTTCATTGATGGGTATGAAGATTAACTCCAAGTCTTAGACCTTATCTAGTATCAGGCAGATCACAGTGAAACGCAGTGTCAGGCAGCGCCTCCTAGCCTTGCCCCACTACACAAGTATGTATTCTGTAAGCTAAACTGTTGGACCTTTATTGGCCTCCATCATGAGACTTGTGGCCCATAGCAAGGAGCAAGATTCTATCAACGGAGGAGCAAAGAAAGAAGCTGAGCATGGGACCTTACCTGGAGCTCAGTGCCAAGCAGTGAGACTAAGCATTAGATGGATCCCACACACCTATATCCTGAGACCAGTGCTCAAGAAAAGAGCATCCAGGTACAGAATATCTAAACCTGACTATAGGGAGGAGGAACTGGAATAACCAAAGAAGGACAAAAATAAATTGGCAAGAAGCTAAACTGGGAATTTCAATATATGTAACACTCTGAAAACGTCAAATCTACGGGTTATAGGCATAGAACAAGAATTTCATTCTAAAGGCATAAAATATATAAAACATATATAGGTAAAACACTATAACAGAAAAAATTCCTAGACCTAGAAAAGGACATACCAATCCAGCTACAGGAGTCACTTAAGTGGAAATAAGCCACAGAGACAGACCATAAAAGAACCTGTCTAATTGGGAACACTAAATACACAAGACAAAGAAGGATTGTTGAAAGCGAGAGAAACATTATATCCCATATAAAAATGGGTCTATTGAGATAATAGCAGATATTCAACTGAAATTTTAAAAACACCAAGGGCTTGAAGTATTTCAAGTCCCAAAAGACAACCATCACTAACCCAGAAAACTACACTCAGCAAAGCTATCTGTTCTCAAAGAAAATTTAAAACATTTGACAATGAGAAATAGGCTAAAGAAATTTATAGCCACTAAGCCAGCTTTACAGAAAATACTTAAATGAATCCTGAATATTCAAGGAATAGAATTGAGAAAAAAAAACTTACACACATAGCCATGGGGAAGACCTTTTTTTATTGGATATTTTCTTTATTTACATTTCAAATGTTATCCCCTTTCCCTGTTTCCCTCTCTCCCAGAAAAACCCTATCACATTCTCCCTCCCCCTGCCTCTATGAGGGTGTTTCTCCACCCACCCACCCACTCCCACCTCCCCTCCCTTGATTTCCCTACACTGGGGCATCTATTGAACCTTCATAGGACCAAGAACCTCTCCTTCCATTGGTGCATGACAAGGCCATCCTCTGCTACATATGCAGCTGGAGCCATGTGTACTCCTTTGTTGATGGCTTACTCCCTGGGTGTTCTAGGGGGTCTGGTTGGTTGATATTGTTCTTCTTCCTATGGGGTTGCAAACCCCTTCAACTTCTTCAGTCACTTCTCTAACTCCTCTATTAGGGACCCCAAGCTCAGTCCAATGGGTGGCTGCTAACGTCCACCTCTGTATTTGTAAGGATCTGGCAGGACCTCTCAGGAGACAGCCATATCAGACTCCTTTCAGCATGCACTTCTTGGCATCCACAATAGTGTCTGGGTTTGGTAACTGTATATGGGATGAATCCCCAGGTGGGACAGTCTCTGGATGGCCTTTCCTTTAGTCTCTGCTCTACACTTTATCTCCATATTTGCTCCTGTGAGTATTTTGTTCTCCTTTTAAGAAGGATCAAAGTACCCACATTTTGGTCTTCCTTCTTATTGAGCTTCATGTGTTCTGTGAATTGTATCCTGGTTATTTGGAGCTTTTGGGCTAGTATCCATTTATCAGTGAGTGTGGTGACAGCAGGTGCTGGAGAAGATGTGGAGAAAAGGAACACTCCTTCATTGTTGGTGGGATTACAAGCTGGTATAACCCCTCTGGAAATCAGTTTGGTGGTTCCTCAGAAAAGTAGACATAGTATTACCTGAGGACCTAGCTATACCACTCCTGGGCAAATACTCAGAAGATGCTCCAACATGTAATAAGGACACATGCTCCACTATGTTCATAGCAGCCTTATTTATAATAGCCAGAAGCTGGAAAGAAGCCAGATGTCCTTCAATGGAGGAATGGATACAAAAAATGTGGTACATTTACACAATGGAGTACTACTCAGCTATTAAAAACAATGAATTTATGAATTCTTAGGGAAATGGATGGAACTAGAAAATATCATCCTGAGTGAGGTAACCCAATCACAAAAGAAAACACATGGGGAAGACTTTAATCCATACTATAATAATAGTTAATCAAAAGAGAAGGAAAAAAACACCAAACATTACAAAGTCAGTGAAATGACATGAATCAATACACACCTTTCAATATTAACTCTAAATATCAATGGTCTCAATTTCCCACTCAAAAGGCATGGAATAGTAGATACTATAAAAAAGAAAGTAGGAACCACTTCTTTCTTGCCTATAAGAAATCCACCTCACAACAAAAGACAGACTCTACCTTAATGATACACCTTAAAGTTCTAGAAAAACAAACTGGACCCTACATCAGTAGACACTAAGAAGCTATTAAGATCAGAGGATAAATCAATGAATAGAAACAAAGGACAACAACAACAAATTCAGAGAATAAAAACACAATAATTGGATCTTTAAAATATAAACAAAATAAAGCATCAAATTAACCAAAAGAGAGAACGCAAGTAAATGAAATTAGAGATGAAAGAGAAACCATTACAAAAGTTACCATAAGAAACATAGAAAATCTTTAGGTCTTACTTTAAAATATATATTTCACTGTGGAGTTTAATAAGAATGGCCCCTGTAGGCTCATCTATTTGAATTCTTAGCAATTAGGGAGTGGTACTATTTGAGAGGAATTAAGGTGTGTGGTCTTGTTGGAGGAAGTGTATCATTGGCGATAGGCTTTGCAGTTTTCAAAGGCTTAAGCCAAGACCAAAGTCTCTCTCTTCCTACTGTCTGTGGATTTCAATGGAATGTACAACTCTCAGCACCATGTCTTCCTGCATCCCACCAAACTTCCTGTCATAATGAGAATGGACTAAACTTCTAAAACTGTAAGCCAACTCCAATTACATACTTTTTCTTCATAACACTTGCTGTGATCATGTTGTTTCTTATCAGTGATAGAACATAAAGATATCCACTAACTTAGAAATTTTAAAAGAAATATATGGCTATTTAGATGTATATAATTTATGAAAATTAAACCAAGATGAGATAGTTTAAACAGATATACAACAAGAAGGTCTAGTATAGCAGTGATGATGATGATGATGATGATGATGATGATGATTGATAATGATGATGATGATGATGATAATGATGATGATAAAAGTCTTCCATCTAAAAAAGACCAGACCCAGTTGGATTCACTGGTGAATTCTGCCAAGCCTTCAAAGAATAACTAAGACTGGAGCTTTTCAAAGAGTCCCATAAAATAAACAAGAGAAGACCATTACCAGACTCTGTTTACCAAGCTAGAACTACTCTGATATGTAAAGATACAACAAAACAAGAAAATTATAGATCATGGGCACTAAAGGAGAGTAATTATACAGTTATCTCTCTAGATATAGAAAAGACCTTTGACAAATTCTCAACCTGGCACTGCAGCACTGCCCATGCAGAGGAAGATTGGTGAGATGGCAGTAAGTCAGTATCTGCATTTGATAGGAGCAACATGGCACTTATCAGAAATGATAACACACCAGCCAGGAAGGGGTTAAGCCCTGGAGTAAAATCCAGCTTTCAGAGACAGACTGCTGTACTGAAACCATCTTATGGTGCTAAGCAGATGTACTGAAGAATGGTTCTCACTTGGAGCACTGTCCCATCCGGCTTCACTAGGGTCATTTCTTCACTAGTAGGTAGTGGCCAGCCAGAGGCTTTGCAGATGGGATTAAATTTTCCACTGTTTACTTCAATGTGATCTGGCAAATCTTCTATCTGTGGAGTCATCCTTGGCCTACCTAGATTTAAAAAAAAATTAAAACAATGCAGTCTAATCTTATGCATAACATTAATAGCTAGTCTAGTAGTCACTCACTGTAGTTAAATCAACTTTACAAAATTCACAATCACCAGGAAGATGGATCTATAAGCGGAGCGGGTCTGCAAGAGATTGTCTTGATTAGGTTATCTGATGTGAGAAGACATACTTGGTACATTCCCTGTTAGGGAGGCTGAACAGGGGACAACAAGCTGGGTGCTATCATTCATTGCTCTCTGGGTCTTGATTCTGGTTGCAATGTGATCATCTTCTTCAGCTCCTGATACCTTTACTTCCCTGCCATGATGGGGAAGTACCTTGAACTTTGAGTTGAAAAAAAAAAAAAAACTTTCTCTCTTAAATTGCCTTTGTCAGAATATCTTATCACGGCAACAGAAAAAGAAACTAAAGCCTACTCTATATGAGAGCATTATAACTATTTTAATTTATCACTGTATAATAAATTTGAGGATACTATTAATATCTCCACTTCACAGAAGAAAGAACCGAGCTTCAAGACATAGACTCAAGCTCATATCTTCCTGAACTCAAAGTGCATGGTCTTCTGCCATGGTGCTGAGCTTCCTTAGTGGACTTAGAAGGAGAGGGAGAGTCTCTCTCTTTCATACAAAATGATCATCATAGCCATACACTACCCTAGATTTTTAATCTCCATCCTGCTTTCTAAAGTGATTTATAAAATCAATCAATCAATAATCAAGTTCATTAACTCAGGAAAACAGCCATACAGTGTTTCTCATCAACAAAATGATCTTCACTATGGAAGTATAAGAGGTCTTTTACTAGTTGAGAAATCTGTAAGCAATGTGTAAATAATAAGAATGGAGTGATTTAAGTCATACACAATTACGTCACAGACATGAGATAAACTCTCCCAAAGCAATCTCTAGCCTACAGTCAAATCAAAAATGGTGCTGCCATATTGAATGAAGAAAAAAAATTTCCCAGTATTAACAAAAGCAATGGATGGTGTCAAGAATACATGTGCCTAGTACCTATACCATTGAGAATTAATTGATTTTTAATTAAAGTACAAGGGCTTCAACCAAAAAAGAAAATTCTGATTATCTTAACTAAATACAAAGATCATTGGATTTTGGTTTAAATGTATCCGCAAAGGAGTCTGTCCTGGTGGTGGCCTTCAACGTGGCAGCGTTTTAAGGTGGTGGAGGCTTTCAGAGATGAGACCTCTATGTCAGGCAGTCAGGTGACTTGGTCATGCTCTCAGAAAAGATGGATGGAATCCTTACAGGAGCACAGTTAGTTCACTGAAAAGTAGATTAACATAAAACGAATAAGTCTTGTCCTTCAGTCTCTCTGGTGTCCTGTCACATGGTGTGATCTCTTCTGCAGGGGATCTTGTTGATTTTCTCAGCTATTTTGCCCACAAGGACAGAAAGCCAATGCAGCTGCCTTGTTCTGAGCAAAGACTGAACTGGAAATGTATTTCTTTCTAAATTACATGCTTGTAAAATGTACTACATGCTCTTTTTCTATTAGTTTTATATGTGTGGGAGTTTTCCCAGAATGTATGTCTATGAAGATCTCAGCAAGCATTTGGTTTATTCAGAAATGAGGGTACTATGAGGCACCTGTGCAGGTGTAGATGGGAATGACCCCCATAGCCTCATATGTTTGACTCTTTAGTTCCGAGTGGTGGAACAGTTTGAGAAGGATTGGGACTGTCAGGATTAGAAGTTAGCATTCTAGCCCTCATTTCCTGTAGTATCTCTTAAGCATTTTCAGTTAAAAAGACAGGAACAACTCAAAAAAGAGGAGGGCATCTGCATCAGAGTTATGTTAGAGGTTGGGCTCTCTGAGAAGGGTGTCCGCTGTGTTGTGGGTGACTAGGAGATGTTGGAGGAAATGTATCACTGGTAATGGCTTTGAGGTTTTAAAAGCCTCTGGGGCATCTCCAGTGTTGTCTCCTCTTTCTATTCACCTCACCTTGCTGTCTCTGCCTCCTGCTTGTGGATGAAGACATTAGTTCTCAGCTGGTACTACAGCTATCCCTTAGGATGGCCAAGCCTTTCCTTTGCCATCAGAGATTCTAACCCTCGGGGGAACCATAAGTTAAATTAAACAACTTCTTCTTCTATAGTTGTCTTGGTTATAATGTCTTATCACAGCAATAGAAAAGCAACTACTGCAGATCCTTAGGAAGAAATAGAAGGCTATTTGTTGTTTAATTTTGGTGCGTGCATGTGTGTGTGTGTGTGTGTGTGTGTGTGTGTGTGTGTGTGTGTGTGTGTAAGGAATAGCTAGAGGATGTTAGCATGCCAGGGTAAGAATTACACCAGTAGGGCTCTCTTCAGACGTGCTGGCCCTGACCACAGTGTTACCTTGCTTTACCTTCTTTCTCACACTGCAGCCCTTGCCATCCCTGAGAGCAGAGGCATCCTTGGAACCGATCACACGTCTCTTCATTGGTACAGTGGCACCTGAGCTTACAGTCTGGTCCATAGTAACCAGATGGGCATGCTGGAAACAAAGACATCATAAACTTAGTATAGAGGAAGAGAGAAAACTAAGGCTCTCAGTGGCTACTTTTAGTTTCCTTCCATACCATCTATCAACTTTGCCGAATTGTATACAGTAGTGTGCCATTTGTGAGATTTACTGAGATTTAAAGTTTACTCAATTTTGCTTCCAGAGAATTTAGTAACTTTCTACTAGAACATGCTTCACAATACAATATTCTGAAAAAGACTACTTAAAATCATGGGAGAATATATATGGGCAGAGGAAGCCAGGGAGCTTTTAAAGGGGAAGTGAAATTTGGAAGATAGGAATGATGTGTTTCTTGTTTTTCGGTTTTTGACTTGAAGGTTGGGTATGATTGACACACCATGTGAGAGGATAAAACTCAAGAGAAAGTCTGTTGTCTCATTAGCCTGACAAATTGGAGGAAAAAGTCAGTAGCCACTGGAAAGAGAAAGGAAATTAGAAATACTGAGTTAGAAAGAAAGTTCAGATCTTTGACTGACACTTGAACTACACACATGCTCAACATACTCCGAGAAGCTACAGATAAAGATGGGAAAACCTGAATAGAGTTTGGCCTGATGACTAAGAGTCATAGCCTATAGCGAGAGCCCTACCAAGTCAGTAGCCTACAAAATTAAAACAAAACAGAGTAGGCATTCCTCCTAAAGGATATATCCTACCCCAGAATCCCCACAATGTAATATTAGGTACTCATGATAAAATTTCAAATTACTCAGCATAAGAAGTGATACACAAATGTGTTCAATTTTTAAAAAGAAAGGAAAGAAAAACTCAAGAGCAACTAATGTAGGGACCTAATATTACAAAAAGAAGGCAAGATTTTTAAATCAATTATAAGTAATTATGTTCAAAGAAAGTACATTCACAACAATGAGGAATTTGAACAGATATATAAAAGTACCTCCTCCATCTGCAATGGGAAAGCTACAATGATTATTAATCTCAGTTGTCAACCTCATGGGACTTAGAACACCTGGGAAATGAGCCTCTGGGCTTGCCTGTGTTGATAAGGTTAATCCAGGGAGGAAGGCCTGCCAATTATGTGTGGCCTTATACCCTGAGCTGGGATCCTGGGCTACATAAAAAGGAGAATGTGAGCTGTTCAAAGTCATCATTATTCTCTGCCTTCTGACTGTGGATGCCATGCGACCTGCTGCTTCAAGTTCTTGCTGCCTGATGTCCCCACCAAATGGAATGTACTCTTGAATCATGAGCCAAACAAACCCCTTCTTAAGTTGCTTTTCTTAGGGTATTTTCCCACTAATTTATTTAAATTTATTCACTTTACATCCTGATTTCCGCCCCCCTCTCCTCCCCCTCATGCAGTCCTTCCCTCTTCCCTTCTCCTGTGAGAAGAGAAAATCCCCATCCCCCCCTCATTTCCCCCTCCAACTCCCCCTTCCCTACCTCTGCCAGTACCAACCTGGCATATACTCTCCCACTGAGACCAGACCATGTAGCTGGTTAAGGGAACAGGGCCTACAGTCAGACAATGGAGTCAGGGTAAGCCTCCACTCCAGTTGTTGGGGGACCTGCATGAAGACCAAGCTGTACCACTGCTACATATGTACAGGGGGCCTAGGTCCAGCCTCATGCTCACTCTTCAGTTGGTGATTCAGGAGTCCCTGTCATCTTCTGGTCCCCCTGTCTCAATCTGTCCCCCAACTCTTCCACAAGACTCCCTGAGCTCTGTCTAATATTTGGGTGTGGGTCTCTGTATCTGTTTTGGTTAGCTGCTGAGTGGAGCCTCAAAGGACAGTTACTGCTAGGTTCCTATCTGCAAACATAACAGAGAATCATGAATAGCATCAGGGATTGATTCTTGCCCATGGGATGGGTCTCAGTTTGGGTCAGTCATTGGTTGGCTACTTCCTCAGACCATCTTTGTCCCTGCCCGTCTGGTAGACAGGACAAATTTTGGGTCAAAGGTTTTGTGGATGGGTTGGTATCCTTATCCCTCCTCTGGGAGTCCTGCCTGGCTATCAGTATAGAAACAGACAGATTGATCAATGGAATAGAATCAAAGACTCAGAAATAAACCCACACACCTATGAGTACTTGGTTTTTGACAAAGAAGCCAAAACCATACAATGGAAAAAAGAAAGCATCTTCAACAAATGGTGCTGTACTAATTGGCGGTCTACATGTAGAAGAATGCAAATATATCCATATTTAACACCCCGCACAAAGCTCAAGTCCAAGTGGATTAAAGACCTCCACATAAAACCAAATACACTAAATCTAATAGAGGAGAAAGTGGGAAATACCCTTGAAATCATTGATATAGGAGACAACTTCCTGAATAGAATACCAATGGCTCAGGCTCTAAAATCAACAATTGATAAATGGGGCCTCATAAAACTAATAAAACTTCTGTAAGGCAAAAATCATTGTCAACAGGACAAAATGCCAGCCTACAGAATGGAAAAAGATCTTCACCAACCCTACATCTGACAGAGGGCTAATATCTAAAATATGTAAATAACTCAAGAAGTTAAACACCAACAAATCAAATAATCCAATGAAAAAATGGGGCACAGAGCTAAATAGAGAATTCCCAACAGAGGACTCTCAAATAGCTAAGAAACACTTAAAGAAATGTTCAATGCAATGTCCTTAGTCATCAGAGAAATGTAAATTAAAATGACTCTGAGAGTCCACCTTACACAAGTCAGAGTAACTAAGATCAAAACCTCAAGTGACAGCACATGTTGTTGAGGATGTGGAGCAAGGGGAACACTCCTCCATTGCTGGTAAAAGTGAAAACTTCTACAACTATTCTGGAAACAATCTGTTGGCTTCTCAGAAAATTGGAAATAGTTCTACCATGTTCACACACACACACACACACACAAAATAATTTTTAAAAAAAAAAAGAAATAGTATTTTAGATTTCCAAATCCTTTGACATTCACACTGTCTCAGTCAGGGTTTCTATCCCTGCACAACATCATGACCAAGAAGGATGTTGGGGAGGAAAGGGTTTATTCGGCTTAATTTCATATTGCTGTATATCATCAAGGAAATCAGGACTGGAACTCAAGCAGGTCAGGAAGCAGGAACTGATGCAGAGGCCATGGAGGGATGTTCCTTA
>NW_022196900.1:54166895-54186660 GCF_008632895.1 Mastomys coucha | reverse complement strand
GCTTGCTTGGAGGCTGAGGAGATGGTGGATTGGTAGAGGAACTCTGCAAGGGGGCACCAGGAGAGGGGGCAACATTTGGGATGTAAATAAATAATTGTTAAAAAAAAAAGGGGAGGGCAAAGAACCTAGGTTGACATTTCTTAGAGGCTATATAGATGGCCAATATGTACATGGAAACATATTTAATAGCACTGGTCATCAGAGAAGGACAACAAACATGGTCCAACATGCACATGGTCCAGGGTGTGATTATGTAAGCCTACAGTCAGACACCTTCAAGGAAACACAAGTTAAAAATTCGATGAGACATCACTTTGCATTTGTTAAAATGGCTAGGAGCAGTATGTCAGAAGATAGCAAATGTGGGTGAGCCTAAAGAAAAGAACACTCACACACTGTTTACAGGCATGTAAGCCCTCCCCCCCCCAAGCAACGTGAAAGTTCCTTAGAAACCAAACAAACACTTACACAATTACCATAGGATACAGAAACTCTACACCTGGAAATAAAATAATTTTATATGTGGGGAGGTGGGGAAAAGAGAGACAGAGACAGACCGAGAGAGAGAGAGACAGAGACAGACAAAAAGAGACAGAGACAGAGACAGACAGAGAGAGACAGAGAGACAGAGACAGAGAGACAGACAGATACTGACAGAAACAGAGACAGAGACAGAGGAAGAAAGGAATGAATGAAGGAACAAATGAAGGAACGAATGAAATTCTGTGATTATTTTTGACAACATGGATGAGTCTAAGTTGAATTACGTAAGTTAATGAACCAGACAGAGAGGGCACGTATTTTTTGCTCTCTCCTGTAGATGAATCTAAGGAACAGAAGCTGTTTGCAGGGATTGGTGGGGCAAGTGTGGAGGTGTTAGTTAAGGATACAAAGTTTCAGTTGTGATGTTTAAGGACCTTCTCAGAGATACACTGAGGTAAGTGCAGGCAGGTATACAATATCATGTACTTCAAAATTGGTGTGGGTAGATATCAAATGTCCTCACCATAAGCACAAAGAAAAGTCTGAGATAAAGGATTTGTTAATGAATTTGGCAGTAACAATTGTTAGTTCTTGAGCAAGGTCCCTGAATGACAGGAGTTAATTTACTCTTGAACCTTAAATCTTGTCTGGATCTGTCCTAAAACCGGATTTTTATGGCATAAGGCAAAAAAATAAAATCTGTGATTAAATCTCTGCATCCAACAACAGGTAAGTGACCAAGCAATCCAATGCATCCTACAGCTAATGTCAGCTAGCCTGGCCTCTGGACAGCAGCTGCAGTTTCCCCTGTTCTCCATGTAAATGGTGCATACCTTCATTGCACTGCAACCCCCTCCAGCCTGTGGCACAGGAACACCCATAGGGGTCTGGGAGACAGAACACATAAGACTTGCATCCCTCTGGTCCACTACACCTTTCTTTACAGGTCCTGCCAAATGTGTGTGGCTCACAAGCTGTGGGAGGAAAAAACAGAAAGGCTGATTCAGAATCAAATCATAAGCCCTTGAAAAGCTGGACTCTTATAAAAATTTTCTCCTAGACAGGGGAATTCTAATCTGAAGGCTGGCAGAGAGAAGGCCACGCCTTCCTTTATAATCTACTTTAAAGAGAACAAAACTGCCTCCTAAAGAGGCCGCCACGCTGTTTCATGGGTTATGAACCATCGTGTTGACTGTAGCCCCACAAATTGGTATTTTGTTATAACTTTGCAGTAACATTGCAGTAAATAATCTTTAGAAAAGGTGTCTAATCCACACAAAGGTGGTACCATGGACCTAAGAGAAGCCATTTAACTCCCTTCTCATCTATGTTCAAGCTATGTTTAGTCATCAAGTATATTCACTTACCTTTCTCACACGTCCTCCCCATAAACCCAGGAGGGCAAATACATTCCCCAGTATCTTCATGGCAGACACCATTGTTCTTGCAAGTAGTACAAGGACGGTTACAGTCGGGCCCCCACTTCTGAGCTTCACATCCTATTGTTAAAAACAAAACAAAACAAAACATGGGGGTTGAAAGCATATTCACTCAATGAACTGTTATTGAACAACTAATACGTGATAGTCATTTTAGCAGGCAATGAGAATGAAGACAAAATATAGCCTCATCACTCTAAATGCTAATAGTGTGATGTGGAATGAGATAGTTAAACAGACAAGAAGACCAAATCCTGCCTTGCCAACAGAAAGGTACACAAAGGAAGGCTTTCCATGAGAGCAGGATGCAAACTGGTAGTACAGGACCACATAAGCAGCAAGAAAGATAAGGCTAGCCAATGTGTTCCAGGCTGAGGCATTAGGAAGGAAGAGACTTTGGCATGTTTGTCGTATGGTCCAAGACTGAAGCATTTTTAAAATGGATACCCTGATCAATGGTGCCTCCATCACCAAAGAACCTGAAAGAAACAAACCCCAGTCCCTTAACCAACAAGTCCACACATCGACGCAGCCTGGAGTAGGTGGAGGAAGGCTAAGGCTAAAGAGAGGGTTAGCCAGTTGGATGCACTATTTCCACTGGAAAGTATATAAGAAACAAGTGAAGCAAAAAGCAAGATATGCAAAACTCAGCTCAAGGCAGTAAAATGCTTCCTAGAGTCATCTTTCCTAGTTGCTTCCAATACTTGTTGGTTTTAGATTGTTGATTAGACTCAAGAATAACTTCAAATATACAGAAAACTCAGGCGTGCTGCTATGGCTGTTTGTGGTTGAAACTTTGGCTCCATTTTTCATCTGTAGGGAACTAGAATCATTGTCTCCAGGCACTAGTCTCACAGTGCTTGGAACCATGCCTGCAGCTGATGTAACCGCAACCTCTCTTTGGCAAGGAGTCTTAGCTATCAGTATTTTCTCTAAAATAATCAGGAAAACTATCAACACATACCAGCCTCACTTAATAGATGAAGTTACAAGATGTCTGAAAGCTAATAGTTACGTTCCTTGGCACATAATAGAAGAAAGACTGCATAATTAGTGTGAACCAAGCTACTAGGCACTTACACACAATAAACATAAAGTAGATAATTTAAGTGAAACAGGTTCCTCATACATGAAACCCTTCTCCAGCCTAGCTCCTGCCTGTTGATATAGCCCGGCCTCCTCCCCAGTTCTAGGAAGAAGAATAACAGGGGTGGTCTCTTAGGATGGGGAAGTTAGAGTTTGTCGATTACCTAATATTCACTTATATTACTTTGTTTTTAAGCTTCTCAATGCTAGATTTTTAAAGATTTGTTTATTTGTTTTATGTATATGAGTACACTGTAGCTGTACAGATGGTTGTGAGCCACCATGTGGTTGCTGGGAATTGAACTCAGGACCTCTGGAAGAACAGTCAGTGCTCTTAACCACTGAGCCATCTCACCAGCCCTCCATCCCCACCTCCCCGCAATGCTATATTTTAAGAAGCCATATATTCATGGCATGCAAAGAAAGTAAAACCTATGTAGTAAAAAATCTTTTGTCATAAAAAAAATTGATACTGAAAAGTAATCTATAAGTATACCAGTGGGGTTTCTAAGACAGAATGCTAAAGCACCATCTGCTTCTGCGCTTTAGAAGAGAGAGCCTTGTGACTCCAGCCTCCTTCAGTAAACATCAAGTAAGTCATATTGGGGAGCTCTTGTTAAATAGGGTGAGCATAGCCGGGTAGTGGTGACACATCCCTTTATTCCCAGCACTTGGGAGGCAGAGGCAGGTGGATTCCTGAGTTTGAGACCAACCTGGTCTACAGAGTGAGTTCCAGGACAGCCAGGGCTACACAGAGAAACCCTGTCTCAACACCCCCCCCAAAAAAGATTATAAACATACCAGTGGTATACTAGTAGTAATACTAGTTTAAATGTTTAAAGATTTTAAACATTTTCCAGGTGACAATGTGATATATTAAGAAATAGATTTTTGATTCCTACACGTTTCCTGGCACACTGTTCCTAAAACTCTCAAAGTAATAAACACTTTTTGTATGCTAATGAGAATACTTTTGATTGCTAATTATGGTGGTAAAGGGGCCCTAAAACTATCTTTATGATAAGGGCCACCAGGAATGCCAAAGGAGACTTGGGACATTAGTCTCACCTCTAATCTCTAGGGAGGGCTAAGGGCTGAAAGGCTGCCTAACAGCTGAAGAAGCCTGAGGAAGCTGTTGGATGAGAAGGTTCCTAGAGAGTGCCTGGGTGTGCTACCTCCCCCATCCCTGCACCTTGCCCTGTGGCTGTTAATCTGGATCCTCTTTGGTATGTTCTATAATAAACCTAAATTATTTCTCTGAGTTCTGGGAAATGACCTAGCAATTCACAAAAGCAAAGAATGGAAGCTTGAGAAACCTTGATTTACAGCAACCTGCCATTCTCAGTTTGCAAGCAAAATAAGGACAGTTATATGTAACCGAGCCCTTACCTGTGGGATCTGTCACTGTCTCCAGGTGGAGGCAGAACAGAATTAAACTGTAATATTAATTAGTACCAATTACTTAATAATTAAGAGATATCCAGGTGATATCTTCTGGAGATTTGCTTGGTGTTGGGGAAGGCTACACACTAATGTCAGAAATTATGTGTTCAAGTGAGAGTTAAGAGTAGGAAAACCTGCTGGATAGTGGTGGCACATCCCTTTAATCCCAGCACTTGGGAGGCAGAGGCAGGCAGATTTCTGAGTTCAAGGCCAGCCTAGTCTGCAGAGTGAGTTTCAGGACAGCCAGGGCTATACAAAGAAACCCTGTCTCGAAAAACCAAAAAAAAAAAAAGGAGGAAAACCCTTCTGTTTTTCCCAATCTCGAACAAATGTGCACTAGTCTAATGGTTCTGTTCCAAGACAGCATATTCCATTTATCCCAGACTCTGAGTCCTTGAGTATATAGCATTATATCAGACAAGAGCTATCTTAACAAATGAGTGCAAACTGTTCTTTTACCTTCTGGCCTTTCCTGGGTAGTGGCATAAAGGGGGAGTTGAAGGAGAATTCCACAAGTAACTGAAAAGCTAGACATCAAAAGCTGAATACTATAGATTTACTAACATCCTTTAAAGATGAGTTTTCAATGAACATTGCACAAGAAAGCCAGTTTTTAGGAACAGATGCAGATATCTCTGAAGTTAAGTTCAAATAATCCTGCCTATATAACACCTTGCTTTATATCTCTTGAAGTGTCTTGGCATGGGGAATAAACTAAGTTAACCACACCTTTCGTACTTCTACCATTACACTGTAATGTTGAGTTATCTAATTATATACATACCTGCTCTGACTGGGAATTACCCAAGGGTTACTGTGTTATACTCTGTCTTTATCACCAACACAATGCTATTCAATACAGATAATGCTTTTCAAGACACTGAATTACAGAGATTTAGGCCTGAAGGCCTGAGTGACTAATAGCACAAATCAAACATGGCCGAGGGGAATTCAAGGCAAGTCTCTTGCTTTCTATAAGTCAATTGCTCTCTAAAAATTACTGATGCTGTCTTCTTCCACCTTGATGATTATCCTACAGTGAACGGGGACATTTTTCCTAGTTCTAGCTCTTGCAGTTTCACACTACAGAGTCAAATGCTCTAGAATGCATGGGACTTGGCGGAAATTATGTTTACCTAGGAGCCCAGACGACTCGACTCGTCCTCTTGTAATAGTCACATCCCAGGATCCAGAGAGACCGTCCTCCTCACTTCAATTCCACTTTCTAATGGGATGGTCCTGCCATACAACTACAGCTTCTACTTGATGGCTCTACTCTCGACTGTGGCTTCCTGGTTTAGGCTGACTGACATCTATGTATGTTAGACCAAGCTAATTCTTTCTACTGGCAATATAAAACACAGAGGTAAAGCATTGTGAACTTTAGCTGTGGTGACAACAATCTCCTAGATGAAAAGCTTAGTCCAACCTCACTACTTCTGAACCCCACCTCTTCCGTAGAACATATCTTGTCTGCAACTTGCTTGTCAACCTCTCTATCAAATTCTCAAGCGTCTTTGGTATACTGCCTGCTCTCCCTCCATCTTGCTTATGTAGCATTGCAGGTTGCCATAATTTGAAACTACAAATCCTAACAATTACATCAGTATAGAACAGTGGCCTCTCAGTCACTTACTGCGGACAATCAGCCTGGTGAAGGCCGAGGTGAACAGGTTTCCTCCTATGTATCTGGCCGAGTACACACCAGCATCCTGGGGCTGAGCATGAGGCAGGTGCACTTCTAAAATATCAGGCACTTCATGCCTGGGCACTGAATGGATGAAGGAACCTGGCGAGGAAGAAAAATGAAGGAAAAAATGTTGTACCCAAACACACCTATTTGTTTTTCTAATCAAACAACCTCACAGTCAGACAGTCTTGCATCTTCTCTGGTTGGATTTGAGACTCTAGTTATATGTTACCATCAGCTTTTACTGTATGCACCTGTGCTTTACATGCATGTGCATGTATGTGCATTCTTTTCTTTTTAAATCCCTACCTCACTTTGCTTGATTAAATAACTAAACACCTTCTCTAAGAGGGCTTCTGTTATACACAGAATTTGACAAACTTGGGTCACAGCAGCTTTTTAGACAGCTACCATTGAAATGGCAATATGACAATATCTAATGTGTTAGTTATCATCCAGTATCTCATGAATGGAAGTAATAGAAGAAGATGAAATAGACTCACCATTTTTGTAAATCACTGCATCTTCTTCTTTAATTAAAACCTTTTTGAAAGATATGTTCACATTATCTCCCCTGTCCACGGTCATAGTTAAAGTAGCAGGTAGGAAGGAAGCTTTTAAAAGAGAAAAACATAAATTAATTAATTAATTAATTAATAGAAATTCACACATTTTCCTCTAATAAACACTAAATCCCAGTGGATGAGACCCAGCACATGCCAAGCATCACCTGGCTTTTCTGATATGAAGAGCAATAGTACATAATAGACTATATAAACCTTTTAAAGAATCTAATGAAAGGAATGGTCATTTCCTTTATAAAATACAAATATATATATGCATATATATATACACACACACTATATATATGATAATTATGATAATTCTATCCTGTAAATGGCTTAGGAAGTGGGGACATTATGATGACTGACATCTGCTATTACACTATATCCAGATATTAATTATAAACTATATTAACTATACATCTGCTACCCTTCCCCAATCCCTACTACGTTTACTCAAAATGTAAAAGGATTCTAATGGAATATGAGTCCTCAACGTAAACAACAGTAACATTTGCCTACTCACTTTTCTTTTGATCTTTTTATGGAGTAGTGATTGATGCTTTTAAAAAGTGTAACTGCTTTAGAGCACTCTAAACAAGGTGGAATGAATATAATGCTGCACTTACTCATGCTATACAGACTAAAATATTGAAAAAGATAGACTCTAGTGCTTTTCCCCTCGACCCTTTAATTAACATGTCTGAGCTGATTCGGTTGTAGAACTGACCAGCACTGAGGGAGAAACAGAAAGGATTCTGTATTTAGCTTCTAGTACCACCCATGACTGCAAACTATGCCTCTGTGTCAAGCTTGGGGCACAACATTGCCTCAGTTGTTTGGTTCACTGGAGAAGATCTGTGAATGAAAATATCTAACATTCTTCTACAACCAAATGTCTAAATACCTTTAATGTACAACATAACCTTCAGAGAATGACATTCCATGGAATAACATTGATTTTCTTTAGGTAGTGTTAAATCAATGTTAAAAGTAGACAGATTAACATTACAGGGAGATAAGCAACATATACATCTTTCTAGAGATGATGGATGTTGACAGAAGAGTGAAAAAGAGAACAGATGAGGACAAAGAAAATCATGGCACAAAAACTACAAATAAAGTACAGAAGAAAAATTAAATACACGTAAAAAGATAGGGACAGAGCATAGATAGATAAATAGAAAGATAGATAGATAGATAGATAGATAGATATCAGGATATGTATATGCCTCTCTATATATCGATATATAGATATATATCCTGGTACTATTTTCATAAACTATACATGAAACAAAATAGACATATCATCTTGAGAATAAAGCAACAGAAAACTATGTACTAAGCTAACTAAAAGAAACTAATCTTGAAGTACTTATATTGGAAAAGTATTTTTAATGCCAAAAGTATTTAGGGATCAAGATAGCCTTTATGTGGTGAGACAGAGCCATCTAGTAAAATCTTATTAGAAAATCTCACACACGTGGCTTGTTTACGTACTAACATGAGTCCTTCAAAACCCATGAAAGAAAACACTAACAGTAAAAGAAAGAAACTGACAGTTCTCCAAGCAGAGCGGCAACTTTCTGAAACCAACTGATCAAGCAGACCAAAAACTACCAAGGAAAAAATACAGACAGCTTGAATAATACCACTAAAGATCTTCAGAAACTCATGGAACCCAATCCCCAATTATATTAATGCTACAGAGCACATCTGCATAAATAAGAGATGCTCTGATGAGAAAGCATCTAAGTCAGAATGTAACAGCAGACTATCTTGCACTCAAAGGCAAAATAGCAAAATCTCTACAGAGTTTTGGTCCAAGACCAAGTCTTAAATGAAATCAGAGAGGCTCCCTTAAGGACCTGTCGATGAATCGGTTGGTCAGTGTCTTAATTCTTTTCTTTTCCTTGTCTTTTGGATGGAGACTGGCTTTTGTAAGCCTCTATCCAGTGTTTTATGTATCTCTCTAGCTTAGACAGCTACCTTGTTATGGTGGTTTGAATATGCTTGGCCTTGTTGGAGGAAGTGTGTGTCATTGTGGGAGTGGGCAATGAGACCCTTCTCCTAACCACGTGGGAGCCAGTCTTCTCCTATTGGCCCTCAGATAAGATGTAGAACTCTCAGCTCCTCCTGAATCATGCCTGCCTGGATACTGCCATGTTCTCATCTTGATAACACTGGACTGAACCTCTGAACCAGCCCCAATTAAATGTTGTCTATGTAAGAGTTGCCTTGGTTATAGTATCTGTTCACACCAGTAAAAGCCTAACCAAGACACTTGTGAAAACAGGGAGTGCTTCTGAACCACACTGAGAAGGCTTTGACTGTGCTCTTGGGAGGCTGAGGGGGTAGTATATGCTGTGGTTGCTAATGGAAGAAAAGTTCCCTGTCAGGTCTCCCTTGTATGGTCAGGAAAGTGAGTTGCCTTTGATGCATTTGATGCCTGGGGCAAACATGGAGGGAGCAAAGTATAGAGCAAAGAATAGAAGAGCAGTCCGAACACTGGAAACACATGGCCTCAGGCGTGAATCCATCCTCTGACTCTCACCAAGTAATTTCACCTCTGCAGACTCCAGCTTTCTCATCTATAATTCAGAAATGAAATCCACCATGAAGGCTGTTATGAATGTGAAACGGTAGAAGCTGAGCCTCAAGGCGCTCATGATGTACTTGCCAAATATCAATAAATGACATCACTGGGGTGATGAATCTGTAATGTGGGTGTGAGCGGCAGGAACTAAATGGATCACCTTGCAGAGAAGGAAAGCAGGGACAGAGACATAGGTTTAGACAGGCTTTAGAGCGTCACTTCTCATCTTGACAGTTTGGCCACCCTAACACACCAAGTTCTTCCTGACTGTGAGAGACTCCTGTGAGAAAATTTCTGATCGTTTCAACTTTGTGACTTTCTCTGCAGTTTGTTTATGTTTTCTCCCCTTTGTGTGGAGATTGTTTAGTTGAGCGTGGGACTTCTCACTGAGCATTGTATTCAGAAAGGAACTCAGAATCCTCATAGGCTCCCTTCCAATGTAGCTTTTTCCCCACTACTCTGTGGCTCTTTATTATTTCAGACTTGGTCTCTTAGCTCCCTGTTTTCTTAGGGGCACCTGAACAACAAAGGTCTGAGACTGTTGTCCTACATGAATGTCTCCAACCTGGTCGTTCTTTGTCAAGTACCAGCAAAGGACTTGGCAAAGAACAAGTATGGGAGCTTGTTGTACATTCATTGTGCACTTATCCAGGCCATATGGCTTTCTTGGGTCATAAGAACAAGCACCATTTAATAGTGCTGTGGGCCAAACACTGATCTAAACACATTATAAGCGTTTGTTTTTCATAATATCCCTATGACATAAGCACTGTCATTATCCCCATTTTACAAATGAGACTAAGGTTCAGAGAGTTTAAGTAATCTGGCTCGAGGTCACACAGCAATTCCAGGAGAGTCAGGTATTTTTCCTCTTGTTTTGTTTGGTTTGGTTTGGTTTGTTTGTTTGTTTTAATGAGGGAGCTGTGGTGGTTTGAATAGCAATAGACTCGTGTATTTGAATGCTTGGCCTATAGGAAGTGGAATTATTAGAAGGTGTAGCCTTTTTGGAGACATTGTGTCACAACGGGGTCTGGAGGCGGGAGATGGAGGCAGCCTTTGTGGTCTTAGAAGCTCAAATCAATCTCCTTCTGCTGCCATCGTATCAAAAGGGGGAACTTAGCTCCTTCTCAATTACCATATTTGCATGCTTGCTGTCTTGTTTTCCGTTATGATGATAACAGACTAAACCTGTGGACTGTAAGCCAGCCACAATGAAGTGTTTTCTTTCATAGGGGTTGCTGTGGTCATGGTGTCTCATCACAGCAGTGGAACCCTAACTAAGACAGGAGCTCATGGGTTATATGTTAGTGTTTCACAAGACTTCTCAGGCCAACTACTTCATTTTATAAATGAGGTTACTGAGCCCTATACTGTAAGATGACATGCACAAGATCACCATAGGAAAACTACGGACACACTCCGTTTGTCCACTTAAGAGCAGGAGGAAAAAGCAGATGAGAGCAAACATTATATGCAAAGCTGTTCTCCTAGATGGAAAGAGCTGAATTCTTTTTGGGTTGTTTGGGTTGTTAATGTTAGTGTGAGAGCTGAGACACGGGCTCAGGACCACACTCATCCACCTCAGCTTATGTTCTCTAGTCTGCATCCCTACCCCCCATCACTCTGGTCTAAGACAGAGATTTTATCCCTTCACTCAACTCCTTTCCCTTACTCCCCACCAGCTCCTACTCATCCATCAGTCTGTATGTGTGTGCCTACACATCCTGGGATCCAGGTTAGGTGGCCTCAAGGTAACTCTCCAAAGAGCCTGCCCTTTCCCCATCACAGCCTTGATCTCAGGATATGACCCCGGCTGCTCCACTAAGGCCCCAGGAGGGCAGGACCACATCCCTCTTGAAAGACAAAAGCTGCCAGCAGCTGCAGCTGGGCCTTGAAATCAAGCTGGTGCTTTAGTCTCCTAGGTGCAACACTGAGTACAAAAAACAATGAGCTCCCTGTCTTACCGGAGTCTTAGGAACACTGAACTGGAAAAGACTAATTTCCAGACGAGAAATTAGTAAAGTTGCTGGAGAAATGTTTTTTTGGAAAGTCTCCAATATATCAAATACTCAAAATAATTATAGGAAATCATGAATGTGGGCTGAGGCTGGGGGTCCCTCAGTAGAGGGCTTCCCTAGCATGCACAGAGCTCTGGGTTCAGTCCTCAGCACCACATAAACCAGCCACGGTACTGTACTCTTAGAATTCCAATACCTAGGAAATGGAGCAGAAGTTCAAAGGTCATCCTTAGATACATGCTAACCTTGAGGCCAGCCTGGATCACATAAGACCCTGTCTCAAAAAGAAGAATGGATTTATGTATTTGATTTCAACTTTTTTTCCTGTCCTTTAAAATATACTCTAGATGTGTTCTTATTATTTAGACACAGATGGTTCCACTATATCCATTTTATTATCATGATTAGGCAGTTTGATGTTCTATTGTAAAGTCAGTTCTCAAAATGAAACTGGGAAAAGAAAAACTTCCATTTCTTCTCCTGGCTCATTTTGAAAACAGATCTTTAGATCTAAAACCATTACAATTTTATCTATAATTCACCACCCAAAAATGAAATCTCTATTGATGTTTGAGCAAAGTGTTGTTGGTTATTTTGGATGATGATTTCACTGATTAAAAAAAAAAAACAAACCAACAAAACTATTGGGATTGTTGGGGTGTGCAAGCTAATTTAAGCCGTGTTTGGCACATCTCAAATGGATTTTCCACTTCCTCCCCAGTTGTCTGAGTCAGCAACCAAGGGGGAATGAATGTATCCTTATCATTCTATGTTCCTGGACAGGCATGTGTGTACATATATGCAGATGAATGTGTGTACATATATGCAGATATGTGCTCTGATATGCACTCAGTTCAGAAAAGAGCCGACTTATCTTTTCACTGAGATATGGCATCTCATTCACCTGGAGCTTACGCATTAGCCTAGGCTGGCTAGCTAGCTATCCTCAGGGTTCCTACTGGCTCTGCCCCATCCTCAAGCTTTGAATTGCAAGCACTTTGCTGGATTCAAATTACATCACTTTAGCCCTCCCAAGATATTTTACTGTGGAGCACAGTGGCAGTGGCATAAAGGCAGAGCTTTAAAAGTCTCTCTGATACCACAACCCTTGCTTTCTCTAGGACATATTCCTCCCACTGAGTGGCGAATAGGAAAGGCAGACCAGTCACCAAACTAAGATGTTCTTACTGTACATATATGGGTGGAAATGTGTCACCTCTGTCTATTTTGTATGTGCTCCAAAATTAGGACACAACCTAAAATCCTGAGTAGGAAAATAAATTCCTGGGTGTGGTAGTTCTTGCATTTGGGAGGGTGAAAAGGAATTATTGCCAAGGGTTTGTAGCCAGCAAGGGCTTCATAGACATTGTCTCAAAACAAACTGTTGCAGAATATTTAGCCACACTGTGAACGCCAAGATTGTGTTATTTACTGAAGTAAGCTGTTTATAGTGGTGGTGTGGCTCAGCCTTAGCACACACCTTTAATCTCTCTGGTTGGAATACAGACATGCCCTTAGAACATTCTTTTAATGCAAGACAATGGAGGAAAAGTTAGTTCATAGAAGGAAGCACCCATATTTGAAAGTGATTTCTAATTGAGTGGCAGACAAAGTGGCAAATTAGAGAAAGAGTTGACAAAATAGGATACGCCCAACTCTCATGAGCAGAGAGAGGAAAGGGAAGCTGTTCGAGGGAGCAATGCAAAGGGGTTGGGGGAGGCAGTATTACTGGGGCCATTGTACAGAGACAGGTTGAATAGAGAGCACAAGAGAGACACAGGTGAAGACAGAAGGAGCCAGAGAATGAGTTGGAACTAGAAGATCAGAACACATTGCCAGAGTTAGTTTGAGACCAAGCAGAGCAGTTCAAGAGTGGCTCAGAGTGAGAAGCCAGATTGAATCAGTCAGCTTGGAGAGGAGTTTGAGTCAGAACAGCTGAGGTGAACCAGCCAGCCAGAGCTCGGACATCACCACAAAGGGTGAGCTTATTCAGCAGTAAGTCTCAGAGGCTGAAAACATTCTGGGCCTAGATTAGATTGTGTGGAAGCTAGAAGGTGAGCAGGCAAGCAGTAAGGCAGCAAGATGACAATCACCCAGGCAAATAAAGGATACTTTTATAACCAACAAAACACCAAAATAAAGAACCAAGCAACCACAAACCACTCAGGTACTGTTCTCTAATGTGCTATAATAGCAACTGAAATGTTACTGTGAACCAGATAGTGCCAGTCACGTTGAAGCATCTCATTTGACTTTCAGAAGCACCTGGAAACCACCTTCATCCTCCTTGATGTTCAAATAAGGAATTCCCATGACTCCAGTTGAAGAACCTGTCCTGACCAGCACGCCTAGACTTAGACCACCCGGCTGTCTTCCACTCTCACATCTCCACTCTCTGGCTCTGGTTCCTGTTAGAGCTTTCAGTAGAAACCGTACCTTTAAAACCAGTGCTCAGAACTGAAGAGAGAACTGTTAACACTGAGACTGCTATAGAAAGGCCTATGAGAGGCCGTGATCACAATTTCTGAACTAGGGACCATGAAATCCCATTTCTACTGTTTATAAGCAACTTATGTTGAATTAAGTTACTTTATACAAGTATTATATAAATCAGTGTGATCCTGGGATCAAGCTTCATATATACATAGAGACAGACAGACAGGTATGTACATATGTATATAATCTTATTTAAAATTTAACATAACTATGCAAGTATTGTTATACCCATTTCACAGATAGGGAGAAATGAGACCAACAGAAGTTAACTAACTTGTTCTAAGCTGTACAGCTGGTGAATTATAAAGAATTCAAATCTGAAGGATATAAGTGTAAAACCCATCCCTTCTTACTGTTGCTCACCATCCAAACCTGCCTTGTCTCATTTAACTGAAATATCCTGTACCTCTGGGAGCCAGGTTCCTGGTCTGGATGTCTCATTAGTGATAGTTTTTAACGCCCAAAACTCTGTTCAATATGCTCTACATATTTCCATTCATATTTCATCAAGAGTGACCTCAAGACAGCTCCAAGAGGGAATGTTGACACTTTATACTCTAAGCGAATGGGGCACAAATCTCAGATCATTGTCATTAGGAATGTGGAAAGTCAGCAAACGACATAGGCTTTATACAAATCAAACCCAAATGACATGAGAAAAATAACAGAGCTGCCCATCAGCCATGATAGCTTTGGCACACCTCATATCCCTTTGTTCAACCTCTGCTCCCCCTGTGGAGAGCTGCAGTCCTGGGAATGTCTGCCCTGTGCCTTTCCCACTTGCCCTGATGGCATTTAAAGGTGAAAGTATAGTTGTGCTTAAAAAAAAACAAAACTCCTTTGTTTATGAGGATCAAGATTTTATCATTTTTGACCTTAAGTTGAGCTTGCTGCCTCCAAATATTTTACTTAGTAAACTTAGCAAACTCAAAGAAATGATTTCAGGTAGATGTCAGAGAGGGGCTGACTCTGAACTCTAGCTACTCAGGGTACAGTCTGTGGCAGAGTGGGCACCTGTCTCTAGGCCCTTTGATTCCAACGCAAGAGTCTCAGGGCTTGCTCAGCAAACTTCTGAGCCAAAGTTTCCATTTAGAAAGAGCCCCAGGTGACTTGTATACACCTCCAAGGATCTAAAAGGCCCTGCAAGAGCCACTGAGATGGTTCAGCAGGCAAAGGCAGTTGCTGCCAAGTTTGGCCACCTAAGTTTGATCCCTGTGAAGATCAAATGTGGAGAGAGAACACCAACTTTACAAAGTTGTCCTCTGACCTCTACACCCATGCTGTATGGGCACACATACACACACACACACACACACACACACACACACACCACAACCAAAGCTAAAAGCCCTGCAGATTCTTAAATCAAAATGTGCAGAAGTACTCAACTTATCTGCATCAGCTTTGTCATTTAAAATAAATCCCTGAGAGGTATGGAATATGGATCAGCGGTTAAGAACACTTGTTCTTGCAGAGGACCTGGGTTTAGTTTCCTGCACCTACATGGTAGCTCACAACTGTCTGTAACTCTAGGCCCAGGAAACCCAACACCCTCTTCTGGCTTCTGCAGGAAGCAGGCACACATATGGTGCACAGTCATACATGTAGCAAAACATACTAAAAAGAAACTTTTAAAAGAAAAAATTAAATCCTTGAAAGTACTAAAAATCTCTATTTCATGAAGTGACATCCCTTGAGCCTTACAAGGATGTCTTTATTTGAGGCATTAGCCATTCCAAGAAGGTAGCTGATGGGTCAGATCACTCCATTGAGATCAAGGCACAGAAGACAGAGTCAATTCCATCAGACATATCCATGTCCAGGAGCCTCAGAGCATATCACTGATTAATGTTCTCTCTCTCTCTCTCTCTCTCTCTCTCTCTCTCTCTCTCTCTCTTTCTCTTTCTCTTTCTATCTCTCTCTCCTCTTTCTTTTAGAGGAGGATCTCAAAATTCTCCTTCAGTATGCTAATATTTTTGAAATGAATCCTGGGTGCTCAACGACTAAAAGAGAAGCATAGTCCCCTTCCCAGAATGGTGGCCTACAAAGAGGGTCATGGTTTCTCATTCTTCTCTAAAACCATGCTCTTTGCCATGTGAGTTTGTAGAACCCCTCAGCTCAGATTCTAAGCTCAGCTATTTGACTTCTCCAGGGCAATAAAATGATGCATTAGTAATAGCATGCAGGTCCCAGTCTAGAGTTCAAGAAGTCCCAAGCTTGCATTTGTTCTCTTCCTCCTCTTTCATCTCCGTGAGAACATCCCTGGGTTAGCCTGCTACAGACAATAGACATATTGAGCCGAGCCAAGTTCCTCCAGCCCAAGGTCAGTCCAATAAAGCTATAGCTAATCAGCACTATGCGGTTTTAAGCCCGATTTTTTTAAGCTAGAAATGTTTTTAGCTGTGTTTCTACTTTTGGTTATGTTACATAATATTTTGTTCAAATATTTAATTAGATAAATCATTAATAATGATTAATAATGATTATATTATAAAATTGTTTTGTTTAATTATATTACATTAACTATAAATTATATTAAGTAAATAGTAATAATAAATAATTAAATAAGTAATTATTTAAGATAAAAACATTACTGATACAAGAAGCCAATTATATTGGGTTATAGGTAGATACTTTCCAATGAATTTTTCTATTTTTGATTAATTTATTAATTTTGAGGAACTCTTAGATTATTTATGTGTATGAGTGTTTTGCCTGCATGTCTGTCTGTATATCTGTTGCCTGTTGTCCTCAGAGGACATAAAAGCACATTGGAGGGTTGTGATCCATCATGTGTGTGGGTGTTAAGAATCAAATCCAGGTCTTCTGAGAGAGCATCAACTGCTCTTAACCTCTGAGCCATTTCTCCAGCTATGAGTGTGTGTTTGTGTGTGTGTGTTTGTGTGTGTGTGTGTGTGTGTGTGTGTGTGTGTGTGTGTTCTGAGTGTGGGTATATACAAATGCATGCAGGTGGCCTCAAAGGCCAGAAGAAAGTGTCAAGATATTCTAGCACTGGGTTCCAGGCACTGTGAGCTTCCTGATATAGGTCCTGGGAACCATGTCCAACTCTTCTACAAGAAAAGTGAGTGCTGCTGAGCCAGTTTTCCTGCTACCGTCTGAAAAATTTTAGACCGTATTTTTCTTTAAAACATTAACTACCTTTAGAAACATTTATAAACAGACCCAAAAAAAATCAAATAAAGAACATACATGAGCAATGTTAAAAAGAAGCAATATTTTTGGCAAAGATATTTTCATATTATATACATGCAGCATAATTATATGTGCATAACATTATGAGGCAATTTGAATGTATAATATATTTTATTTCATATTATGAACTAGACATGATATATAATGAGGGTTTGGCTTGGCTGGTACCAGTCTAGAAGGATGGTCAAACCGGGTTGTATCTTAAATCTCGAACATTCTATGTAGCAGAGATAAACAACTCTGAGGAAGACAGTGTCTTCAGGAAGACGGTGTCTTCAATTTTTACAATCAAGCAGTTTGTGCAACCTCAAACACAACAGTTGTCACAATGTGTGTGTGCCCCAGTGAATCCAAGCTGCCCAGCATTTAGAGCATGTTACCTTGTTGACGCATCTTCATGGTTCGTATCCTTATAGCCTGTCCTCGAACTCGACCTTCGCAGAAATAAGCACCATTAATCTTACTGGCCTTTTCTCTCTTCCAAACAACTTTTTTCGCCCATTCTCTGGTTACATCTTGAGTAACTTCCAGTGGATCTTGGTGCTGGTTCATTAAGGCTTCAAAGTCCCTTCCTATGGTGATGGGCTCGTGGGGGTGCCACCCAGAGGCAATGCAAGTGAGAGATGTTTCGGCGTCAGACACAAGAGGTAGGGAATTGATCAAGATCAGGTCCATGGCGCCTTCTACTAGTCCTAAAAGTAAAGAGAGAGCATGATGCATGACAACCATTAACATGACTCCTCAAGTAAAGCTCCTCTTGCCTAAAGCCTCATTCAAAAATAGTCATATGATATCTTAGGGTCTGCAAGGGATCTGTCCTTGGGGGGCAGGGCACCAAACCCTGACACTATTACTGATGCTATGTTGTGCTTGCAGACAGGAGCCTAGCATGACTGTCCTCTGAGCGGCTCTACCAGCAGCTGACTGAGACAGATCCAGATACTCACAGTCAAGCATTAGACTGAAGTTGGAGACCCCTGTGGAAGAGTAGGGAAAGGACTGAAGGAACTGAAGGGGATGGCAACCCCATAGGAAGACCACAGTCTCAACTACCCCAGACTCCTGGGAGCTCTCAGAGATCAAGCCACCAACCAAAGAACATATATGGGCTGGCCCAAAGCCTCCTGGCACATGTAGCAGACAATTTTCTTGTCTGGCCTCAATGGGATACACTTAATCCTGTAGAGACTTTATGTCCCTCTTGAGGAGGCATCCTCTCAGAGGGGAAGGGAAGGGAGAGGGAGAGAAGAACTCTGCAAGGGGGATCTGGAGGGGACAATGTTAGGGATGTAAATAAATTAATTAATTAATAAAAAATAGTTATATGAGCAATCATTTTAAAATGCTCTGATCATGTGCCTGTATTCCACTGGACAAAATCAAAACTCTTTACCATGGAATCAAGTTCTTTCATCTGCTAGGCCTTATTACCTCCTCTTCTCCACTGCATACCTGATCTGCAATAGACTTCAACAATATTTGTGTGTGTGTGTACAAGTATATATGTATGTATGTAATGCCCTACTGTATTGATTGAGACATAGTTAGGCATTAATTAATGCTTGCTTAATTGAGCTAAGTAATAAAGATAGTATAATATTATTAATAAATTAACATTATTAGTTTTTATTAGTTAACTGATTTTATCATACTGCCTAGTAAGCACACTAAAGGTATATATCAAGTACATCCACTTATGCTAACTTTATAGACTTTCATTTTCAAAATATTATTAAAGGAATCTCGGAAGGGGGGCACCAAAATGTGTCCATGTCACAATAATGGTAACAAAAGAGACTTCCTCTTGGAGTAGTTTAGACCAAGAGCAAGGCCATCCGTACCTCTCTCCTTATGAAAAGTCTGTGTGAAACTTGGTCTGGGGTCTGTCCATGTTAGCTATCTGATGTACATGTCTGATTTGTGTCTGTCCTAGTTGCCTGTCTATGTTCCCTGATGTAACAAAGGGCTCTGCTTGGTATTTATTGAACAACACAGAAAACATGGTGTAGGAATGCAGGATACTCTTAGACAGTGAATTTTAAGGGGAGATGTTACCTTAGAACTCAGAATATCACCTAAAACCACATGCAGATGTCACCCACCTACATCCACTACATCCACATTGCTTCAAACTGTTATAGGATGCTTGTTGTTTAAGGCTATTCTCAACCTGATGGCTGCTTTCAGCAAATGATTACTACAGTATACACACGTATGTAGATTATTCATGATCAGGGGTACAGGAGAGTACATAGTTAAGATTAAAACTATGCGTTCCCTTAGGGTATAAAAGCTGATTGCATGGGAAATCCAAGGCAGGGTAAGGTTCACTTGCATTGTTTTCTTAAAGGCATAGTACACAGTAGGACAGCAAACTGAATACATAGTCTTAAGTAATCTCAAAGTATATTACAAACTTAGTTGTAAAGTCTGGCAAAAGTTCAGTCTCTTCAAAAGCAGGAGATATTTTCAGAAAAATATTACTATGGTTCCACATTAAATGCTTAAAGAGATTAGAGAGATGATGACTAAGGGAACACTTCATTTCTTAGGCTCATTTACCTCATCTTTACAATGGTGCTGGTAAGTCCTATGCTTCATAAAGACTAAATACCATAAAATACTTACAGGTGATGTCAGCCATACACACACACACACACACACACACACACACACACCTAGCACCTGATGACCATAGTCCATTTCCCTTTACTCTATTTCCTGAATGTCTAACAGCA
>NW_022196900.1:54163769-54166746 GCF_008632895.1 Mastomys coucha | reverse complement strand
CCCCCCCCCCCCCCCCCCCCCGCTGCCTGACCTTTAACATTTATTCAAGAAACAAGAAAACTACATTTACATTTTAAAAACTGAAAACCTGGGCTGGGGCAGTAACTCAGTGGTGGAATGCTTGCTTGCCTAGCTTAACTGGGGCCCTGGGTTTAGTCCTAAGCATGGGGCAGGGGTAGACAGGTAGCTAGATGGACTGACAGACTTGAAAAAAATAACATCTTTGTTGTAGATGATGATGATGTTATTGTTTTGCTTTCTCTGGTTTTCTCTACCCATTCTTATGCCCCTCTCCCTACCTCCTTCACTCCCAGTCCCACCCTCATCCAGTTTCTCTTGCCTTTTAATTCTTAGATTACAAGGGGACAGAATCAAATGTCATCGTTTTTACAGAGTATCCTGGAAAGGTGGCCACAGATCGGAAGCAGATTGGAGTTTATTTACCAGATCTTGCTTGAGCACTGAGTGCAGTACTCATCACACAGTTTGTTTTTCAGGTCAGTTGTCAGTGTTTGCTGCCTGCGGTGGTGTTCTGTTGATGTCCTTACTAGGAGGTTCTTAATCTGATTAACTAGAACGAAGAATTTCAAGGCCAACTCAATTTAAGTAGGACTTTAGTTAGTTACATTTCATGCGTGAGGATGAGAGGGCATGGACCTAGCATAGTTTGCCAAGTTTAATCTTGAAGCATCCCTCTTACTTCTCATCTATGAGCTCTCTGGAAATTGTGAAGTTGGAAATAATGTTTCAGCTTCACTTTGTTACTTTGACCAAGAACAACTTTGAAGAAAGAGTTTACACTTCCAAGTCAAGGTCGATCATTAAGAGAAGTCAGGGCAAAAACTTAAGCAAGGACCCCAAGCAGATCCTGTGGAGGAATGCTGCCTGTGAGCTTACCCTCTGGCTCACTCCTTGCTCGTGCTTAGCTAGCTTTCTTAAATAGCCAAAACCTTCTGCCTTAGGACTGGTGCTGTCCATAGTGGGCTGGGCCCTCTTACATCAAGTAATAAGCAAGACAACCCTCCACAGACATAGCCATAGGTCAGGTTGATCCAGGCAATTCTTCAATGGAAACTTCTCAGATGGCTCGAGACTGCATTCAATTGACAGTCAATGCCAACTTAGACAGATCATAAAATTGGTGCAGATAGGATGAGCCAGAAAAAAAATCTCAAAGTGAAATCACAGCCTCCAAAAATAGCTCCAGCTCACACCTCCTCTTCCATACACAAATGCAGCCAAGCCCCTGACTGAGCACCACTGTCCTCATTCTAGGCTGGCCCACAGAAGGTCTTCCTCAGGAAGGAAACACTCTCATTCCTCCACTGCAGTTCCATCCAGCCCCATTTCTAGGCCCAGTCAACTGACTTGCCAAAAGCGTGAGATCTGCTCTCATGCTCTCATTGGCAGTGAGCTCGGCTCACTTTACAACTTTAGGAAATAACAGACAACACAGTTGGCTTGAAAAGACCAGCTAGGTCTGAATCAGGTCTTTACAATCTTGTCTCTCTCAGCTACTTCTCCTCACTTTCAATGCTGAAAAATGAAATTCTATACTCAGGAGTCTGAACTTGGTCCGATTTTACCACCTTTTTCAATATATCAATTTTATCAGCCCTCTTCCCTCTGTGAGGTCTGCTGTCATTGCTAACAGGAACCATTTATAACAGAGACAGACCATTTATGCTGGAGCTGGGATTACATATATGGGTTCTTTCTTGGTAACAAAATACCTACCTGGGGGCGGAATATATATATATATATATATTTAAAACCATCTGTTTAGTTTTCTCAAAGTAAGATCTATGTCTGTATGTGTCTAAATAACTTTTAGAAGGTGATACATGAAAGTAAATTCAGGGTTCAGGGTTGACCCAGCAAGGGAATACTGAGTGGTCAGGGGAAAATGCTGACAGGAAATCTTTCACCATCTACTTAGTTGTGCAAAATTACCTACACATAAAAAGTAAATGTCAAAAGATGAAATTTCATTTCACTCTCCTGAAGAGGATCAAGAGGCACAAACAGTTCTTCTGGAGGGGGGCCTCACTACTCCTGTCACCTCCATGTCTTTAGCAATCCTTGAGAAGCTGCAGCAGGCAGTGGTGGCACATGCCTTTAATCCCAGCACTTGGGAGGCAGAGGCAGGCGGATTTCTGAGTTCGAGGCCAGCCTGGTCTACAGAGTGAGTTACAGGATAGCCAGGGCTACACAGAGAAACCCTGTCTCAACCCCCGCTGCCCCCCCAAAATTCCACACTGACAAGTGGCTGTTGCTTTCATTTCCATTACAGGGATGGAGAATGAACACATTTCTGTGAGGTGTTGAAGAAAACCGGCACTGGTCTCATCAAGACGATCGTGAGGCAGAATGTGTGAACCGCAGTGTGGCATCCACCTTGGGTGCAAGAGCCCAGACAGGATGCAAAGGACAGCAATGCAGTCATCTTCTGGCCAGCAGTCTGAAAATGAGCTCAGTGAAGATCTGGAGTAATTGAGGAGAATGAGAGCTGACAGAGTGAAATGCCACTTCTGGGTCTTCACCTCCTAGGCCAGCACACAAAGCCAATGGCTTCAGAAGCCATAGCATGGGTGGGGCCAGGAAGAAATGAACTGGTAATACCTTTTTATTGTTAGTAGTTTATATACCAAAGGGGGGGAGGGCTATAGAAATATGTGTCTCTTGTCATTTATCCCCATACCCACTTACTTTCTTGACTCACATTTAAATGACATATTTTCTTTTTTAGTTTTTGCATTGATTATATAGAATGTGACAGCACACAGTGATGCTGGGGGCAGGGAAAGCTTACAATCTAACTTAATAAAGAGAAAGAGGATGGTAGTGAGACTTCAGAGAATAGAGCAGAGGCCCCTTGCACTGGAGCATGACTGTAGCCTATATCCTCTTTAAAGTCTTCTTCTTCTTCTTCTTCTTCTTCTTCTTCTTCTTCTTCTTCTTCTTCTTCTTCTTCTTC
>NW_022196900.1:54118879-54163740 GCF_008632895.1 Mastomys coucha | reverse complement strand
TTTTTTTACTATATCATGTGTGTGTGTGTGTTGACATGTATGACATGTTGCATATGAGGAGGCCAGAGGACAACTTGTAGAAATTGATTCTCTTCTACCATGTGGGTCCCAAGATCAATGTCAGGTCATCAGGCTTGGCAACAAGAGCCTTTACTCACTGATGCTATGGGAGATGGGGTAGCAACAGCACTGCTCATGAAACACACATCACATGTTGCGAAGAATATGTTCCTGAGAGTAGCTATTAAAAGGCAGATCTTTCAGGGCTGAGGAGATGGTACAGTGGGAATGAGCCAGCAGGAGGATCAGAGGCATTGTGTTAGAAACCCCAACACCCCTGTAAGAAGCCAGAAATGACTCTGTGTGCCAATAATTGCACAGATGTATGTGTACAGATGTGTATGCATGTAAATGAACATGAGTTTCAGGAATACAGGTTAACCTCAGGTGCTGTTCCTCTAGCCACCCCCTTGTTATTTAAAATGGGCTCTCTCAATGATACCTGGGTTGTTGATTAGATTAGGTTCACTGTCCATGCAATCCCTAGGGATCTGCTTATCTCTACCTCTCCAGCTCTGGGATTACAAGAATGCAGCAGCACACCTGACTTTTACATGGGTACTGGGAGTTGAACTCGGGTCTCCATGTTTACATAGCAAGCACTTTACCAACTGAGCTATCTCTCCAATTTCTTTTTGTTTTGATCATGCTGGGACTTGAACTCAGGACCTTCTGAATGCTAGACAAACACTCTATTGAGCTATATCCCCAGACCTTAACATTTGTTTTCATGCTTAGATTTTCTTCCACTTGATATTGTTTTGCATAGTAATTAACAACACTATGGAAATGAAAATCTTTTTCTTTAGAAGTAGTCACAGGATGACTTCGGACCTGAATCAACACCTGTATAGACAAACTAAATTGAATTCAAACTTAGAGAAAGAATCATGCTTTTAAACTTGATTTCAAGGAATCATTATTTTTTGTTTTCTTAAAAGGTGCTCTTGAAGTTTCTGAGAATAAAGAGGAGTAAAGTGACAGAATGAGTTCCAACCTGCCTCCTTCCCACATGCTTAGTCACAGTCTTCCTGAGCTGCTTAAACCTTCCCGTGTTTTTAAACTTAGACTCTACATTTGATTTTTATTTGACAAGAAGAATGATATTGCTTTATTAAACATGTTCAAAAGTCATCAATTTTAACTCCTTTTCAAACAGATGAGTGAAAGCTTCAGTCATGAATGTCAATGAGAATTTATTCCACTATAAAGCAGCAATAGCACACTATAAAACATACTCCATAGAACACACTCCATAGAGCATACCCCACAGAGCATACTCCATAGAACATACTCCATAGAGCATGCTCCATGGAACATACTCCATAGAGCACACTCCATAGAGCATACTCCATAGAACATACTCCATAGAGCACACTCCACAGAGAACACTCCAAACCCAGTGGCACACAGCTCAAATAATCAACTTCTGATTAACTGGGTCCTCGACATTGAAGGATTGGCAAACTCAGAGGATATTAAATGATCCTCCTTTTGTAACAGAGCAAGGTATCTGAAAGTCATGTGCATTTCAAATGACTATTAGTTTTATCTTGTCCCAAAGCACTTCAAAAATCAGGCGAATGACAATGAACCCCAAAAAGCCTTAACTAAACACAGTTTTGGGATTTAGATCTCCTGTAATGAGCCAAGGAAACAAAGATAATGCAAAAGCTACATTGAACAGTTGGGCAATTGTTTGAAGAAATTATAAGAAGAAAATTATCCATAAAAAATGTATGTCCATTAAATAAACATTGTTTATTTATTAAATGGTAGGCCTTAGAGATTACAACTCTCCTGTGGCTTACAAACAAAGGTGAAAGACAGATATGGAAAAATAATCACACTGATGAATATAATATTTGTACCATGATAGGAAATTGCACACCTCTATGGGTTGGTTTAATAGTGAACTTAATGAGACCTGACTGGCATGGGAAGGGAGAGTTTGTAGATATTTAGCATAAAACACTTATGGTCTCAGTGAGATGGCAGAAAAGGTAGTTACTGTGAGACCCTGGTGACCTGTAAAAGCAGAGAGAACTAACTCCATAAATTTGTCTTCAGCCTTCTAGCCACATCCTGTGGTACATGCACATGATGTAAACTTGGATGCACACACACTAACAATATAAATAAGTACATTTCTAGAATAAAGCATGAGAGGATGCAAGTTACTGAGGCTATGCAAGACATAAAAAGACAGAATGATTTTTCAGAAGAATAACTACTGGTCAGGATTTTTTAAAAAATGATTAGTTAGAAGAATTGCCTTCTGAAATCTTAAATTCATCCTAAAGTTGACATTAAATTATACTTGTTGCATCCTAAGCCTATGGTAAGTTACGTTTAGAATGTTTCTGCCTTCTAGTCTCCAGGGAAGGAAACCAGTTCCCCAACCCAATTTCCACAGCGCCACCCCTTTCCTTTCTGTTCTCTGTGATCCTTTCATGTATATGGCAAGTGTTTGAGCAATGGCTTCATCCTCAACTTTTCTTCTAAGATATTAGACATCTAACAGGATGATACCACAATGCACAAGACTGGAAATAGCAAAGGAAATTACTAATGTATAACTAGGAGTTGGCAATCGGGCAAGTGCACTGTGGAAGTGACTGGGCTGTGTCCCTATAACAAACTATTTTTATCCAGGAGTTGTGCCAAGGCGGTTTCTTCCAGGGGCATTTCCCACTTTCTATCCTTGCTTTCTAGCCAAATGAGGTCCTTGTTTGTCTGATAGAAAGAAAGACATTTTCTCCCCACATAGAATAAATAAATAAACAAATAATATGGGTTAGTTATCATTAGCATCAGGCAAGCTGAGTATCCATACAGATAGATGTTGTTGGGCATGTTGGACGTCTAACATCCTGGGAGGTATCAGAGTGTGATATTGGAAGGAGTGTGGTACTATTAAGCAGGGACCTTTTTTAAAAAAAAAAAAAAAAAAAAAAACGAAACTTTGGAGTTATCTGATAGAATATTTTACAACAAAAAGGAAAGTGATCTGTATAGCACAAAGTAACGCTAAAGCCAATCCTCAAGTTCTCACTTTTTTTCTGACACTTTCTCTCGCTCCAGGACAATCAAATAAGTGACCAAATATATATTGAGAGTTGGAGAATTTAGAGCAGTTACAAATCTGTCAGCATAGCATCAAGAGAAACTAGGACAATGGAGAAAAGACATTGAAAAGAGGCAATCAAAAAGTAGGAAAGATATATGGCAAAGAGAATAGGGATACCCAGGGATAAGATATCCAAGCCTGACAATGATGACCTTCCTGATCCAACTTTATTCAAAGAGGCTTTTATGGTTTAAGGATGAGCTGGCTTCTCCATAGCCTCTTGGGTTGAATATTTAGGCTTCCATTCATCATGCTGTTTTGGGGAGGTGTTAGAGGAAGTTGAGACTTGCTGGAGGAAGTTGGTCACTGAGAGGATGCCTCTGAAGGTCCTTCCTCCCTCTGCTTCCTGTGCTTAGGGTGTGAGTAACCTCTACCACTGGCTCCCACCACATCATGTGCCACTTCACCACTGGCATAGAATAGACATGAACCATAGGCTAAGATCTCTAAAGTCATGAGTCAATTGAAACCATTGTTCTTCTAAGAAGTCTTCTCGTTAATTTGGTCACAATAAGAATAAGGCTGACTAACATTGAGACAAATTCCCTCACCGTATCTAGTTTATTCATTACCAGAAAATGTGTGGTGTGACATGACTATCTGGACTCAACCACTTTTACTTTCTGGCCTCTCCTGCTACCTAAGAAGTCTTCTAAACTCCCTAATCTATGCTGCCCCAAAGGGTGTATGCCATCACCCAGAAAAAGAGACCTCTGTTGTTCATGACAGCACCCTTAGCTCTCCATCATCCTGTTCTTTAGCTCCTAATAAAGATAACAATTTGATGGCTTGGCTTGCACACACACACACACACACACACACACACACACACACAAAGAGTGGCTAAGAATCTCCTACTGAAAACTTATTACAGGAACAAACCAAGGAAATGAGCTTTCCATGAAAGCAATTCAGAATCATGATGGTTGCTGAGACTGGCAAAAGGAAATCTAGGCCACCTGGCAGGCTTACTATTATGCTGTTCAGGAAAGAAAGCTAATGTTTGTATTATATACTGGACAGAAAACACTGTGCTATAGCCTTTACAAATACTCTTTATAAGAAGTGTCACAATGTTGAAGAAAAGGCATCTATAGTCCACTTTGTAGGTTAAAAATTTAAAATCTCAAGCCAGAAATGACAGTGTACAGCCTATAATCTTAGCACTAAAAAAGACAGAGGTGAAAGATCATGAGTTTGAAGCCAACCTAGGCTACATAAAAAGGGTTTTGTTTCAAAAAAGAAAGAAATAAAGAGAGGCAAAGAAAGAAAGAAAGAAAGAAAGAAAAAAAGAAAGAAAGAAAGAAAGAAAGAAAGGAAGGAAGGAAGGGAGATAGAAAGAAGGAAAGAAAGAGAGAAAGACTCACAGATGCTCAATAAACCCAAGATCACATCACAGAAATACGAACTTTGAACTCACATCTCATTGGTATTAAATCTACTATAAATCACCATGCTCCATTGCAAATACCATGAAAAAATCTACTTTCCACATCATTCTACTTCTAACAATTAATGCAATGCTTGGGACATAATTGTTACAGGCCACACATTAAAGGATCAGGTTAACAACGAATAGACTAGATGCTGAAGAATAGCTCATTCAGTAAAGTGCTTGATAACCAAGCCTGACACAATGATATTCACTTGTAATACCAGGGCTAGAGAGGTAGAGATAAATTGTTCCTTGGGTCTCAGTAGCCAGCCAGTCACGTCTAATTGGTGAGCCCAGAGAAACAAGAGACCCTGTTTTCAAAAATAAGAAGGTACATAGTATCTGCAAAATAGCACTCTCCATTGTCGTTGGCCTCCAAATGCACACCCACAAACATGCACGTGCACCTACTCACACATACACACACAAACACACACAAACATACACAAAAAAATGAGACTATCATAAATATATTCAATAAATACTTCAGCACCGGGTTTTGTGTTACATTTTGTGGGTGAAGAGAAGAATAAAATATAGTCTTTGTCTTAAACAGTCTCTTCACTCAAAGGCATGAAAATAATCAAAACCATGAAGGAAAATACTGACAGATTTGACCATAGAAAAAGCCAAAAACCTCTCTGCAACTAGAGTATTATGTAATGAAGTTTTTCACTTGGTGGCAGACATTATTACACATAACACTTGACTATAATGTCTTTAAACTTTCTGTGAATACACAAGGTAGTGGCTACTTCTAGCTAGTCAAACTGTCAGCCACAGGGATCATAAGCAGGCAGAAGCAGTGTGAGCACTCAATGCTTGAACACTTCATACTCCATTTCCTTTATAATTTTAAAGTAAAAATTAAATATAAAAGAACACACAACTAACCAAATTAATGAAGGGTTCTAGCTTATCACTGACTTGTCTGTCCCCTTCCTTAGAGAGTGAAGCACTGGAGAAAAAAAAAAAAACCTATGCTTCGCCCACCTTCACCTCTGTAGTGCCCAAGCACTGTGTCTACAGATTGTAGATATGTTTAATATGTCTGGGTTGTGTAGCATGTAATTTTATAAGTCCATGCTAAGTCCAGCTAGGATCCAGGACCAGCAGCCGCCCTGGTCTCACTCCACTCTCATGCTAGCTCTCCCAGTCTTCCCTTGCTGCTGGTCCTGGTTGCTGAGGCTAGCTTACTAAGCTGACCTGAAAAGGCCTGGAGCTACTCCTCTTGCTCACATTCCACAGGCCATCCATCTCCACAGCTGGTCTGTAGAACGCCAATAACCATTCTAGTCTCACTCAGTTCCCTTTAGTCCCACGAAAGGAAAACACTGGAGACTTTTATATTTATACCAACCAGATGTGTACTGGTAAATCTTCAACCCCAATATGCCCATGCAAAGAATATACAACTCAGTTATAATATTTATAAGCTACATGCCTAGATTGGGCAGATCGACCACTTTATGACTCTATTGCGTAACTATGAGATCCCTAGCTACTTGCAGCTCTTCCAGGCCACGTGGGTCTGTCTGCTCCATCTTCCACCTCATTTTTCTCCATTTTCTTCTCTCTGCATCCCCACCCACTTGTCTCTGTCTTTCCTTTCTCTCTCCATCTCTAAAGCTTCCATCCCTGCCTTTCCTTTCCACTGCCCAATCACAGGCTCTAGCTTTTATTTTCAGTTAAACAGGGAAGTAGGTTCACATGGAACCACCTGAGTACATGACCACTACTTGGGGGTGGGGGAGGCAGGATTAGCATCAAAATACAAACAGCACCAAGGCAATCCACAACAGGGTCAAACTGGAAGAACTTTAGCAGCCACCAAACGTAAGTGACTTTAAACCCAGTGAACTATTTTTTTTCCCTTAACTTATTTATTTATTCACTTTTCATTCCAATATTAACCCCCTTCTCCTCCCAGTCCCCTCTTCACATAGTTCTTCCCCCACACCCATCCCTTTCTCCTCTGAGAAGGGGAGCCCCCACCCCCAAGGGAACTGTTTTCTGAGTTGCTATTTGCCTCACACAAACAAGCACTCATGGGACAGTGAAATGCTCAATCTCAGAGCTTTGTCACATCATCCTCATTTGTAAAATGGGAAATAGCTTTTAAATCACTGAATTTTGTATTAAGGGAAATTTTTATTTGCATGGCAAAAATTATATATATATATATATATATATGTATATACACATACATATATATATATAATAATATATATCCGCATGAAACCACAGTCCCTGTTGACCCCCCACCCTGAGATAAAAATAATTGTTTTCCTCAGAGGTCTTGGAGCTAAGGTACCTCAGAAAAGAGAACTAATTATACTTTGTGTCCTGCTGTGTGCCGGTGCTCCCATATACTTCAAACACTCATGGACAGGAAGCAGGCCAGGCTGATGGAGCACTAAGGAGGATCGTGTTTCTTTCTGAAGCCCTTTGATGCTTGCCCTCTTCTTGTAGGGCTGACCTTAATAGGAAGCTGGTTCTCTGCACACCAAAATGCAGGCTGACACACACCTTAGCATGAGGACACAGGACAGGATGAGAGGTTACTGAGGGATGCACCTAAGCAATTGCCATAGATACCAATGTGATATATATATATATATATATATATATATATATATATATATATATATACATACATCCTAGTGATCAAACTCAAGTGGTCAGACTTAATGGCAAATAGCTTTTTATCCTACTGAGTCATTGAGGCAAGAATTATAGATTGTAGAATTTCAAAAGTTCAGGAACAAAAGCATATTGCAATTCCATAAGAAAAAGTTATATGCTACCAAGCACTGGCTCCTCACAATGTTCTTATTACAAAGACATGCTTGACTAGCATTTTAATACTAAAACAAGGGAGTGGAAAAATAATGTCAGCTTGATTTTACAGTCAGAGAATATTCCACAAAACTGTTGGCAGGCATCCCTTATTAACTATTCATAGAATTTTAAAGACAGAAAAATGGACTTGCAAGTCCCTTGAGGGAGCTGATTTCATTATGTGTTCCAATCAGATACTCTAGCATATATCCACTATTTCCACTTTTAAGTCAAATTATAGTATACCAGTTTATTCACTATTTCTGTGTGAGATAGGCTATCACCATACTGCCTGGGCTGGCCCTGAACTCCCATGCCTAAGCATTCCCCCAACCTCAGTGTCCCAGGTGGCTGGGACTTCAGGCATGTACAACCACAGCCAGCCAGTATACCATATGTGCTTGCTCTTCTCCAGCTGCTTCCCACCCTTCTCTACCCAGCTCTATGAGCCCAGCATGGCCATATAAGGGACAGTATTAAATGGTTTCTTGCCCCTGGAACAGAGCCAGCAGGTCATGGGCCTCCACAAGTGTTGATGGTTGCTTTGAGTGTATGGCTTATTTATATAATAGTGTATGTATTTTCATGTTCCCCCTTCAAGGCATGTCATCTCTGCCAAGATTAACAACTCCATGATAATCAGAGGCAGCGTGAGTTCAGGAGGCAAGGGTGTGCCTATGTCTCAGCAAAATGGTAGAATGCTATGACCTTCAGGACACCCCTTAAGGCTGTGGGAAAGAACACTGAAAACATAAGTTTGAAAAGATATAATTTCTTAACTGTGTAAAATATAAGGATGAAATATGAATTATATAAGAAGCTTCACAGATCTAAAGGAACAGAGGCAGCTGCACTATGAGCCAGCTTGTCAGAAAGATACAAAGAAAAAGCAGATACAAAGGTAGGCAGATTCCTGAGTTCAAGGTCAACCTGGGACAGAGGGAGGTTAGGTATAGGCCCAGAGCATGGTAAGAATGGTAATTTCAGGGTGGGTGCTACCCAGGTGTCTTATTGTCTGTACTTGTGCTTGCTAACTCTTTCTAAGAATAAAGGGGATGGAGTCATAGGATGTTGATTCACAGGAATAATCAAAGAGAACCTGGGATAAAAATATGTAAAATAAAAGACTGAGCTTTTGGTCTGCCAAGAGATGAGCTATCCAGAGATTTTTTTTATTATTGCAACAAAGATGCCTCAAGCAGAGAGCTTTCTGGAGATCTCCAGAGAAAGCAGAACAGAGAGAGAGAGAGAGAGAGAGAGAGAGAGAGAGAGAGAGAGAGAGAGAGAGAGAGAGAGCATGATCTGGAAAGCTGTCTCAAGCAGAACATAGGCCATCAGCTTGTGACCCATGATTTGACTTCGAGCCGTTTGTTTAGCCTCTCTCAAATAACCCTCCCTCAGAAATCCTCTCCCAACTGAGGCTGGTTCATGGCAGCTCTAGATCCGTAGATCCTATCTGTGTCTTTCCAGTCTTGGCTACTGGACAGCACCAGCAAGGGAGGAGGATGGAAGAGAGATTTTGCCAGGGCAGTTGTTCTCCCAACCTCATTCTCTCTGAGCCATCTATAGTGCCCAAGCTTCTCTTGTCACTGCTCTCTCCAGGCTCCATAATTTCTCTCTTGTCCCTTTGGGTCTATCCTGATCATAAGCAATACCTATGAACAAATACAGCCTTACTTTCAGTGGATTGACAAAGGATGCTAGCTTTGCAGCTATTCTTCCAGGCTTGGGTAACTCCCTAGAGCTTTTATTTCTTTAAGAAAATCAGTTTGCAACTCACTACATTGAGTACTTGCTAGCTCTATTTTTTTTTCAATTATACATGATTATTAAAATTATTTTAATGACACAATAGCTATAAATGAAGTACTTATCTCAGTCCAGATGAATTACATGTATTGTTAATTCTTGCCACCACCGCATGAGTATCTCCATACCACAGACAAGAAAACTAGCTTAGACAAAGAAAGGAATGCTGATAGCTACATGATAGCTCATAGTCCTTCCTCTTCTGACAGTTACCCTCATACATATTGTCTGAAGGTGTTCATTTGCCTGAGTTCCTTACTCATTCCACTAGAAACAGAAGTGTGCTCTATGCTCCATGAATAAGACTGTGGACCTTAAATAGCAGGTTTCTCTTAGACCTCACTTGTAGTTCATCTTCCAAAACTCAACAAGTAGCATTGCCCTTACCTTAGAGGAAAGTGCCTTCTGGATACCTTTGTGTCAGGAATGTAGAATGTCCTCGTTGAACTCAGCCTGCTTTCTCCTCTTAACCTTCCCTCTCTTCCTTATTTATTCATTTAGTTATGTTTATGTATACGTGCCAGGGTATATATATATGTGCACCAGAGGCTTGCATATGACTACAGAAGCCACAAGACTACATCAGATACCTCCCTGAAACTGGATTTATAGGCAGTTGTAAGCCACCATGTAGGTGTTAGGATTCTAAGTAGGGTTCTCTGTAAGAGGAGCAAGTGCTCTTGACCTCTGAGCTATCTCTCTTTCCAGTCTTTCATCTTCATTTCTTAATTTTTCTAATTTTGGGTTTCTTTTAGTTGGAGTTTTACTGCTGTGAACAGAACACCATGACCAAGGCAACCCCTACAAAGGACAACATTCCATTGGGACTGGCTTCCAGGTTCAGTGGTTCAGTCCACTATCATCAAGTTGGGAGCAGTCATGGGGCTGGAGGAGCTGAGAGTTCCACCTCTTGTTTGGAAGGCAGCTAGAAGAACACTGACTTCCAGGCAGCTAGGATGAGGGTCTTAAAGCCTACACTCACAGTGTCACACCTACTCCAACAAGGCCGCACCTCCTAATAGTGCCACTCATATACAGACCATCTGTATATGGGCCAAGCATATACAGACCATCACAGGGTTGTTGAAAATGATGTGCCATTGTCAAAAACGTTCTCCTTCATTCCAGAGCCCATACCCTACAGCTGTGTTGCCATAGACAACTTCTTCTCATACTTCATTCTCATTCACTTGAACTATTGTAAAACGTCAGTGCTGTTGATCAAACTTCGTGCCCCGTTCCTTACTGGCTATTGCTGCTCCTTCTACCAATAATGTTCTTCCCTGCAGAAACTTGTCAACTGAAGTCCAGTTTTTTTCTAAATTACAGCTTAAATCCCAAAGCTGAAAAGAATTTGTGTTCCATTATTTTGCACAACTGAAAATCTAGAGATCAAACATAGAATACTATCCCAGTTTGCTTTCAGAAGCTATGATGAACTCCATGACCAAAAGCAAATGTAGAGGAAATGGTTTATTTGCCTTAGACTCCCCAGCTGCAGTCCTTTACTGACAGAAGTCAAGACAGTAACTTGGTAGGAGCTAAAGAGGAATCCATGGGGGAGAATGCTTACTGGCTTACCCTCTCTGCTCAGGCTGTTTCATATACAACCCAGGACTATTTGCCTAGGGATGGTTCCAGCCACAGTGAGCTGGGCCTGCTTACATCAATTAACAAACAAGAAAAATGGGGCTGGTGAGATGGCTCAGCGGGTAAGAGCACTGACTGCACTTCCAAAGGTCCTGAGTTTAAACCCCAGCAACCACATGGTGGCTCAAAACCATCCATAATGAGATCTGAATTCCCCCATCTGGTGTGTCTATATAATAATAAATAAATCTTTAAAAAAAAAAGAAAAAAAATCAAAAACAAAGCAAAACAAACAAACAAGAAAAATGCCTCACAGTCATGCCATAGGAAGCAATCTAATCTTTCTTGGTGACTGCAGTTTCTGTCAGTTGAGAGTAAAATCCATCCAGCATAACTTTCATAACTGAAAGTCCAAATGCACCACACCTGGTTTTTTTTCCATCTGTGGAAACCTTAAAGTAGTTTAAAGTATGCCAAATGTTAGGTCATCTCTCTGTAACAATACCATGTGATGAAAATATAACCAATTAACACTAAAGCCTAAATCTTAGGCTTTAAACATCATCAACTCACATCCGATAGCCTCTTCCAGCTTACAAAGACAGGGGAAAATGGAAAAATGACAACTATGGAGCTAACTGAAAGATTAAATCTATCAGTTATTACATCTACCACCACAAAGACCAACCAAGTTATTGTTAAAATGTGTTTTCATCAACTTTTTTTTTAACAGAGTTTCACTATGCAGCCTTACTTAGGCTGTAACTCTGCAGCTAGAGCAGGCTAGCCTTTAATTTACAGAGATCTGCATGCCTCTGCCTCCTAAGTCTTAGGATTAAGTGTGTGTGTGGGGGGGGGTGTTTAATCAACAAGCCTACTTCTACTTCATTCATTAAACTATTTCTAATATCAAAAAAATCCCCTTAAATTAGCAAACTTTATTGTAGAAAAGTAAATTGAATCTCAAATTCCAAAGTAAGTTAGCAACAGCTTGTAAATGAAACAAAGATGAGGGGAAGTTGGTATGCAAGGACTATATTTACACAGGGACTCAAAAATTGGCTCCACTATTATTAGAAATCAATACACATGGGGTAAGGTGTGCTTCTGAAAAAAATGTACTGTAGACAATACTAAAATTTTAAATCAGAATGTATGTACTACAAATGACTAGTGTGGTGGTTTGAATAGGTACAAATGACTAGTGTGGTGGTAGATAATATAGGTTTATCCTCAAAGACAAAGATGCCTAGTATACCAATATTATATGAATACATGGCATAATAATGAAGCATAAAATCCAGAGGGTTCACAAACTATCTGTAAAGTTTTACCATTTTTTTTTTTTTTTTTTTTTTTTTTTTTTTTTTTTTTTTTTGGTTTTTCGAGACAAGGTTTCTCTGTATAGCCCTGGCTGTCCTGAAACTCACTCTGTAGACTAGGCTGGCCTCGAACTCAGAAATCCGCCTGCCTCTGTCTCCCAAGTGTTGGGAATAATAGTGTGCACCACCATTGCCTGGCTACCAGTTTTTTAAATTCAAAGACATGGAAAGATATTGAGTGATTTTTTTTAATAAAGTGAAATGAGGCTATAGAGATGGCCCACCAGTTAAAAGCACTAACTGCTGTCCCAGAGGACCTGGGTTCACTTCCCAGCACTCACACAGTGGCTCAAAAGCATCTATAACTTTGAATTAAAACAAGAACAAAACTTCGTGGTTATTAAAACCAAAAACTTGTTTAATAAATAAAAACAGAGATAAAAATATTAAAAACATGGAAAGATGCTGTGTGATTACAACAAGATGGGATGGAGAGGGTAATGAGATTGTTCAGTTACAAGCACTTGTCGATTTTGTAAGAGGACCTGGGTTCAGTTCCCAGCAACCATGTGGTGACTCACAACCATCCATAGCACCGGTTTCGAGGGATATAATGCCCTCTTTCACTTCCATAGATACTAAGCATTCACGTGGTGCACAGACATACATTGAAACAAAATACTCACACTACAATAAAATGAATAAACCTAATTTTTGAAAGACATAACTTGGTAAGATGGAAACTTGAACTAAATCAATGCATAAATTTGACATCCTCCCAATTGACATTTCTAACAGATAACACAGAAAGAAGACAGAGAGAGAGAGAGAGAGAGAGAGAGAGAGAGAGAGAGAGAGAGAGAGAGAGAGAGAAATACAGAGGTGGTGCTTGGTGTAAACTTGTCTGCATTAGCCCAAGAGAAATGGCATGTTTCTCTCACTCATTAAGCCATCAGGTCACACCCACAGATTCTCTGCCTGTGTCAGTCTGTACCTATGTGTGCTCGTGTACAAATGAACTCTTGGTACTCTTATTTCTAGCTGAGATTAAAGCTAACCTGCATGCCTGGAGGGATGGCAAGTTGACCAATGAGGAGGCACAGGCAGAGATAGACAAGAGGATATTCAAATTATATTAGAACAAACCCAGGGCCAAAGATCAGTTTCAGAGAAAACAATGAGAATGTAAGCATCCTTGCAAAGAAGTGTTTGCAGAGGACAGCTCACTTCCAAAGAGAGGGCTACAAATTCAGCCTTCTCTAGAAAATTCTAACAGTAGCTATTCTGGATAGCAGTATTGTGTACACACACACACACACACACACACACACACACACACACACAGTTTTTAATTTAAAAAATTAAAAACTGAATCTTGGGAACAAAGGAAGACCACCTTCATCCTGAAGACAGCCTAACCAATCCTTCCTGTTTCCAGATGCTTGGGTAGAGCTGTGTCTCTCAAAACAGATCATGGAAACTTAGCACTGTGAACTTACACCTGTAATTCCAGCACCCAAGAGGCTGAAGCAAGTATAAAGCTAGCCTGTGCTACATAGAAAAATACTACCCCCATCTCTAAAATAACAAAAGGAGTATGTGACACATAGCAGATGATGTAGTGATTATTGTGATAAAGGTGATGATCATTTATGATCCTGGTATATTAATTTATGAATCCCTAAAGTTGTGAAGTCAATGTAAAGAAAATAGGTTTCGTTTTCCTCCAAAAGTGTCACAATCAGATCCTTGTAAGTGACAACTTGCCTGCAGAGCCATCACAAGGAAAAACAAATGTTTGTAGATAGGATTTTTTTTTTTAATCTTAAATCCATGGAAAAAAGTTCTAGAAAATGAGCTAAGAAGCACTTCTCAGCTCTACAACAGTAGACTTAAAAAAAAATGTGTTTGTTTCCATTTTATATCTATTTCTTCTTTTATTTAATGTAGGAACAGCATAGTGAAGAAACATCAACCTGGATAAGAAATGAGACGTGGCATGTTCTGAAAACTCCAGAACTGTCCTAAGTCCGGGCATATAGAGCTGTGTTGCAAAATTTTACTTTTTCTTTATTTGTTGAATGCATTTTCCTTCTAGCAGCAGATCTTGACAATGAGCTTTACTTTGTAAGAGATTTGATGATTAAATCTAACTGTACTCTAAAGACAGCACATATTTATAACACCAAGTTACAACCTCCGTGTTCTAGGAACTGAGATCTAGAATTAGTCAGATTCTCTGGAGTCAGAATCTTAGTATGACTCACTACTCAGAGCGCTGGGAGAATAAAGTTATGTTAAACTGATTTAAATGTTTAAATTGTGTAATGTTGGATGTGTTCAAAGATAGTCAATTTTTTGCTTTATTTTGTACGACTGAAATTCAAACTTGTCTACTAAGGTATGTGTGAGCAATTTCAAAATTGTAATATGTGAGAATGAGCAACACTAAAATGTTATCAACGAAGAAAGTAACCATACATCCATCATGGTCCTATGGCTCCCAAAGAACCTCCATTTGAGGGCAGTAAGTCTCACAGAGTGAATGAGATATCTGTCTAGTCCAAGTTTATAGCACTAATTATCAATGCTGTAACAGTACTAGGAGCAAGCATATGTCACCACACCGCTGTCAAAAGTCAATGTCATAGCATGCAAAGAGTGAGAGACTTTGGAGCACTAAATGAGTTGAGAGATCTTAGTTTATGCCTTAATGGTCTTTTGCTTATTTATTTTGGTTTCTTTGTTTTTATGTGGGGGTGTTTTGTTTTGTTTTGTTTGTTTCAGAGAGAGGGAGAGAGGGAGAGAGAGAGAGAGGAAGCAAAGCAAAGTTGAATGGCTATAGGGAGGTGAAGAGGATCTAGGACTAATTCAGAGAGAGAAGAACATGATCAGAACATATGGCATAACGTTTTTTCAATAAGTAAAAATCAATGTCAGAAAGCTCATTCATTCAAACATGTCCTCTCTATTAGAATAGTCAGCCCATCAAATTATTGCTTTGCATGTTACGTGATTTGAGCCTAGAGAAAGTGGAAGATGCAAACAACTCTCCATGCTTCATCTTCCATTTGCTAATGCAAGCTTCTTCCTTTGCCTTAGCCAATAATTTCTCAAGCTGAACACCCACTTACCACTCCAGGCTCTCCACTGTCTTTGACAGTCCTATAATACATTTCAACAGTGGACTCTGAGTAAGTGAGGATGTTAACTAAAGGAATGAGCCCCCAGAGCATCCCAGACATGCCTTTGACCCTGCCCAGAGTGGCAGCTCCTGGAGTACACTGTTGGCATGTCTATAAATCCAGTACAAAAGCCACAAGCTTACAGTCTCACAGCTATCAATGGGAAGTGTGTTCTAGTAGTCGATTTGGATGTAAGTATTTACCAGCAACAACCAGAAACCCAGGCTTCCAACACTGGCTCAATCACTAGCTAATTGTAATGACAAAAGGGCCGTGGTGGAAGACTGGAGACGTGGTGGAAGGCTGTCATCTTGCCTATACTTAATTGATGTAGCTTCTGAGGCTTATATGGAAACAAAGTACAGAGTCAGGAGTAAATGATATTACTCATGAAGCCAGAAATTCTTGAATATTCTCAGTTATTTCACGACCCTAAAAATAAGCAGGGCCTGTTCAGCCTTTAATTAAAATAAAAATAATGTGTATTTGATATTCTAATCCCATTTCTGAGATTTACCTTCATACTTTCCTCCTTCCATACTCCTTCCTTCAGCAAAGACAAAATGATGAGTGCTCTGGAGACAGGAGGAATGTATAGTTCAGACATTCCACTGCAGTAACATGGCAGTACAAGAAACCAGCATTAACCCTGTGAGTTTTCTTCCTATGGAGTGCTTTCTAGTGGCCGATAATCCTGTGGTTAAGACTGATTTCCTCTTTTCTACCTGAACTTTACAACACAGCATAGAACAACTGTCTTTATGTTTAAAGGCAGTGGTTAACAGATGTTCCCATTCAAACATCCAATCCTGGCTCTGCCTATCTTTCAGTATCCGTGTGCAGCTACTCATATATTCTTAAGGAAATATATTGACTGATGTTACTGACTGTATTATACAAAATACTTTTCTGTGCTTCCAATTCTTTGTGTGAATGAAACTTATTTTGTAATTATAAAAATATATCTGACACTGAAACACATAAATGCTATACTTTAAAATTGATATCTAGGGGCTAGAGAGAGGGTGTTCAGTCATTCAGTTCCCAGCACTCACATTAAGTGGTTCACAATCCTCTATAACTCCAGTTCCAAGGGACCCATCACTCTCTTCTAACTTCCGTGGCACTGCACATTTGTGGTGCACATAAAGACAAGCAGGTGCTCGTACATACAAATAAGTAAAGGTTTTTTAAAAAGGAAAATCACTATTTAAATTTCTACTGCCTATGTTTTCTTCCCTCAGCTGAAATTGAATACAATTTCGTCTCCTGAATGTTTGCTTTGCCTTATAAGAACATTTAAAAGATTCTTGTTCTACAATGCTAAGTTGCTATTTAAAGGGCTGTGGTCCATGAGAGGGCACTGTCACCAGCCTAGTATTCACTATTGAATACTCATACTGGTTTCTCATTTCTTCTGTTATAAAACAGGAAAATGATCTCTTGCTTTGAATCAACTTTAGCACTTCTAAACCTAACTAAATATTATAAGAGAAACATTTTTTGTTGTCTTGCTTGTCTTACTTAATTGACCATTAGAATAATTTAATAAAAATTGACAGGGTAGAAATTTTGTCTTGAACACACCCTGTATCAATCATACTGACAAACTGAAAAATATTATGACAGACATCAACATTTTATGTATTCAAAATAGACAGCAATCATAATAAACATGGGGATCTTGGTCATTGTTTCTTAGCTTAGTTAAGTAATACTAATTTTAAGATTAAAAACAAGCACAGTATTTCTAAAAAAAAATCATAAAAATAACATGATTATCTCACAGCATTCTGAAAGTTAAATAAAAGATATAACCCATCTCATGAAATACCTCTTTAAACATAAGATTGGGCTTACCTAAACACAGTGAAAGGAAATGGTTAGAGAAGAATATTTTGTGCTTGCTATTACGTTAATATAGAACTTTTTTTTTTTTTTTTTTTGGTTTTTTGAGACAGGGTTTCTCTGTATAGCCCTGGCTGTCCTGGAGCTCACCCTGTAGACCAGGCTGGCCTCGAACTCAGAAATCCACCTGCCTCTGCCTCCCAAGTGCTGGGATTAAAGGCGTGCGCCACCACGCCCGGCTAATATAGAACTTTTGTTTATGTAAATAGGAATAAACCACAGAAGCCACACAGACCACCACCTCAGCTGAGATCGAACACAATTCTGTCTTCTGAATGTTTGCTTTGCCTTATCAGAACACATAAAAGATTCCTGCTCTTCAAAGCTCCTGCTTTCTAAAGGGCTGTGGTCCATGAGAGGGCACTATCACCCGCCTAGTGTGCACTACAGAACACTCTCACTGGTTTCTCATCTCTTTGGCTATGACATAGGAAAATGATCTCTTGCTTTTACAGCAAACTTCTTCGTACCCTTATTTGCCAACTATACTTCCCTTTTGGGGCATTTTTGTTGTTGTTTCTTTTCCCTATTTTTTTTTTTTTTGTTGTTGTTGTTTGTTTTTGGTTTTTCGAGACAGGGTTTCTCTGTGTAGCCCTGGCTGTCCTGGAACTCCTCTGTTCAAGGTTGGCCTCGAACTCAGAAATACACCTGCCTTTGTTTCTCAAGTGCTGGGATTAAAGGTGTGTGCCACCACTGCCCTGCTCCCTATTTTTACTTTATTCTATTGATTTCAATCACTTTTAAACAAAATGTCAATGTAGTCTTTGTCATCTGCCATATTTGTTGCAAGTATTTTTCTCATTTTGCTGTTTATCTCTAATGTCACTTTTGGACATATAAGTATATGAATATGACCAGGTAAACTGATTTTTTATTTCCTCCATTTCTTTAAGCTTAAAAGATCAAGCTTTGTGTGATGGCTTGATTTATTGCTGTTGTTTTGTGGGGTGTTTTGCTTGTTTTTGTTTTTTGGGATAGGATTTTATTCTGCAGCCTGAGCTGTCCTGTCACTATGTAACTAAGCCTGGTCTTAAACTTGTGGCAATCCTCCTTCCTTGGCCTCTAGAATTGTGAGTATAGGCTGTGTTTTGCTTTGGAGGAGATGTGTTTATTAAGTAACTCTCTTCCCAAACAAGACACCAGTTTCCTGTAACTACCATTCTCTTTCTTCGTGATTTTGTATTCTTTGTACTACATTAAAATTTTATAGAAATCCAGATCTGGTTTGCCCTTTCTGTAGATGTGTGTATCCAAACTCTTGACACTGCCCTCCATGGTTCAGGCCACCTCAGGGGCTGGGGAGAGAGCTCAGACATGAAGCATTGTTATTTTGTTCCCAGAAGATCTAGAGTCAATTCCCAGCACCCACAGGTCAGCTCTCGACCATCTGTTATTCCAGTTCCAGTGAATCTGAAGTCTTCTGGCCTCCAAGGGCAGATGGTACACAGCACACATGCAAGCAAAACATCCATTCACATAAAAACAATAATCATTTTGAAATATAAAGGGTATTGTAGCCCACAGGAAGACCTAGTAGAACTATTCCCAAAACACTATCCTTTTTCAGAATTCTCTCAATTATTTATGCTGCTGAAGATCATGTCTTTATTCTTTATTTTAAGATTTATTTATTTATTATATGTAAGTACACTGTAGCTGTCTTCAGACACTCCAAAAGAGAGTGTCAGATCCCATTACAAATAGTTGTGAGCTACCATGTGGTGGCTGGGATTTGAACTCAGGACCATTCAGAAGAAAAGCCAGTGCTCTTAACCACTGAGCCATCTCTCCAGCCCCATGTTTTTATTCTTAAATAAGTTTCAAAAGTAGTATCTTTAGGGGTTTAACCAGAATTGTTAGGAAGCAATTTTTGTATCATATGGGACAAAATTATAAAACGTTGTATCATATAAAGGAAAAATGGTGATTTAAGTACCAGCAGTTTTTGTAAAAGGAAACATTTTAAAGACATCTCTTTCTGGAAATCTAATCAGTCTTGTGTATTATCTCATGTGGCTCAGAACTGGACAGGCTGCTTAGAAGCGGCAGAAATTGTAAACCATGCTTTCAAGATGGGAGAATCTGCTGTGACCAGCACTGGGCTGAGGCAGTACTGGGGAGTGGATGCTCATCTGGGGCCTCATGCTTCCTTAGCACTGATGCCAAAATATGGGGAAAATACTTGGTATCTGTGGATCTGTGGCTAAGCCACTCGGAGTAGAGAGCAGAGCGGCAACAGAAAGCCATGCTTTTGTAGAAATACGGGATCCTGATGGGACTTCCAGAAAAGCTAGGCCATGGTTGGGTCTACTTTGCTTCTGTTGAGCAGTATGTGCAAGCGGAGCCCTGATTATTTACAGATGCTGTCTCTGTGAATTCACATACCAGCTAAGGTCTACCTGTATCCACCAAGCCCACGCTGCAGTATTTCCCAGGCACGTGAATGCATGCAGAGACCACAGCTTGGGTGCAGGGGCATCCTTCTGCTCAGATTGCATACTATGAACCATCTCTTTTTAATTTATTTAGGGACACTTTTTTTTGGTGCTGTTTTTGCTTGTGATTTTACCTTTTAAAGACTACTCTAGCACTGCCTCGCTTCCTAAGCACAAGAAGGCTATGATGTTAGATGAGGTTTCCTCAGCTTTAAAAAAAAAAATGACTTGCTGCAAACAGGTAGCATTATATGTATTGATCTACTAATGAAAGTGTTTTGATCAGAGGTTTGCAGAATGCTAGTCCTGTACCCAGGGTTTACAGAACAGAACTACTACGAACAACCCACTGAATAGCTAGCCTCAACTCACACTGTAATAGCAACCTTCTCTGCAGGAAACTATGTGTTTTACTCATGATTATATATACAAAGACTCTGACTTATATTGTGGAAGGAAGAGAATATAAATTGGCCTCTAACTTACACACTAAGTAAATAAATAAACAAACAGCACTCTTAGGGGAAAATAGAACTAGAATAAAAAGGGTTGGTTGGTGACATGTGCTGAGAGGGAGAGGTATGGAATAGAATACTGAGTCCAGCAGTCACCTTTATCTGTGATGGATCAGTCCATGTTACTCAGAGGAAGTCTGACATCAGAGAATGTACCAAACTCCATACATGCTTTTTTTTTTTCTATAAATGCACACACCCATTTAGTGCCTTTATGAATTAAGCACTTGTCATATAACATTTGCTATGTGATACACAACAGTAAATTTAGCATGACTTGGGTTTTTTTTTTTTTCATAATGCCATAGATTCTCACTATAAACCTTGGCAGCCTCAGAATACATACGTGTGTGTGTGTGTGTGTGTGTGTGTGTGTGTGTATGTTCATTCTTTCCCAATATAGATGATATTTCATACATTTTTGCCTGTGCTTTCTCTTTAGTGCATCCACCTTGCCACCATTACTAGGCACTTCTCAATCATTATTTTAAAATACTGGTTATTTGAATACTCGTATTGTGATAGCACAGTGATTAGCCTCGCATCCAAGATAGAGACTCAAGTGACTAAGGGGCAGATAGTGAACACAGCATGGATACACTGGACAAAGGTCTGCGTGAGGTAGAGAAGCTGAAAAGGAAGAGATTTTGAGTCACAATCTTGAGCAACTGAAACCTTGCAATTATCTCTGGAGCCTCCTGGGTAATATCTTGGCCTGAGGGTAACACATAACAAAAACCTTGGCAGACAAACCCACAGATAAAGGGAGAGTGCTGGGTACAGATTCTTAAACACGGGAGCTCTGAGGAAACTTTGACCTCGTTGTGCAGAAAGACAGGAAATAAGGACAGCTAATAGTTTTGAATGTTTGTTATTAATCTGTATTTTGCTAGGCATTGGTCATGCTTCATTTCACACCTTGTTAGGATGGGATGTCATTATCCTTCTTCCACACAAGGGCACAGGACTTGCTCAAGGTCACATGCAGATGAATGAGCCTCTGGCCGAGATGAATTTGCCCAGTTATTTATGTTCTTAATCACTTTCCGTAAGATGCAAAAGTGGATTCAGCAAGGGTAATAAGTTTTTGAGTTTTATCAAAACTCAATCTGTTGGAGATTTGGGGGGTGCCTGATAGAAGCTACTGGCTCTCCCCAGAGAAAGCCGTCCCTGGGAAAACAGTGATACAGTCAGAGGGGATCCTTCCCTGGCTGGCAACAGCAGGGCCTTTTGTTTGCTCCCAGAAGCAGCTGGAGGGACTCACACATTACTCATGTTGGAATTAGTCTAGAGTCACTCGGTGGTGCATAGCCTCTGCAGCTGGCATAGGTTACTGGCTCCAGTTCCACCCCTCCTGGCAGGTGTTTGTGTTCATTGTAGTGCCGAAGTGGCGGGCGTGAGATGCACAGAATGGAGGGGCGGAGACAGAGCAAGGACAACCTGGGGGTAGGGATTTGAGTCTACAGCTCTGAGGTACTTCTAAGACAGAGAAAGTGAAATTATAAATGAATTGTTTGAGGTCTCTTTAGAAGACTTCCCCTCAGAGTCGTTCACTGCTGGTAAAATGGCTGAAACTGCCAACCCGTGGAGTCAAGCCTTTCTATGCTACTCTGTGTATTCATAGTCATGTCAGGTGGATAAAATCAGTGGCGATGTTAACATTTACTTAATGTCTTCTAAATTCAAGCACTGCTCTATATGACATCTGATAGAATTCACTCTCACATTCTTTTCCCCCCCCACCCCCGAGTCCCAGACTAATATAAGCTAATATAAGCTTTTCAGGTGAACTTTCTCATACTCAAGATTAACAGCAGGTACATTCGGTTGAACTCTTGGTCCCAACTCTTCCACAGTCATTACCTCCCTGTACTTGTTTTAGCCTCTTTGGGGTCTAGTATAGTTCCTGGTCCTTGAGTTTAGGCATGACATATATTTTAGGAGTGGTAGTGCTATCCTAAACCAAGTTCTTAAAGGAAATCTCACTCATTTGTCTGTTTCTACTTACCCCTCACTGGTTGATAACACCATTAGGAAAACAAATTCCACCATAACCTGCTGGCTCGAGGAGGAGGAGGGAGTGTGAACTGAGCCATCCATACAGCCCTCACTCAACACTGGCAGCAAGAAGCAGAGCTGCCCCAGCTGAAGCAGAGTCACCCGGATGGACACACACAGGTAGCACAAAGCCCAGGCGAGTGACCGTTTCTAGATCAGTCTAGCCATGGATTTGGGGAAGTAGCCTCTTACAAGGTGATAACTGACCAACACAAACACTAAGCAAGAATGAAAACTCAAGCAAGACACTCACCGCACAGGACTTGCTTTAAGCACTTGTATACACTCCCTCCCTTTAGTTCTCAAGACCTGTATTTCTGTCTCTCCCTCTTGAAAAGGTAGTAAAAAAAAAAAATTTTTTTTTTTCAAGGATTCCATGATTTTCAGCAGTTAAGAGTTGCTTTTGGGAAGGATTCACGAGGCCCTACCTACCATGAGGAACTAAGGACAGTTCATGGTTGCAGCGGGAGGGGAGAGATATCATCTCTAATTTCATAGCTACTGGTACATTGCCTGTGCCCCTATAAATAGATGCTCACCCAGGATCCTGGAAGTGACCTAATTAATTCATAGGGTCACAAGGCCAAAGTACATGAAAGCAGGAATAGGCTGAATGGCAAAAGAGATCACTGGGGGTGGAGTGGCAGGACGAGAGGGTAATGAGAGTAAACACGAACCATATATAATATTATATACAAGCATGAAACATACCAATCTGATTGTTGTGCTAAATAACTTTATCACAGCTGCCCCCCCCCCCCCAAACCCACCTGTTATGATGCAGTCAGAAACCTACAACGATCCCTTGCTTCGAAGGATGTGGACAGTATCTGTTATGTAACAGCCCCCCCCCCACTTCCTTCAGACTCCTGCATGGCCTCCCATTATCCTTAGTCAGTGATGGTAGAGAGAAGGACCTGGATCCTCCTCCCTTACAGCTCACCCTCTAAGTAAGCTCACAGAAAAGCACATGGAATTGGAATGCTGCCGAGCAGGAGACATCTCTCAGAGAGCAAATGACACTTACCTGGTCTAGTTCCTTAGTTCTCAACCCAAGCCCTGCCCAGTCACTACAAACATTTCACAACTGTACCTCATAGTCACACTGTGGAGGCCTTCTCTCTCCTGTGCTAAATACCTCTACCATTTCTCATAGAATCTCCCCTCTCCTGGGCTCATCCTCTCCGGGCAGACCCTGTGTGTCCTCTTGTACCCACATCACCCCCTTGATGTCCTCCTACTTTCATGGACTTCAGCAGAAGGTTGAGACCCTGTGACTTTAATTAGATGGCTTACAGGATTCTGGGTGAGCATCTATTTATAGGAGCATCTGCAACTTACCAGTAGCTACATTAGAGAAAATGTCTCTCCCTTCCCAAGGTGTTCCTGGACCTACACTGATTTTCTTTCTTGCTTTCTAGACAGGCCTGGAACACCTCTGTTCCTCTCATGGCCTCAAATTATATCCTAAAGGGCCCCATATAAGTGCCTCCTTCCCATCCAATCTCAAGACAAATTATCTTCTTCTTAGCCTATTTTCCCTCAGAAAATGTTTACTCTAATATTTTCTTCATTGTAGTGACAGCAACATTACACCGAACTGAGGAAGTATTTCTTAAATGTTTTATCCTCCGTTTTAATGCTTTTCTCTCCATTTATAATATCTTCCTCTACTCTTTACAGCTACTGATTTTCCATAAGGTTATCTAACCTTCTCAAATGCCACCCTCTTGGTGAGACCCTGTCATCTCCCAGAATTCTTCATGGCAGCAAACATGTATCGATGTGCTCTTATTAGATAAGGTTGGTTGTGTTTGAAGCTTTTCCAATGCCAGTCTTTGCCAAAATATATGTTGTGTGTGTGTGTGTGTGTGTGTGTGTGTGTGTGTGTGTGTGTGTAAGAGAGAGAGAGACAGAGAAAGACAGACAGACAGACAGACAGACGGGAGGGGGGAGAGGGAGAGAAAGAGAGAGAGGAGTCAGGTTTCTATTGCTGTGATAAACACCACGACCAAAAATCCTTGGAGAGGAAAGGGTTTATTTCTTCTTACACTTACAGTCCATCACTGAGGGAAGTCAGGGCAGGAACTCAAGAGACCATGGAGAAACACGGCTTGGTGGCTTTCTCAGCCTATTCTCTTCTAGCACCCTGGACCACCTCCCCAGGGGTAGGACCACCCACAGTGGACCTGCCCCTCCCACATCAAACATTAAATCAAGAAAATGTCTCTCAGATTTGCTTACAGGCGAATTTGATGCAGGCATTTTCCCTCTTGAGGTTCCTCTCCCCAGAAAGCTTTAGCTTGTGTCAAGCTGAGAAAAACTAACCAACAGAATGCAACTAACTAACACAAAGGCTTGAAGGTAAATATTTAGAAACTGAAAGGAACCCAGCTCGAACAAAGCACAGCTCCAACATGTGCGGGTCTGAGAGTTCCAAGCAACGGGCTGACGCAGTCAGTAGGCAAAGACTGGCAATGGAAGAGATTCAAACACAAGCACCTTCTCCCTCTTTGATTCTGACGTTGGAGGCCTGAATATGAAAATCGGAGGATGATTAAATCAACCTTAAGGAATAGTAGTGGTTTTCAGATACAGGAGGTAGGGACATTGATAGAGGGGGGTGGGGATTAGGAGAAAGAAGTGGTGAGTTGTGAGCAGAGCTATTGTAACATAAACATTGAGCATGCCACCATATTGTAACATAGGCATTGAGCATGCAGCCTTATGATGGAATAGCAGTTTAGTCACATTTGAGGCAGACTATCAAGGGTGTGGAGCTCAGTGGTTACATGCTCAACCTGCATACATAAGGTCCTACATTCAAATCCCCACAAGTAGAAAAAAAAAGTGTGGCAGCTTGATTAGATCAGCTATCAATTAGGTAGCAACAGGCTTGGGATAAATAAAATAAGAAGGGTACTTACAAATGACAAGTCATCTTAGAACCTCTGCTAATCAAGACCCAGAGGCTAGAAGAAGTTGGGAATTGTTTGGGGGGGAGTAGGGGCTCCACCTTGCTGGATGTATGAGTCATGAGCAAGGAATTTTCCCCATCAGGCAACCCAGCTTTTTAACAGAAGCCCAAGAACCCAGGGCTCTAAGCCCTTCTCTCCTTTTTCCTGATACAAAGATGGTCTTAAGCAGTCAAAGAAGTCAGAGTCAGCCCCACACATATATAAACAGATTAGCTCAGGAATGGAGGCCTGTTCTGAACACACCAGCATCAGGCAGCCTAAGAAGGTCCAACTTTGTACACAAAGCAGTTAGGACCATCCCATTACGTAAATACTTGTCACACACTGACACTGTAGCAAGTACTGCTAAGCAGTTGCCCCACAGCACATGTTGTCCTTGCTTTTGAGTATGCAACCTGAAGTGACCTATGCAGCAGCCAAGAGGCATGTTTTAAAGTTTGAGTGTTTAGGTCATTTTTGCTTAAATCTTGTTTTCCACCATTTCCCCAGAGGCATGCGATCATTCAGAATGCTTCACTTTCAGAAGACAGAAACCAGGTCAAAGCAGTCCAAACAAATAAGAAGTCCATGTAATTACAGGGTACAGGGATGGATCTCTGGTCCCATGGCACTGGTCTGGTGTTAAATAACATCTGTGCCTGTTGCAGTTCTGTTCAGCTATCAACCTAGCTCTCTTCCTAAACACCAGCTTCCCTATGTGGCCAGGGACTCTGACCTTGGGGAAGATCTTACTTCTTACATCTTATATTAAAAGCCCCAGGCTGATTCTAAACTCCTGTTGGATTTTGCATCCTCCTCGTAAACTATCTGCTGTCCTTCAATAGAAAGGACATTCTTATATTTTCTTTTCTTTCTTTCTTTTTTTTTTTTTTTTTTTTTTTTTTTGGTTTTTTGAGACAGGGTTTCTCTGTGTAGCCCTGGCTGTCCTGGAACTCACTCTGTAGACCAGCCTGGTCTCAAACTCAGAAATCCACCTGCCTCTGCCTCCCAAGTGCTGGGATTAAAGGCGTGTGCCACCACCGCCTGGCTAGAAAGGACATTCTTTGTCCAGTGAATGAGAGTCCCATCAGAGTCACAGTGAGAAGGGATAGCATCTTTTGAATGTAGATTAGGTTAGGAAGTTCCCAATAGTTGATGCCTACCACACATTTTAGCTTTGGGCAAGTAATTTTACCATGTGGAGCCTTGCTTACCTTGGTACTTAAAAAGCAAATAATAATATCTACTAGTTAGGATGTTGAGAGTTATATTAAAAGACTTGGCACATACGAGCTCGATCTTTGTTATTCCTGGTACAATTATTGTTTTATTTTGGGGGATTGTATTTTACTGTTGATGTTTGTTTGGGGGTTGTTTTTGATATAGGGATCTGAACTTCAAACCCATCCCAGATTCCCAGATGTCTGAAGTACTCCTGTCCCCAGGGTGGAGTCCTCTTTGGCCCTGTAGCCAGACGCCTTGTACAAGCCAGGCCTGTGTGCCAAGGTTACGCTGCTTCACCATCTGACCGGCCAGCCACAGAGCAGTGAGTAGCTAGCTCCTAGGCCCCAGCAATGTCAATACTACCTTCCTGACTCCGCCTATTGTATCTAGAGGAAAGTGGCTGCTCATTGTCTTCCAGAGCTCCCCCCAGGAAGCATGATATCACCCTCTAACAAAAGCGGGAAAGCTGACAGATCTGCTGAGATGGGTGTGACCACACACACACACACACACACACACACACCTCCCTGGTCAAGCCCTGAACAAGAGGCTGTGACAAACAGGGAGCAAACACCAGCCACCCACAACACCCATCAGCCTCACCAACTCCTGTGTCTGATCCATAAATGTCTCCATTTCTGTCACTTCCACACCACGTCAGTCATGTCCTCATGGAAATTCATTCCCCATCAGCAACAAAGGTGCCAAAGAGTCAAGATTCTGCCCATCTAGCAGATTTTGATCTTCAGTCCGGCTTTCACAGTCTTGGGGGAAGGAACATGGTTAGACTGCTGAAGAGACATAGCAGGCAGCAATGTGCTGGCTCACAAGACCGACGAGCTGAGTTCAATCTCTAAGATCCTCATTGGAGGAGAGGACCAAACTCTGATGTCCATATGTATCACACACACACACACACACACACACACACACACACACACACACACACGGCAGTAAATAAAATTTTATAAAATAGATCTTGGAGGTAGGTATAGAGGGAAACAAGCATGGCCTCCATCTAAAAAAAAAAAAAAAAAATCCTTCTGTGTTTGTGATGTGAGCTAAGGAAGAGCCTGGTCAGGAATTGGGTTATCAGTTTAAAATTCCAGAAATAAGGGAGGCAACTTTAGACGCTGCCTTTCCGGGAGGCTGTGAGTGATGCCAGCTGATCTCCTGGCCCCCTCCCAATGGAGGGATCTGCCAATGCAGCTGCCTGGCTCTCTGTAAAGCATCTCATCTGTAGGCTAATGCTACAGGCCTGGAGCCTGTCACCCCAGTGCCTGCATCTTACACTCCTGCCCCTAGCAACATCAACTGTCTAAAAGTCTCCAGAAAGAATATGGATTGGTTTTGCAGTTTCTACCATCCCCTGACTTCTAACTCTTAAAAAAAAAAAAAAAAAAAAAAAAAAAAAAAAAAAAAAAAAAAAAAATTCTTTGGCTATTAAACTATGTGTCAGTCATTTGCCTAATTCCCTTCTTCTGAGTTTCAGATGTCAAAAGCCAAATTTTGCTCAGCATTTCCCTTTAAATGCAATCTCAACATCAACATATACAGAACCATCATTTGCTCTATCCCTCCCCTTCTGCCATGTGTCCCAGCACTTGGAATGGCTCTGCCTCTGTGCAAACCAGAATACTGCTCCCCTCCCCACTGTGCAACCAGTCACTAACCCCGCATCTTCTTCTAAGGCTGTTTCAGACTTCCTGGTCATCCCTGAAGCCTTCTTGCCAACAAGGTTGAGGAGCCATACTGGACCCAGCCTCCAGTCTCCACCACTTTAACCCATCCTCCACATTAATATTACTATGATTCTCCCAGAGCTTAAGTCAGATGTGACATAATAGGACTAACGCCCTGCTAAAATGCAGCATACAGAGAGCTAAGTACGAGCTACTTAAAATGGGTTTCAAGGCCCTTCATGGTCTGACCCCAACTTTAATTTAATACTTTAAATCCAACTCTGCTCCATTTCCTGTGACTTCATACTCCCAACTGTCATTTGGGTTGTTTCCTCTATGGAAAATCTTTGGTTTTTTGTCCTTTGGGTTTTTTTTTCACTTTTCTTTTCAATTTTAACATCATGTAGGCCAGACATGGTAGCTCATGCCTACAGTCTCAGCACCTTGGAGGCAAAGACAGGAGAATCTCAAGTTCACAGCCGGCATGACTACAAAGAGTTACAAACCAGCCCAAGGCTTTCAGTGAGACTCTCTCTCTCTCAAAATAAAAGAGGGGGGGTGGTTCTGCATAACTCATAAATATTTTTGAAAATATTTATGATTGTTTAGGAGCTCTTGAAAAGGAAAATTCAACCTGCAAGTTTCCCAATGTCATTTTCTTATTTTTAAATCAGCAGTCAATGAAGTCATTATAGTGGTTAGACTTTTACTTAAATGTTTACTGTCCATTTAATTTTAATTTCTTTTTAATGCTGAAGACCAACCCCAGAGTTCTGTAAACTCTAAGCTTATATTCTGCTACTGAGCTACATCCCTAGCCATTGGTTGTTGAAACAGAGTCTCTCTATGTAGCTCAGGCTAGACTTAAATGTCTTAGGCAATTCAGTCTGGTCTTGAACTCCTAATCCTCCTGCCTCTACCTCCTGAAGGCTGATATAAAAGGTGTGTGCCTCCATGAATTGTGTATTCAGCTCACTAATAGAGAGCTTGTCTAACATGCATGAGACCTTGAATTTGATCCCAGCAAAGCAAAAACCAAATGGAAATATTTATGTACAATTTAGATGTTCTAATCTCATTTTGTATCACTGGATCTAACAGGTATTTCTGTCATACTTGTAAATGTTTTTATTTTGCATAAATTACAACTATATCACTTATCACAAAATCCTAAAATTCATCAGCCATTTTTCCTTTAAAACACAAGCGTTGTAAGGTAAAGAGGGAGAATGGACAATCTTTTTTTATATTCTAGTACTGTACATGATCCAAAGTACATCTCCAATACGTCACCACTGATTGAAATCAAACACATACAAATAGGAATATCAAAAGGCACGCAAGAAATTCATTAGATGTCTATTGAGTAAAACATCTGCATATGTTATAGGAAGTATTCAACAATTAGAAAATTCCTAATACTAAGTAAAAATCTAGCTAAACATCCTTTTGAGTTTACTCTTTATTTTTGATGCCCAAAGAAAGAAATATTCCTTTTACTTAAAAATTTACCTTTTAAGATAGCAATGTTTAATATTTTCATTGTGTAAGAATTCATCCACTATAAATACTACTTCACTGTGGCTTCAACCCTGTCTACAACATTCCTTCCTCCCACCCCATATACTAATTGTTCCCTACCACAACTGTTAAACTCTGCTCAGTTTTAGAAAATCACTACAACAAGTCAAATGTGTGTACTGATAAGAATAGAAAATGAATAGCATCCACTGTAAAAGATTTTAAGAATCTAATTGAGTTAACTCTATTTGCCCCAAACTCAACGATATATTGATTGGTTGCACAGCATTAGGAGAAAGCCATGAAGAGGAAGTGCTGCCTGGGGAAGGTTGCACTGTTATGAACACTGGCTTCCATTCTTAAGGACCCAGGTTAGATTCCCTGCATCCATATAGCAGCTTACAACCATCTATAACTCTATAAGTCCCAGGGATCCAGTGACCTCTTCTGGTCTCCACTGGCATCGGGCACACACAGACTGATGCAGCCAAAGCACCCATACAAATTAAATAAGCTTTTAAAAATTTTAATTTGCTGTTTCCAAAAGGGTAAGATTCCATGAACAAGGGCTGAGACAAGAAGATGTGTATATTTTGATATGGTCTTGATATGTACCATGACCAGGGATGAACAGATAAAACCTTGAAGGGCTCAACTAGTTTGAAGTATTGTGGGGAAAGACTACAAGTGCTGAGAGTTCTTCACCTAGATGCTGGGAAAAATAGTATCACTGCTGCTTTGCACAGATGCTGACAGCAGACGTCTCCTTTAATATATTGGCTTAATTAAGGGAGCTCTTACTGACTAACATTTGACATGCAGCATCATATTTGATCCTTAGAGAAACCCTGAGAAATGAATATTCTCATTCCAAAAGATAAACGACGAATGTGCTGTGCTTATCTACTCTGGCCTTGGATGTTGTAAACTCAAATTTGTGATTCCTCATCCACGTTTTAACTGTTGCGTCTTGCCTGCTAGTTTGCTGCGAAGGTTCTCTGGGCTGTTTAATGGGTGTAGTCTAAGCAGCATGTTGAAGTGATATCATTTCTGGCTTGCACCTAGTTTATGCATCGTATTTCACACAAGCAGAGCTCCTATTAATTTTGTGTTTCATCAAAACCTACTTATTATTCACCAGAATTCTAAACTAACCACTTTTCTCCTACAATGAGAATCCATGATCTATTTTTTAACCTAAATAACAAAGCTGACATTTAACTATTTTTAAAATGATGTCTTTTGCTTTGGGCCCATCTTTCCAGATTAAAGAAATTTCTTGAATCCTGATTCTGTGTGCTAACTAGAAAATCTCCTACTAGGAGTCAGAGGTAACTTGGTCACACCTATCTTTTGAGGGGTGGAACTGTAAGTAGCAAACTATTATCTTCAGAAGAACTCAGAGTCTCTAGAGAAGTAGTTCTCAACCTGTGAGTCATGACCCCTTTGAAGGTCACATCAGATATTTACATGACAATTCATAACAGTAGCAAAATTATAGTTATGGAGTAGCAACAGAAAACATTTTATGGCTGGAGGTCACTACAACATGAAGAACTGTATTAAAGTGTCACAGCATTAGGAAGGTTGAGAGCCACTGTTCTAAAAGGACACAGCATAGTCTTTTGAGATGGACTTGGGTAATTTCTTTGCTCCTGGAGAGATATCATAGAAAAATTAGGCTCTTCCTGAAAGTTCTCTCAGGGTAGGGCTAAGAGGGAAGTGCTAACAACAGCAATGGTTGGAAAGGAGAGTTTCTGAAAAGGCCAGATCTTCCTTTGGAAAACAATTCCAAGAGGTGTCCTGATCCCAGTCCAAGGAGAAGGCTCCTCCTGGGATCACGTTCCTGACCTTACTATTGCATTTCCTTTGCCAGCTCAGACAACATCTCTGCTATCTCTGAATCCAGTTGTTTAAAATGTCACACAAGACAGGAAGGACAGCTGAAGATGTGTGACCTGAAGACTTCCTATCAGTGTGAATCATATAGGACATCCATGATGAAGCAGAGAAGTGTGTATATGTGTGTGTGTGTGTGTGTGTGTGTGTGTGTTTTAAGTGTACACAATTCTTTAGCGCATCCTGCTAGGTTTGGTGCAGACAGGGAATTAAAGATGGGGTAACACTACTAAGTTATATGAGAACTTGTTTGCAAGCTGAAATTGGTAATAGTTCTCAAGTGGAAGGAGCCAGCACCAGAATCTTGAGTCGTTATGGAAGCCACAGACCTCTTCCAGTTTATGTATTAGCAGGCTGCTTTGCCACCAGAGCAACCTTTATGGAGGCAAATACAGAATCTTTATTCTTCCATTATGTTTGTACAACAAAAAAGGAATACCAGGCCACCAAGTAGACTGTACATATAAGCCCTATATCCCGTCACATTAATCAAGTACACTATTATAGTCTGACTTGAAGAAAGAACTGCCGAGGCTGTTTTTGTGGTCACCAAGCCTTAAGCACTCCTGTTCATGAAGGCTTAGATACTGTGTGAAAGTCAGGAATCAATAGAGACCTTCAGCAGAAACCAAGCTTTCTATGTCCTACTTTCTAACAAGAACATGACCTCCTCCTCCTCCTTGTCACCTTCCCTCCAGAAATCAGTTTCAAGGAACTGAAGTCAAGCATCAATGAGACAACTGTTTTGGAACAGAACTTTTTTGTATGAGTTCATGACAACTTTTCTAAACTTATATTGTAGAATGCCATAACAAAGTCACTTAGGGAGAAGGAATAAGTTGAAACAGTTCTGTGTGTGTGCGCGTGCGTGCGCATATGTATGTAAGCATACTACTCATTTATTTAACTTAAAACTATATCAGAGCAAAAGCATATACTTGAACTTTGTATTATTATAATCTCTGGTATAAAAATCAGTCCCATATTCTCTATCACTGATCAGTGTGACTTGTGGAAAGCAAGTCGAAACTGAGGAACCTTAATAATTATTTAAAAGACATCAACCTCTCTCTACATTAATATAAAGACTAATATAAATATATAGCAATATATTATGCTGTTATGTTATATTATAAATAAGTTACCACATAGGTAATTGGCATCATCTTAGATACTCTTTCAGCAATTTGTGTTACTATTAAAATATTATTATTAAATTATTAAACATATCTGATACATTGGTTGTTGAAATCCAATTGAAAAGCTATATGAGAAATTGTACACAATTATCATACTTTACTGGGTTAATTTTTTGAATACTTAACAAAATATTTAAACATATGGAAAAATATAAAAATAACATCAAAAGTATTTCTTTGTATCAAATTCTATTACTATGTATACCCTCACCCTTAAGTCTGGTAAAATTTCCCAAATTCATATCCTGTGTCAATTACGTTTTTATCATGATAATTAGAATACTTTCAAACCAAGTCCTGGAATCCTATAGCAATGATAATGTATCTATGATCTGCAGTTTGGGTCCTTATGTTTCTCCTAGCAAGATTTACCTATGCTGGGTGAGTTACAAGGCACCCCACTGTGTAGAGTCTGTGGTACACATACAAACCCCAAACTCATCCTGGCTGCCTTTTCTAGAGAGGCCACTACAGGACTTGGCCAAACACTGAGTCCGGCAAGCTTGGTAATTGCCTACATTTTAGTTAGCTTGCTAGGGCTAATAAATATGATTTATTCTATGTGAAACATCAAAAAATTAAAGTCAGTGGCATAGCCCTAACTTCCCGGACCCCTACCTGAAAGACAAAAAGACCCGAGTTGGACTATTGGTATTAAAAAGGATGGAGATACATAATCTTTACAGAAAATCGATCTTATTTTTACTTCACAATGACGTTTTGTACACGGCAAGGTAGGAATTTTGTTCCTACCAAAAAAAAAAATCATTGAAGAAGACTTTCTTTAAAGTAGCTACAACTCGATTTTGTTGTTATGGATAAGGAAACACCAGAATGAGAGGCAAGAAAGAATACTCCAGAATAAATAGATCCCTTCAAATAAGGTGATTTACTCAGTCCTGGGAGAGGCTGTGGCAACCCAGGAGGCAGCATCTGTCTACAAGAGATGGCTAGAAAACCCAGCTGGTGCCACTGGAATCTGAACTTCACAACCTTTGCATGTGTAAACTGGAGAGTCACCGAAAAGCAGTGTCAGTATGACCAAATCGAAGGTTTGGTGAGAGTGAGAGAATGGCGAGAAGTCACAGTTTTTAAAGCATGACACACACAAAAAAATAACCATCAAGCCAAAACTTACCATAAAGGAGCAAGCTGACTCCACAGAGAACTAAGCCGGCTAACGAGTCCATACTTCCCCAGAGCTCCCCATCCAGCGTCCACAGATGAGCATGAGGTCCCTGGGAACCTTTCAAAAACTCACAACTTTGCGACTTCCCACTCTCATGGTCTACTCTCTCTTGTTTACAAGTTGGAGGCAAGGAGGAACACCACAGAAGCAGGCGGTAACAGTCTCATTTCTGTCTGAGCACAGGGAGTTTTAAGTTCCTTTTTCCTGTTTCCTTTGTAGATTAGGATGGGAAAGGCTGTATCTTAAAGGCACTTGGTATCAGCGGGGCTTGGGGCAGAGCGAGCCCTATCCATCTTGCCCTTCATCCAAGGCTTATCTTCTGCTCCTGCTCCCGCTCCTGCTCCTGCCTTGACTGAATTGTGGAGCAGAGGGATCTTTGTTACAAGTAAGGTCCTGGTCAGCATTTTCAGGAACAATAGGGGTATCCTCTCATAGGCCAGGAATTGAATAACAAGCCCTCCACCTATGTATGGTATGCGATGAGGACCAGCCCTTCCAGGCTAAGCAGTTCTCTGGGGTGCGTTTGGGATCACTGACAAAAGGGGCTTTGGGGCATGGGGAGCAGCATTTGCTCTCCTGTTTGCATTTTCACTCACAGGGTTTGAATTGGGCAACAAAGTTTCCTGTGATGAGAAATCATAACCTGGAAGGCAATCAATTTGAGGGAGCATGGTTGAGGTCAGCTCTCAGCGGAGCCACTAGAGACCAGATTCCACAGCCATTAGCCTATTTTTCTTACACCCAGATGGCCTGTCCGTTGGCCCTGAGCCCAAATATACGCATGCTACTGGCCACAGCTTTAATTTTTATTAGCATTTCATCTGAGGGTTGGAGAACTAATTTGTTGGAGAACTTGGCACAGGAAGATTTTTAGTAATGTGAATAATTTCATAGTTATTGGCAAACAGAATTTCAGATGCAAATTATATACAGAATTATGGGGGAGGTTCTTTTTGAGAGAGTGACTTTGTCTACAGCTTAGGCAAGCCTGGAAGTGGCCTTGAGCTCATGGTAACAATGCTTCCTCAGCCTGCTGAGTATTGATACTACAATCATAAACCACACTCCTGGATTTATCTAGAGATTTTAAATAACCAGGCAGGTGATGTGGCTCAGCCAGTAAAGCCAAGACTGAGTTTAATCCAAAGCCCATGCGATGGAAAGAGAGACACCTGAAAATGTGTACCTCACATGTGACCTAAATGTATACACACATACATAAAAAAATATAACCAACAAAGATATAAATCATCTCTATAAAGACCCAATAAAAGGGATATGTCTGCAGGAGCAGAGAGAAGAATGAATAATGAGTTCTCCAGCAAGCTCAGGTACCTGAACCTTATCCAGGTGATTTCTTGTTCTCAGTGTGAATGAAGCAAGCATTCCACCAGACGCCTGACTTTACATGAAGGCAGGCTTGCCCCTCCTTTTCTCACGAGCCACAGGAAGGGACACAGTGCTGCTAGTCTTGATGGATTTCTGCCCTAGGTTTTATCACTTCAGGGCTGATCTTGAGTGCCCATAATGCTTCCAACCTGCAGGGGACTCAGCCATAACAGTTCAAGAGCAGTCACTGAGAACTAGTAATGCTGCCAAGCTGAGGTGTGCAAAGCCCATTTCAGTCCTCAGCAGACCTGAGGGCAGACACTGGCTCAGAGGTAAGGTTATGACACCTATTGCCGGTTCCAGAGACAGTGGCAATAGGATCTCCTTCGTGGGTTTTGTTTTTGTGTTTCAGACAGTGTTTCGTTATGCAGCCCTGACTGACCTGAAACGTAGATGTTAGTCAGCCTGCAAACACCTACCTTCCTGCCTCTGTTCCCCCGATGCTGAGGTTAGACCTGTGTACCACCACACCTGACTCTACCTGGGTATTTTAAGAAGATTAAACACTGTGAAGACAGGAGTGGTGCAAACAAATGACACCAACACTTTGGAAATGGATTAAGAGTTCAAGGTCAACCGGACGGTGGTGGCTCAGACCCTTTAATCCCAGCACTTGAGAGGCAGAGGCAGGCAGATTTCTGAGTTCGAGGCCAGCTTTGTCTACAGAGTGAGTTCCAGGATAGCCAGGGCTACACAGAGAAACCCTGTCTCGAAAAAAACAACAAAACAAAACAAAACAAAAGAGTTCAAGGTCATCTTTGATAATATTGTGAATTCATCGTAAACTCCATGAGGCCGTCTCAAAAATCTAAAGAGTCATATTAATGTTAAATTATCTGGTACCGTGCCTAGCATCTCGATCTTCATTAGATCTTAGTAAACTTCTTTTCATCTTTTCAATATGTTCTTTATTAAAGTTCAAAGAGCTTCTGCCAAAAAAGCATTCTCTAGAATTCCTGAGAAAGCTTTAAGCTTGGTATTGGAAAAGGGTTTCAGAATAAACATTTTGGGTTCTAATCCCACCTCTGCTGTAATCATTCTGGAGTCATCCATTTCTTCAATTTTTTTAAAATTATTTTATTTATTTAATTCCAAATGTTTCCCTCCTTCCCCATCCCCACTTCCAGAGTTTGTCATCCCTTCCCCTTTGCCTCTGAGAGGGTGCTCTACCACCCACTCACCCAGCCCCAGCCCCACCCCCAACCCCCACTTCCCCACACCAACCCTCACCTGTCTCCTCCAGCATCCCCCTTCCTTGGTGCATCAAGTCTCTAGAGGATTAGGCACATCCTCTCCTATGGAGGCCAGACAAGGCAGTCCTCTGCCAGAGACCATAGACCAGCCCCTGTATGCTCTTTGGTTGGTGGCTTAGTTTCTAGGAGTTCTGAGGGTTAGTTGACACTTGTTCTTCCTATGGGGTCGTCATGCCCTTCAGCTCCTTCAAACCTTCCCCTAACTCTCCCTTAGAGGTCCTGGACCTCAGTCCAATGGTTGGCTATAAGTATCTACATCTATCTCAGTCAGCTGTTGATAGAACCTCTCAGACGACCACCATGCTAGGCTCCTGTCTGCAAGCACAACATAGCATCAGTATTAGAGTCTGCATTTGGTACCTGCCCATACGATGCATTCCAAGTTGGGCTGGTCAGTCTCTGCTCCATTTTTGTCCCTGCACTTCTTTTAAACAGGAACAATTCTAGGCCAAAAATTTTGAAGGTAGGTAGTTGGCCCCATCTCTTCATTGGGGGCCCTGTCTATTTAAAAATCAATCTGGCGGTTCCTTAGAAAATTGAAAATAGTTCTACCTGAAGACCCAGCCACTATGTTCATAGCAGCTTTATTTATAATAACCAGAAGCTGGAAACAACCCAGGTTTCCCTCAGCTGAAGAATGGATTCAGAAAATACGGATCATTTACACAATAGAATACTATTCAGCTATTAAAAGTGAGGAAGTCATGAATTTTGCAGGTGAATGGATGGAACTAGAAAATATCATCCTGAGTGAGGTAACCCAGACCTAAAGGATATGCCTGGTATGTACTCACTGATACGTGGATATTAGCCAAAAAGTACAGAATACCCATGATGCAACTCACAGACCATATGAAGTTTAACAAGAAGGAAGGTCCAAGTGAGGATGCCTCGGTCTCTTAGAAGGGGCAATAAGATAATCATGGGAAGCAGAGGGAGGGAGGGAGGGACCTGGTTTGGAGATAGGAGGGGGATGGAAAAGGGGGCAGGATGAGGTGGGGGGAGACAGGAGAGAAGAATGCCAGGAGAATGAATGGAAATATTCAGTTTTGCGGGGTAAAGAGCAGGGGAACCTCTAGAAAGTCCCAGAGACCTGGAATATGATAGACTCCCAGGAGTCAATGGGGATGACCTTAGTTGAAATGCCCAAGAGTGGGAAGATGGAACCTGAAAGAGACCACCTATTTCTTCAATTATATAGCCTAAGAGTTTTTACAAGTTCTCATCTGGATCCATCATCTCATGAGTATAAGTATTATTAAATTAATGGTCTCACTTCCAGCATCCCCAGACTGATCTCCAGATTCTTTAATCTGGGTAATTCTAACTTAGTACTAATGTCACAGTGATGGCTTGGGTTTATTATTATTATTATTATTGTTGTTGTTGTTGTTGTTGTTGTTGTTTATCTGTTCAATGTTGGGTGGGACTGGGTCAGGGGTGAACCAGAGTAACACAGTACCTAGGCTGGACTGAGACTTGTGGCAATCCTCCTGTCTTGGTCTCTCAAGTGCCAGAATTATAGGCACAAGTTACCACATGTGGCTAATGTGCTCTGCATAGGGACCTGGAAGCTAAGACTTTGTGAAGTCCACTGGCCTCAAGCCGTATGAACCAGGAAGAGAAGGCCTGTGAAACAATTGCCAAGCACTTACCTTCTGAGACACAAGCTTCCATTGTGCTAGATGGTCACTCAGGAACTCTCCATTGCTCACGGCCTCCCTCGGCACTGATTGTCTTCTTCTTTTTTTTATATTTGTTTGTTTGTTTGTTTGTTTTTCTAATTTTTCTTTGAGCAAAGGTCTTGTTATGCAGACTAAGCTGGACTGGGATTCTCAATCTTTCTGCTTCAGCCTAAGTGGTTATATTAAGGGCATGTTCCACCACACCTGGCCCTGTTGACTTTCTCCTTAGATGAAAGTACAGCCTTGCAGCATCTACTGGGGTGGCTTACTCTGAAAAGCAACTCAGTTCCCTTTGCCCTGCTCTCTAGTATGATGTATTGTTAACCCCCAAATATTAGTCAAATTCTTTCTTCCTCCCTTTCCCAGGAAGATTGGCCTCTTCTCGGTCTTCCCTCTGCACCCCTGGGAAGATGCCGAGGTTTAATTCTCCATTATCCAGGAAAATGATGTGGCTTACCTTCTAGACTCTAAGAATAATCCCATTTGTTTCTCTCCATTATCATCCAGAACAGTTGGTGTTCCTGGGTTTCATTAGCAGATGGTCAAAAGCCTGAGCAAATTTTCTCTGGGACATGAGCGTCTTAAGGATGTGGTATAACTTACAGGTATAAATTGAAGTTAATCATGGGCAGACATTCCAAGATCCTCTACTTGGGATATCTGCTTCTTGGATCTCAGAATGTAGAGAACCAATCAAAGAACAGTAATGAGAACTCTCCAACAAATTCGGGGCCAATAAGTCTGGAGAGTTGATGGGCAATAGGTTTGGAAATTTGGAAATGGTCTGGCTCTCTGAGTTTGCCACTTCCATCTCTGGGAAAGCTGTTTTCCAATGCATAGTGTAGGGTGCTTGGACATGCTCAGAAACCTTCTTTAGAAAACTGAGTATGGTTATCATTAGTACATCTCTATTTTCTGAAGAGCCTTGTTGAGGACATGGGAATCAATTGTACCCTAAGCCACTCCATCCATTGGAAAGGTCGAGATGCTGCCCTCACCTTGCTAACTGTCTTCCAGTTCTCAGCTTCTAAAGGGTCTTTGAAGACCACTCAAACTAAATTAGGTCTCCCCACTAGTTTCATCTATTCACCTTCATATCTTTTGTGGTGCTAATCATGCACTTATGCCTATCTTTTTTATGTCCTTCTCTGCTCTCTGACTACATCCTCCATGAGATTAGGAACACGCCTAACTTCTCCACCACTAAATCTCCAAGACTTAGCACACACAGTGCAGGTCATATAGTGGCTCTTTTGAAAAGCAGGTTTCACTATGGCATTTTCAAACATAATCAGCTTTTGTTAATTCCCCTTCTCCCTTCTACCTTTTCCCTGTTCCCATGACCTTACCTTGTATCTCCCTTCATAGTAAGTCTTATATAAATATTTAGTGAACTGACAAAATTTAAGGTGCTACCATTGTTACTTACATGCTTACATCAAGAACAGGGCTTTGAAGTCAGACCTGTTCAAAGCCACATCTTATTTGTTGAGTCTGTAATAGACTATCTGGTGCTATGTCTGTAATAAACTATCTGTGATATGTCTGTAATAGACTATCTGGTGCTATGTCTGTAATAGACTATCTGGTGATATGGAGGGTTGAATTCAGACCTCTAAACTTCAGATGTCACGTCTTTGAAATGGGAAGAAATAATAATTTGTCTCAAATACATATTGAATAAAGGTACTTTATGGCTTCCTGTTTTATCCACCAGCACCACCACTACCACTAGCAGTAGCACTACTGGATTGTTTTATGATATTTACCAAGCAAAAATCAAAAATCCGAAATTCATGGTCTAGGAGCGTTGTTGATAATAATCAAAACTAGGAAACAGTATGAGTGACAAAACAATGGATGCCTATCCTAGTACAGGATAAATATCCAAATGCTAGAGTACAAGGTGAGGCTGATGGGTAAGGAGTGGTGAAGATATTAGGTATGGCGATTGGAGAAACACCTGGTGAGAACATGGTGAACTCTTTACTCAATCATATATGAGTAACAAACATACCAAAACCCTAAAGTGACTGTTTCTGTGGTGTAATAAACCACTGTTACTCTATTTTTCATGCGCTTCTCCAACCTCAGTACCATCTAAAGTAGTGGTTCTCGGTTCCCTGGGGTCAAACGACCCTCTCATAGTAGCAAAATTAGTCATGAAGTAGTAACAAGATAATTTTATGATTTGGAGTAACCACAATATGAGGAACTGTATTAAAGGCTGAGAATCACTGTCCTAAAGTAATGGGCATATATATGAAAAGGAGCTAAAGGAGAGTCCTTGCAACAGTTGAGCCTTGGTTGTAGATGGATTTAAAACATCTGCTGGCATATAGAGTGAATCCAAGTGAGCATTGCCTACAACAGGACTTGAGTAGTCAGATCAGGATCTGCACCCTGGAGCATAGCCTGGGCATTCTGCATTCTGCTGGCCAGTGGCTCTGAGCCTTGGTGTTACCACGTCTTGCTTCTTACAGAACTCCATGAAGCTTTCTGTAAATCTGCAGTACTCAACAGAGACTAGCAGCAAAGGAAGGGCCATCAACAATCAAGTCCTGGCCTTCAGCCAGACCAGGGCAGCTAAAGTGGCACCACCCACTCTGGGGCATGGCAATGGAAAATACCTGACCCTCCAGACTGCTTTACTGAAACCCTGTCAGTGATTGTGGACACTTCCCCTTCCTTTTCTTTCTCTTTCTTTTTCATTAATCCCTTTCTTTGTCTTAAGCATCTAACCAGTAAGTGCTACACTAAGTCTTTGCAAGAAAAGACACAAAAATAGATGATGTGTTTTCTGCTTTGGAAACTCATAATTACACAAGGCAGTGACTCCATCATAACAGGAAAAGTTGAAGAACAAAACCAAGCATTGTATGATTAAATACCAGAGGGTGGTACAGACAGAGAGAGGTTCCGTAGCTCTTTGCTTTGGCCATACATCACCAGTTCTCATATTATTTTTTAGTACTCCTCATGTTTGATAGGCATAAGTGACAACTTCTCAGATACAATTATGTCCCTTAAGTCAGAAGCTTAGTACTTTCTTGCAGATGAAGCTGTGTTGTTCAAGCAAAGAGAGACCAGAATGACCTTCAACCATTAGGAGACAGAAAACTTCAAAAACTAGCCAGGCTTGGTGGAGCAGGCCTGTGATCCCAGCTATTCTGAAGACTGAGGCAGGAGAATCACAACTTCAAGACATGCACATTGAGCTCAAAGCCAGCCTTGGAAGACTAGTGAGATCCTCTTTGAAAATAAAATTTTTGAAGAAGGAGGAGAAGGTAGAGGAGGAGGAGGAGGAGGAGGAGGAGGAGGAGGAAGAAGAGGAAGAAGAAGAAGAAGAAGAAGAAGAAGAAGAAGAAGAAGAAGAAGAAGAAGAAGAAGAAGAAGAGGAAGAGGAAGAAGAAGAAACAGTAACAATGTGTAGCAGGAAATATATCTCAGTGGTAGAACTCTTACGTTGTTCATAGCAACCTTTGGTTCAACTCCCAGTAATGAAAAAGAAAGAAAGAGAAGGAGGGGGGAGGGGGAGGGGGAAGGGGGGAGAGAGAGAGGGAGAGAGGGAGACTAGGGTGGGGGAGAAAAGGGAAGAAAGAAAGGAAAACAAGAAAAAACAAAGAAAAAGCAAAACAAACAAACAAAGCTCAAAGTAGAGGATGTAGCTTAGTGGTAGAGTGCCTGTCTAACATGTACTGTAACTAGGGGGATAGACCTTTAGCATAAGAAGAAAAAAAAGTAATGAAAATACTCAGATAAGGGGTGTAGCAAGTCCCAGTATTTTTTTAAAAACATAAAGCTTTAAAATAAATATAAATAAAAATAAGAAGAGGTCTGCTCCTATTCATCTTTGAAAATAGAACTGAGAGGTTACTTTATCCATGAGACATCCCTGCAGTAATAACTGATAATATAACAAATACTGAACTACATCTCCATAGTTCATCCACTTTGTAACAAGTTGAGATGTGCATCTTCTGAGCGTATATTTTAATTTATAGATCTCATTTTTCTGTTTTGAACAACTCCAGTGTCCCCCTGTATCCACAGTAAAACACCAGTTGTTCATATTACCCAACGTCAGACATGAACATCAAGATGGATGAAGTCACAAATCCTCTAGCAAGTCAGCTCCTTTTACTGTGGCAGGATCAGAAATCCAAGAATGAATGGAAATAGGAAAGTTTTCTTGAAGCATAAGCTAGACATTGATACATCGTTGCTTCTGAAACTTTCTTCTTTTCCTGAATGTCACAGCTGAATCTAGAGCCAGAGTAGAAAAGTAGACTGAGTCCACCCACCCCCCAACCCACACTGCTGAAGATCAAATTCAGGGCCTGGAGCATGCTAGGCAAGTGCTTTGCTGCTGAGCTCCAGCCCTAAGCTCAACTATTTGATATGAAGACTTACAAAATCATAACCCAATGAAAGACAATCAGGTAAATATATAAACACTGAATATTTCTTAAAGTCATGTTTGTTCAGATACAATTTATATATAGTAGAATCACTGCTTTTGAAAACTGTAGTAAAAAGCACATGTAATACAATTAACCATGATAACCACTTTAAGTGGCTGAGTAATAATAATGCTAAAATTGTTGTGTCACAGATTTTAGAATATTTTCAACATTTGTCTGTCTATTATTGGCTTATTCCACTTAACATGATGGTCATTATTATTTGTGGATGAATACTCCATCATGTGGTGTGTACGTGTGTGTGTGTGTGTGTGTGTGTGTGTGTGTGTGTGTGTTATGAATTCTTCTTCTATTCATCCGTTGATGGACAACTAGGATGATTTAATATCTTAGTAATTGTGAATGCTGCTGCTGCAATAAACATGAATATTAAGAAATCTCTTTTCTTTTTTATTAGATTCATTTACACTTTATTTATATTTCAAATGTTATTCCCTTTCCTGGTTTCCCCTCAGAAAACCCCCTATCCCACCCTGCTCCCCCTGCTCACCAGCCTACCCACCCCTACTTCCCTGTCCTGGCATTCCCCTACACTGAAGCATAGAGCCTTCTCAGGACCAAGGGCCTCTTCTCCCATCAATGTCCAACAAGGCTATCCTCTGCTGCATATGTGGCAGGAGCCATGAGTCCTTCCATGTGTACTCTTTGGTTGGTGGTTTAGTCCCTGGGAGCTCTAGTTGGTTGATATTGTTCTTCCTATAGGGTTGCAAACTCCTTCAGCTCCTTCAGTCCTTTCTCTAACTCCTCCATTGGGGACCTTGTGCTCAGTCCAATGGTTGGCTGAGAGCATTCACCTCTGTATTTGTCAGGCACTGGCAGAGCCTCTCAAGAGACAGTTATATCAGGCTCCTGTCAGCAAGCACTTGTTGGCATCCACAATAGTGTCTGGGTTTGGTGACTGTATATAGGCTGGATCCCTAGGTAAGGCAGTCTCTGGATGGTCTTTAGTTCATTCTCTGCTCCACACATTGTCTCTGTATCTCCTCCCATGGGTATTTCCCCCTTGTAAGAAGGACTGAAGTATCCATACTTTGGTCTTCATATTGGAGGTTTCTCAGAAAATTAGACATAGTACTACCCAAAGACCAAGCTCTACCACTCCTGGGCATATACCCAGAAGATGCTCCAACATGTAATAAGGACACATGCTCCACTATGTTCGTAGCAGCCTTATTTATAATAGCCAGAAGCTGGAAAGAACCCAGATGTCCTTCAACAAGAGGAACGGATACAGAAAATGTGGTACATTTACACAATGGAGTACTACTCAGCTATTAAAAACAATGAATTCATGAAATTCGTAGGCAAATGGATGGAACTAGAAAATATCATCCTGAGTGAGGTAGCCCAGTCACAAAAGAACACACATGGTATGCACTCTCTGATAAGTGAATATTAGCCCAGAAGCTTGGAATACCCAAGATACAATTCACAGACCAAATGAGGCTCAAGAAGAAATCTCTTTTCTATGCTGCCTTCATTTACTTAGGTATTATGCTGGCTAGTTCTGACAGGCTACAGTCATTTGGGAAGAGAGATCATTAACTGAGAAGATTCTCCTAGCAGATTGGCCTGTGGGCAAGCCCATGTGGGCATTTTCTTGATTAATGATTCATATGGAAGGACCTAGCCTATTGTGGGTGGTGCTACCTGTGGTCAGGTGATACTGACTTATATAAGCAGGCTGAGCAAGCCATCAGGAGAAGGTCAGTAAGCAGCACTCATCCATGGTTTCTGCATCAGTTCCTGCCCTCAAGTTTCTGCCTAGAGTGCCTGCTCTGACTTCCCTGGATGATGGACTACAAACTATAGTATGAAGTAGCCTTTCCTCCCCAAGTTGTTTTGGGTCATAGTGTTTTATCTCAATAATAGAAAGCAAACTATATACACAAGACAAGCTGCTTGGATCATGTGGTAGCTCTAGTTGTGGTTTTTTTTTTTTTTTTTTTTTTTGAGGCTTCTCCATAATAGCTTCCCCAGTGAGTCTACTAAGCTGCCTTCCCACCAACAGTATATTAAGAGCCCCATACTTGAACATAGTAAAAGCAATATACAGAAAACCAGTAGCCAACATCAAACTAAATGGAGAGA